>NC_092707.1:42341679-42644655 GCF_047496885.1 Scyliorhinus torazame
AACTGGAAATTGCCTCAGAAAACTTGTTACCCTGTCTGACTACTGAGTGAAATCGTGCCTCATCCCCCCTCCCCCCACCCACCCTTCCACCCACCGCATTCACTCAAAATTTGTTTTAAAAATCGATTGAGGATGGGGAGAATAAATTGTTGAACAGTAAAGGGGAAGAAGTAAGGATAGTGAGGGGCGTTAAAATTGGGGTAGAGAACTGCTCAGATTTATATATTCTTCGCAACACTGGTCTGAGATGCAGCCATGCAGTCATTGGGGGAGGTAGTGATGTAGTGGTATCGTCACTAGACAGTAATTCAGAGACCAGCGGTAATACTCTGCGGCCGTGGGTTTGAATCTCACCACGATCAATGGTAAAATTTGAATTCAGTAAAAAATAATCTAGAATTAAAAGTCTAGTGATGACCATGAAACCATTGTCGTTAAAAAAAAAAACCATCTGGTTCACCAATGTCTCTTTTGGGGCAGAAAATCTGTTGTCCTCACCTGGTCTGGCCTAAATGTGACTCCAGATCCACAGCAACGTGGTTGACTCTTAAATGCCCTCAGGGGCTGGTTTAGCACAGTGGGCTAAACAGTTGGCTTGTAAAACAAAACAAGGCCAGCAGCGCGGGTTCAATTCCCGTTCTGGCCTCCACGACAGGCACCGGAATGTGGCGACTTGGGGCTTATCACAGTAACTTCATTTGAAGCCTACTTGTGACAGTAAGCGATTTTCTTTTCATTTCATTCATTGCATTTCATTTCAAATGGCCTCGCAAACCACAGGATGGGTAATCAATGCTGACCCAGTTAGTGACGCCCACCCATGAACAAATTTTTTAAAAAGTCCAATTAAAAAAAAAAATCATTGTTGGGTACTCAGTTTTCCACATTGCAAAAGGAAAAATGACAGAAATTAAAGCTGAAGAGCAAAGAGAGAGAAGATGAGAGAAAAACAGCAGTTTGAAGACAGATATGAGAGAGAGAGAGGCCACATTCTTCTCCTTACTGTGAGAGATCGACTTGTATGAAATAAAAATATCTCCCATCGGCACCTCACCCAAAGATTACAATATTTCTAAATTCCCCATGTGGAGCAACATGGGGGTTTGCTATAAATGTGTTGTATATCAGTTATATTTAAAAATAACTGGGACGTTTACATTATGGGCACAATCTAACGAAGAAAAAAAACTGTGTCCCTGTGGTAGTATGTATTAGGGGTCATGTGGGACTGGAAGCCCTAATGTCATTGGCTGACAGATCCCGGGTCCTGGTTGGCCGTTGACCTCTAGCTCCGCCCTGAAGGCGGAGTATAAGAAGCCGGAATCCTCCCCCGCAGGCCATTCTACTATCGATCTGCGGGGGAACAGACACGCTTAATAAAGCCTCATCGACTTCACTCTATTCGTCTCACGGAGTCTTTGTGCGCTACAATTTATTAAGCGTGCCTAAAAAGGACTATGGAGCTCAGGATCATCCCCGGAATGCCTGAGGATCAGCCCCCACGCAGTGAACGCGGCAGCAGCCTTCAAGCACTGGCAGACTTGTTTTGAGGCCTACCTCAGAACGGCCACCGGCCGGTTCACAGAAGACCAAAAACTACAGGTCCTGCACTCGAGGTTAAGCACGGAGATTTTCTCCCTCATCGAAGACGCGGAGGATTTCCAGACGGCGTTCGCAGCACTGAAAAGTCTCTATGTCCGCCCAGTTAACCAAATCTACGCTCGCTACCAGCTCGCGACGAGACGGCAAGGTCCCGGAGAATCGATGGACGAATTCTACGCCGCGCTGCTGATTTTGGGAAGTGCCTGCAGCTGCCCTTCGGTGAACGCAAATGAACACACGGACATGTTAATGCGCGATGCTTTTGTGGCAGGTATGAATTCCTCCCAAATCCACCAAAGACTTCTAGAAAGAGAGTCGCTAGGACTCTCAGAGGCACGGGCCCTAGCAGCCTCCCTAGACGTGGCCGCGCGTAATACCCGCGCCTACGGCCCCGACCGCGCGGCAGCCCATTGGGCTCCGTACGTACCCGTCGCGACAAACCCCCCCCCCCCCCCCCGGACACCCCACAGGCTTGCGCGGTCCAAACGCCAAGTCGCACCGGGGGCGCCCGCTGCTATTTCTGCGGCCAGGCGAAACACCCCCGGCAGCGCTGCCCGGCCCGCGCAGCAATCTGCAAGAGCTGCGGGAAAAAGGGCCATTTCGCGGTTGTGTGCCGGTCCTGCGAGGTCGCCGCTGTCCCGGGAGAACAGGGAGCCCTGCAAGCCGTTTACGCTCCCCAACCCCCCCAGCGCCCCATGTACGACCCGCAGGCGCAGCCGCTCTGGGTCCCGACCACCGCGGTCCCGGGAGAACAGGGAGCCGCTTACGCTCCCCAACACCCCCCCCCCCCCCCCCCCCCCGTATGACCCGCCGGCGCTTCCAATTTGGGTCCCGACCACCGCTGTCCACAGAGATGAGGGAGCCCCGCGCGGTCCTAACGCTCCCCAACCCCCCCAGCGCCCTATGTGCGACCCGCAGACGCCGCCATTTTGGGTCCCGGCCACCACGAGGGGAGGAAGGGCGCCGCCATCTTGGACCACCGCAGCCATGTGCGATGTATGGGGGCAGCCATTTTGTTCATCCCCGACACCATCTTGGACGGCAACAAGGGACCCCAGTGTCGACGGCTCCATGGGATTCGAGGAAGACGCTCCACTACTACAACCACGTCTCGCTTCAATTACGCTCAATCAAGCTCGGCCCCGGACACTCCAGACGACGACGACAACGGTGCTAATAAACGGGCACGAGACACCATGCCTAGTCGTCTCCGGGAGCACGGAGAGCTTTATCCACCCCGACACGGTAAGACGCTGTTCCTTGACCACCTATCCCAGCGCACAAAAGATTTCCCTAGCTGCAGGATCCCACTCCGTACAGATCCAAGGTTTCTGCATAGTTACCCTAACGGTGCAGGGGAGGGAGTTCAAAAACTACAAACTACACATCCTTCCCCAACTCTGCGCCCCCACATTACTGGGATTAGATTTCCAGTGCAATCTACAGAGCCTTACGTTCAAATTCAGCGGCCCAATACCCCCACTCACTATCTGCGGCCTCGCAACCCTCAAGGTGCAACCCCCGTCCTTGTTTGCGAACCTCACCCCGGATTGCAAACCCGTCGCCACGAGGAGCAGACGGTACAGCGCCCAGGACCGGACCTTCATTCGGTCCGAAGTCCAGCGGCTACTAAAGGAAGGCATAATCCAGGCCAGCAATAGTCCCTGGAGAGCACAGGTGGTAGTAGTGAAGACAGGGGAGAAACAAAGGATGGTCATAGACTATAGCCAGACCATCAACAGGTACACACAACTAGATGCGTACCCTCTCCCCCGCATATCCGACATGGTCAATCGGATTGCCCAATATAAAGTCTTCTCCACCGTGGACCTCAAGTCCGCCTACCATCAGCTCCCCATCCGCTCAAGTGACCGCAAGTACACAGCCTTCGAGGCAGACGGGCGATTATACCATTTCCTAAGGGTCCCATTTGGCGTCACAAACGGGGTCTCGGTCTTCCAACGGGAGATGGACCGAATGCTTGATCAACATGGGTTGCGGGCCACGTTCCCGTATCTCGACAATGTAACCATCTGCGGCCACGACCAGCAGGACCACGACGCCAACCTCCAAAAATTCCTCCAGACCGCCAAAGCCTTGAACCTCACGTACAACGAGGACAAGTGCGTTTTTAGCACCAACCGGCTAGCCATTCTGGGCTACGTAGTGCGCAATGGGATAATAGGCCCCGACCCCGAACGTATGCGCGCCCTCATGGAATTTCCTCTCCCGCACTGCTCAAAAGCCCTAAAACGCTGCCTGGGTTTTTTTTCATACTACGCCCAGTGGGTCCCCCAGTACGCAGACAAGGCCCGCCCCCTAATACAGACCACGACCTTCCCTCTGTCGACAGAGGCTTGCCAGGCCTTCAGCCGCATCAAAGCGGATATCGCAAAGGCCACGATGCGCGCCATCGATGAGTCCCTCCCCTTCCAGGTCGAGAGCGACGCCTCCGACGTAGCTCTGGTGGCCACCCTTAACCAAGCGGGCAGACCCGTGGCCTTTTTCTCCCGAACCCTCCACGCTTCAGAAATCCGCCACTCCTCAGTGGAAAAGGAAGCCCAAGCCATAGTGGAAGCTGTGCGACATTGGAGGCATTACCTGGCCAGCAGGAGATTCACTCTCCTCACTGACCAACGGTCGGTAGCCTTCATGTTCGATAATGCACTGCGGGGCAAAATCAAAAACGACAAGATCTTAAGGTGGAGGATCGAGCTCTCCACCTTCAACTACGAGATCTTGTATCGTCCCGGAAAGCTGAACGAGCCGTCCGATGCCCTATCCTGCAGCACATGTGCCAACGCACAAATTAACCGCCTCCAAACCCTCCACGAGGACCTCTGCCACCCGGGGGTCACTCGGTTTTTCCACTTTATCAAGTCCCGCAATCTCCCATACACTTTAGAGGAGGTCCGTACAGTCACAAGGGACTGCCACATCTGCGCGGAATGCAAACCGCATTTTTTCAGGCTGGATGGTGCGCACCTGATTAAGGCTTCCCGCCCCTTTGAACGCCTTAGTCTGGATTTCAAAGGGCCCCTCCCCTCCACCGACCGCAACACATACTTCCTTAATGTGGTGGACGAATACTCCCGCTTCCCATTCGCCATTCCCTGCTCTGACATGACCACGGCCACAGTCATTAAAGCCCTGAACACCATCTTCACACTGTTCGGTTGCCCCGCATACGTCCACAGCGACAGGGGGTCCTCTTTCATGAGTGACGAGCTGCGCCAGTTCCTGCTCAGCAAGGGCATAGCCTCAAGCAGGACGACCTGCTACAACCCCCGGGGGAACGGGCAGGTAGAGAGGGAGATCGGCACGGTCTGGAAGACCGTCCAACTGGCCCTATGGTCCAGGGACCTCCCAGTTTCACGGTGGCAGGAGGTCCTCCCGGATGCTCTCCACTCCATCCGGTCGCTATTATGTACGAGCACTAATCAAACGCCTCATGAGCGTCTCCTTGTCTTCCCTAGGAGGTCCTCCTCTGGAACGTCGCTGCCGACCTGGCTGGCGGCCCCAGGACCCATCTTGCTCCGAAAGCATGTGCGGGCACACAAGGCGGACCCGTTGGTCGAAAGGGTTCACCTCCTCCACACGAACCCGCAGTACGCTTACGTGGAGTACCCCGACGGCCAACAGGACACGGTCTCCCTGCGGGATCTGGCGCCCGCCGTCAACACACACACCCCCCCCGACACCATTCACCCAACCCCCCCCCTTCCTGCCACCGCCGCACCCCGCGACCGCCCCCTTCCCAGGAGGATCGGTTCCCCTCCCCTCAGGCCCGACCAAGAATAAAGCCCAATCTGAAACCGTAAGGCTCCCGGAAACGACAACACCGGTGCAAGCACCACCACCAGCACCGTGGCCGAGGCGATCGACACGGACGACCAGACCGCCCGACCGACTCGTGGCGTCGATCTAAATCAATATATGGACTTTTCACAAGAACATTTTGCTTTTCTCCCGATACCTTCTGTAAATAGTTGAAACAGGACAAAATTTTACATACTGTATTGCCAAATGAACGTTTTCCTCCCAGGACCAGCCCTGTAAACCCTTACCACCATGCGAAACATCACCCCGCCGGGTTCATTTTTGACAAGGGGTGAATGTGGTAGTATGTATTAGGGGTCATGTGGGACTGGAAGCCCTAATGTCATTGGCTGACAGATCCCGGGTCCTGGTTGGCCGTTGACCTCTAGCTCCGCCCTGAAGGCGGAGTATAAGAAGCCGGAGTCCTCCCCCGCAGGCCATTCTACTATCGAGCTGCGGGGGAACATACACGCTTAATAAAGCCTCATCGACTTCACTCTATTCGTCTCACGGAGTCTTTGTGCGCTACAGTCCCTAAGTACAACATCGCAGGTTATTGACAATCTTAGGAGATATACTGTTTCATAACAATAGGCTGTTATCAACAAAGTGTGATGGAAAGTGTGACAGGAACTAAATGTGACACTTGTAGCATGTACGCGCCATATAGAGGACTGGAATATCAAATAAGAAAACAGTGGATTTTCCGTGTCATTGGCCGACCAACAGGGTTTCCCTTTCTATGCACTCCCTGCCTCTGGAAAACCCGTGGCGGGGTTTGCCATCGGCTGGACTGAAGATCTCGTTGGTGAGAGCGTTCAGAAAATTTTGGCCTGTATGCCCGGTAACCATACCATAGCAATGCCTGTATAGGATTTATTTAAATTATAGAGAATTATGTAGAATGTAAACTCTACTTGAGTTTACATTGCATCTAAAGCGTAAAATAAACCAGAGAAGGCTTACATGAGACCCATCTTATTTATGGATGTAGCTATACTAATATAAACCATATAAGGTATTGAATGATAATCTACATCTCTTTGATCTTAGTAAATGTAATATAACCCATCTCTTGTTGATCTTTGTCAAGCTGGTTGCTTCCACATCGCTGATTTTAGGAGCAAAATTTGGCAGAGATTTGGGAGCAGTTCCTTGGAGAATGTGTGTTTGATACATGCGTGCTGAACAGTGAAAGGAGATGATCAACTATGGATTTCAGACCCTGATTTGGACAGACTTCATGCAATTTGAATCTGATCTTTGAAGATAGGAGTCTGAAAAGTTGGGCTTGAAATACAAAATTGCCTGAATTCTGAATCCATCCAAATAGATTGGAAAAATCTGATTAGGTTTGAATTGGTTGAATGAGATTCAGAACCAACAAGTCTATTAGAAAACTAGAAGCAATGATGCTTACAATTGGACTGAGATGAAAAGGAACACAGATTAAGAAATTTGGACCTGTATGCACCTCTCAATATTTTTGCATATTTATTGTTTTAGTTAAATATTGGTTTAAAAATCTCTGACAATTTGATTTTGTTTAGCAAAAATTATGGCTGGAATTTTCCAGCCCCTCTCTCCCCCGCAGCAGATTTTCCATAGGTGGCCAGGGGAATCTTCCAGTCCCGCCAAAGTATACGACATTTTGCATGACTCGCCTGCCCCAAGCGTTGGGGACACCTTGGCGGATGTTGACATTGGCGGGACTGGCGAGGGGATGGGCTGGAAATTCCTATGGGTCAGCAATATCCCTTATTCTATTGAAGTGATGTACAATACTTCCCCCTCTCTTTAAAGTACCGATCATGTCAATTAAGAGCTAATGATATCGGGGCCTGCAACTTCTAAATGCTTTCCTGCAGCGATTGATTTGTGCCCTGGTATATATCATGGGTAATAAGTTTCTCTAATGTTAACTGACTGAAAAAAAGTTTGCTCTGTTTGACATTATGGCAGATGGCTAGGTAGATACAGTACGGGACTGAACTGTCAAGATCTGCCTGTTTTTACAGGAATGTTCATAGAGTTACCACACGGTGTGGTGTTATGAATTTAGCTCTACCGTAGATGCCTTATTCAGTTCAGTTGCCACAATCATGCCAGAGCGTCTTACTTCTTTTCACTTGGCCAATGCTGCCGACTGTCCATTTGTACAAATGCGTAATCCAGGGTTGTAACAGCAGTGTCCCCTTGTGATCACCATTTTCTGAAGGTGGACCAAGCAAATATGTAATGAGATGGGAATTGATGCGAACAGCACGGAGCATTGTGGATAGCACAATTGCTTCACAGCTCCCGGGTCCCAGGTTCGATTCCGGCTTGGGTCACTGTCTGTGCGGAGTCTGCACATCCTCCCCGTGTGTGCGTGGGTTTCCTCCGGGTGATCCGGTTTCCTCCCACAGTCCAAAGATGTGCAGGTTAGGTGGATTGGCCATGATAAATTGCCCTTAGTGTCCAAAATTGCCCTTAGAGTTGGGTGGGGTTACTGGGTTATGGGGATAGGGTGGAGGTGTTGACCTTGGGTAGGGTGCTCTTTCCAAGAGCCGGTGCAGATTCGATGGGCCGAATGGCCTCCTTCTGCACTGTAAGAAATTCTATGAAAAGCTTTATTTCCCGACGATAGATATGTAGAATAATATAGTTATGATCAAATTTGCTTATTGTCCGCCCATGCAACTTGTCTCAGTGCAACTGTACAAAAATAAAGAACATTCTACGCTAACCCCACTTCTGGTGCGTCAACTTGCTTGACTTGAAACTGATGATCTGATTCCTCTATCCAATGCCTCATCTTTCTCAGATCATTCTGCTGCCTGATTGGCTGCACAGAATGTTGTCACCAACCACAAGGGTGCCTCTGACAGTCAGAGAATCTGTTTCTTTCCGGGCCTTTCATACCCTGAAAAAGATCAAAAGTCGTCCAGTGCACTGGACAGAACTTTCATGTTTGGCAGCGACGTAAGTAGGACGGTGGTGGATGGCCTCCCATTATACACGCCACCTGATTTTCCGACCCGTTTTACATCCTCACCAAAGCTGAAGCTTTTGCTCAACGCAAGTTTTTATTAATTGTCTGAAAATCCACAGACCTGCAACATTATGCATAGTGGCAACCGCGTCATTCATCGGCGTTGGGCCAAAATACTGGAACCCCCTACTTAACAGTATTTTAGAAATATCTTCACCACAGGGTCCGCTAACCACCTGAGGTAACTCGGGATGGGCATGAATGTTCTAATTTTTATCAGCAATATCTTCAACCTGGGAATGAATATTTAAGAAAAAAAACCTGTTTGAGAATGACTGGCATGGTGAATCAAGATTTTTTTCACTAGAATCTGTCTAAAGATTTTTTTTTTGTAACACCTGTTTAACTCGGACACTTTAGAGGGAGAGTCCACTCAGCTGTATTTTGTTTATATAACTCTGAAATGAATATTTTTGCTGGAAGTGTAGCATACGGATTTAGTTCAAGCTGTTGGCAAGAATTTGGAGTAAGAGCTAGCATTAAACATTTCTAGAGTGAGTAGAAACACGACTACATTATTAAATATATGCTCTGTGTATTTTGTTTCTTTTAGCAAAATCAGTAGCACTGAGATTAATTTGACAGTTTGTTAGTGGTATTAAGTGTACTTTCCAAGTTCTTGTCATATTTTCTTTCAAAATCCTTAAGAGTAGGATATCCCTGTTACTCTACCAGAACTGGAGAATCTAATCAGAACAGTTTGAGCCGTGTTTGTAGCAGTAACTCCTCCAGCAATGTTTTTGCTTGTGTAATCCTCCTGCCAATATTGATATACTCCTGAGAAACCCTCCACACATTTCTGGGAACTCGCTATCCTAATCTCTGAATAAAGTAACAGTGAAAGAAAACTAGTACCACAATTTCAATTTGACTAATTTGGCAGAACTCGCATGACATTGTCTACAGTGAGTCGGAGGATAGATTCTATCACTCACATGATGCCCTGGTGAAGATGTACATGGTTGTCTACTTGTGTTGTGCCATATCTGATAGCACTGTCATGTAACTTGCCTGTGACAGTGACCTATTTGGGTATATCTTGTGTGCTAACCTACTGTTAATTTGCAAAATTAGAAAATGTTATAAATAATGAAAGATGTTGTTTTGATAAATAAAAACCAAAAATTGAATTTACAACTAATAGTCGCTTATTGTCACAAGTAGGCTTCAATGAAGCCACATTCCGGCGCCTGTTCGGGGAGGCTGGTACGGGAATCAAACCCATGCTGCTGGTCTTGTTCTGCATTACAAGACAGCTGTTTAGCCCACTGTGCTAAACCAGCCCTGAAACTTGGTTCAGTTCAGCTAACCCTAGTAATATAATAATCAATACTATGCATGTCAGATGGTAAAATATTAAAACTAGTAATGGAATGGAAGGATTTAAAAAAAAAAAAATTGGATTTAGGCACATTTTGTATTGCATATAGATCCATATTCATTGACAAGTTGAAAAGATTGACCTTGATATGGAGAATTTAGGTGAGGAATTCAAACATTAAGGAATAGTGAAACTAAAACATGAAATATTTATTGGAAAAATATGTTCAGATTACAAAATGTACCTGTGGGAGCAGCCAAAGAAACCGAAGGAGCTTTAACCCTGGAGTCATGATATTCAGATAAACATCATGGTGCAAACACACACACACACTGATGGACAGATCAACGGACCAATCAACACACACGCAACATCACAGCCAATCACAAGCAAGAGCAGACACACTATAAAACGGGGAACACGACACTTCTGATTCATTCCAGCAGGAGGCAGCTCAGGGCACAGAGCTCACAGCAAGCCACTCAGACATTCACTATGTGCTGAGTGCCTCTCCAAGATAGTGTTAGGGCTGGGTCCACAGGTTAGAGGGTAATGAATGAACCACAGTAACCAGTTTACAAATGTTAATGTTGTTAGTAATAAAACTGAGTTGTGCCTTCTGCAACCGTGTTGGTTTGTCTGTGTAGCAGAGCACCCAACACGACACCTGGGACCTGACTTAAGTAGGAACTGTTGAAGATTGGGCCTGCAGGGGAGGAATAATCACAATGGGGAGGGAATTGTCATTAATACAATAATATGTGAACATACCACTGCTATCTTGCCAAAGATGCTACAAGGCTAACTCTGAATCTGTGCAATGATGTAGCAATTGTTGTGTTCTGTTTCTTGTCTTTGCAATGATTCATACAGAACTGATGATGACTTACTTAGAATGATGATTTATTAGTTAACACATGGAAGGATAACATATAGAATGTTATACACATGAGTTTGCTCTGGAACTACCTGATGTGCGACTGTCCTTGTGTACACCTTACTATCAACTGACGGTAGCTGGATGTCACATGACTGATGTTGGATGCCACCTGCTGGTGGGAGGTCACATTACTGAGTGCATGCAATATTATTCACAGGCATATCACCACAGCGATGGTGGTATTTGGAGCCCTCACAGCACCAGGGTCCCAGGTTCGACTCCCGGCTGGGTCACTGTCTGTGCGGAGTCTGCACGTTCTTCCCGTGTCTGCATGGGTTTCCTCCAGGTGCTCCGATTTCCTCCTACTAGTCCCGAAAGACGTGCTGTTAGGTAATTTGGACATTCTGAACTCTCTCTCTGTGTACCTGAACAGGCGCCGGAATGTGGCGACTAGGGGGTTCTCACAGTAACTTCACTGCAGTGTTAATGTAAGGCTACTTGTAACAATAAAGATTATTATAAAGATTATTATTATGCAAGTATATAACCCTGACTTGCCACATTATCACATTGATGTTACCTGATGCGATATGAAGTGTATAACACACATAGTAAATCTAATCTACAAATACAGTAATGGACGCCCACTTGTGGGTAATCAACAGATAGATGTCTAACTGGACTCTTGAGAAACTGTCCACAGTATGTGGCATGCCCAACCCCAGACTGAAGGAAATTTGGTTTTCATGTGAATATGATTCCAGTTTGAAAATTGTGTCTTGCCGAGATGAGATGAGTATCAAGCTCATCGGAAAATTAAAATAAAAAATGAAAGTATTGATTGTAATGGGCTTTTAGGGCTCACAAATTACAAGATACCTATTTGGGAAAGAAGCTTTTAAAAATGATATTACAAAACAACAAGGGAGTGGGTAAGTAGACAGTCATTTTCTAAAAGCCGGTGCATTCGCCAGGATTTGAATGGTTCCATGTTATAAATTTCAGTGTTTTATTTTTGGAAACATTACAAGTACACAAGAGCTGTTCCGTCTCTGATGAGAGCATCGGAAGCTGTCAGACTCAATACTAAATTTGGAGTTTTTCATGATGTAATAACACACAGATGCATAGAATATCCTGACAAAATCTCCTGATAAAATGCACAGCAGTGATACAAAAAACCTGAGACAGAAACAGTTGTCGCCTGGTGTATATATAGAGGTAAAGGATTTAGGAAAACAACAAAAAATGAACAGATGTGACTTGCATGACCAACATGTACTTGCAACAATGGATGATGAGGAGGGTGCTGTGCGCATATAAATCAGACATTTAATTTCTAAATGCTTTTACCGTATGTGTCACAACATGTCAATGTCACCCTCCATCGCCTTTGATTTTCAAATTACATATTTCCTGCTCATTTAGTTTTCATTGATGTTCCAAATGAAATTGTTGTGTATTTGCATGTGCTTAATTGCATTTCATTTGGAAACTGCAAAGACAGTTCCTTCCATGAATGTAAAATTTATAAAAGAATCCCATACCAGTGCAAAGGAAGGGAGAGCACATTTCATGCATTGTTTATGTTCTCCTGTGTGCAAAAATACTTTATTTGGGAAGAATCTTTATTTACTCAACAAACTGCAATAACTTATTTTTTGATTTTTTTTTTAATGGGTTCATTTGCAATGATTGCAGAGCTCTGAATAGCTATGCTTCCCCAAATGTAACTCCGTGTTAATGTATATAGAGATTTATTGAGTGTTGTGCGTTGGTAGTACAGCGTGTAGGTGCACCAGAACACTCTTCTTTTGAATAGTAGTAGCATTCAAGATTAAGTGCATCAACTTCCATTTTTTTGTATGGGAAGATACTGAATAAAGGGAAGACACTTAAGGATTTGGCTTGGAAAAAGTTTGGATGGACTCAGGCCGCATGCTCCGTCTTATATTGGTTGGCTTGAGAGTTCTCCTTAAATGAAATGAATCTTGCTGCTTCCCTTCATGACTTTTCCACAAGTTGCTTCCCTCCAGGACACTTCTGCTTGTTGCTTCGCTCCCTGACGCTTACCCTCACCGCTTCATTCCCCAGCCCTCGCACTTGCCGCTTCCCTCCCCTGATCCGCCCTCTCATTGTTTCCCTCCCTGACCTTCCCACTCGCCAGTTCCCTCACAGCATGGATTCAGGTAAGGGAAGCGAGTGAAATAGAGGCAGCAGGCAAGGGGGTTAAAGGGATGCACTGAGCTTAGAGGGTGGGAAGCTGCAATCCGGAAGCGTCAGGGATCAGGTGAGACAGCAAGCGGATGTTTGGGGAGTGGGTGGGCCGTCGGGTGGTAGAGATGGAAAGCTAGAGAATCCGGAGTGACGCTGAGCTGGAGGTGGGAAGCAAAAGTCGGAGCTCAGTTGGAAGAGTTGGTACTGTTAAGTTATTAAGAGTTGGTAAGTTAGTGAGAGGACTTTTGGGAAAGTTAGGTTCAAGGCAAACAGTAAGGTTCCAATGTAAAAATTACAGGTCAGGGAAGTAACCCGCACATGTTATCTTATAAGAAAGTGATTTTCGTTAGGCATGTTTTCTTTGAGCATGCTTTACTTTCAGAAACATATCGGAGTTCTAAATGAGGGATAACTCTTTTGTCTGTTTCTAATTAAATTGTAAATATCTTATGTAAGAATTAAAGAAAGGTTTATTTCATCCCCTCAGGATGCCCCAGAGTGCTTTACAGCCAATGAAACAGTTGTAATGCAGGAAACACTGTGGCCAGTTTGTGCACAGCGAGTTCCCACAAACAGCAACAAGATAGTGGCCAGTTAATTTATATTTGTGATGTTGATTAGGGCAGGGAGAAATATTGAGCAGGATATTGGGGATAACTCTCCTGGTCCCCTTTGAAATAATGCCTTGAGATCTTTGAACTTCCACCTTGGAGAGCAGGCAGGACCTTGGCTCATAACCTTCCACTCAAAAGAGGGATTGAATAACAGAATTCAATGACAACATCACCATGTACACCTGATGTGACTTTGGATTGCCTCTGAGGGTGAGGTAAGATGTGGATGTGCTTTGAAAATCTCGCTCCCGGACGGTGTGTCAATGGGCTGGGGACAGCCAGGGGTGATTTTCAAATCACAGACTGGGAAGTGTGAATAGTCTGAGGCATATTGGTGTACAAGCTGTTGGGAACAAGGCAGGGATCCACGGAGTGATGTCTGCTAATGTTATTGGAAGAAACGGATTATTCACACCAGGCGCGTCTAATTTCATTGTTCAGCCACTTGGCTGTGCCACAAAGCTGCTGGCCATGTAACCTCCTGCTTGCTCTGTTTGGCAAGCCGACAGCAAGCCCTGCATTGGCTGCCACCTGCCTTTGAACATTGCACTCCGGAGTCACTTTCTGTTTCCTGGCAGTGCCCAGCACCACAAATTGGATGCCCAGCTCGCCTCCAGCCCAATTTGAAAATAACATTGCATTAGTGACGTGGACAAGGTACAGGATCGGGACCCTGAACGATCCAGGCATTGACCCCTAATCGAAAATCAAGCCCATAGCAACCAGTTCTCTCCATGAAGATTAAACTGTTCAACTGCGTTCCGTATTGAGTTGCCATTTCAGCATGTCACACAATTCCTGCTCATTGCCTGTGAGTGCCTTTTCCTCCACCGATAATCCTCCTTCTGATCTCACACAAGGACTTGCGTAGGAAAGCTGATTTTAGCCCATGTTCTACAGAAAGCCCAAGAAAATAACGCACCTGAAATTGTGAGCCTTCCATTGATGTGGATGTGGATTTTTATTTTTCTTCTCACACTGAGGGTTAACTTTTCCCTCAAACTCACTATTAAGGTGAGGCTGTGCCTGGCACTTATTTCTGCTGTGTATGCTCTTGGCCTGTTGATCTTACGCAATTGAATTCTTCCACATTTCTAATTTCACTGGAATCTGCTTGAATGAGGTTGCAGTTCAGTTGGAATTTACACAGACTTAGATGTTTTCATTAAAGAATCTTGTGTTTGTACCAGAGTCCATTAGTCATCGAGCATTATTTAATTGGAAATTAAAGGGATAAGCATCTCTGCTGTATTATTGTGACACATTAACCAGGGTATGATTTTAAAAGAATTCAGTGAATACACTGCTGCCTCACGGCGCCGAGGTCCCAGGTTCGATCCTGGCTCTGGGTCACTGTCCTTGTGGAGTTTGCACATTCTCCCCATGTTTGCATGGGTTTCACCCCTACAACCCAAAGGAAATGTGCATGGCAGGTGGATTGGTCACGCTAAATTGCCCCCTAATTGGAAAAAATTAATTGGGCCCTCTAAATTTATTTTAAAAAAAGAATTCAGTGAATGAAGTTAGGCTTAACTGTTGGGATAGGTGACATACGTTTAAATGCAACCTGTATTTTATCTCTGGAATCTCCAATTTAAAGGTTAACTTTATTTCAAATGTTAACTCTGATATCCAGGTTCTGAATCAGTTTGGCTGACTGTGGTGTAGTTCTCAAGTGAGGAACATTTACAATAAAAGAAACTAATTTGGCATTTACTTTGGACAGAAAAATCAAAGGCTAACAGGAAACTGAGCTCTATCTCTCTCCTTGGGAACAATGAGGTATATCCTATACCATGTTTAATGAATATTCTGAGGGAGGAGCCTATCACGTGTGATCTCCACCCTGGATCTAGCTTTACATATATTTCAGGAAGGGATTTCTTGATGCCAAAAGACCGAACAAAAAATTTGTCTTCCTTCATTGCACTGAGCCTCGCCTTGATTATCTTATACCTCCTCAGATTTCACCAATAGACGTGCACTATTCATAATAACATAAGAACTAGGAGTAGGAGTCGGCCATCTAGCTCCTCGAGCCTGCTCCGCCATTCAATAAGATCATGGCTGAGCTTCCTGTGGACTCATGCCACTTACCTGCCCGCTCACCATAACTCTTAATTCCTTTACTGTTCAAAAATCTACCTACCTTTGCCTTACAATCACCTGCTTCACTGGGCAGGGAATTCAACAGACTCCTGACCATTTGGGTGAAGAGGTTCCTCCTGAACTCACTTCAAAATCTGCTCCCCCTTATTTTGAGGCTAAGCCCCCTGTTTCTAGTCTCACCTGCCAGTGGAAACAACATCCCTGCTTCTATCCTATCCCCTTCACCAGTCCTCAACACCGGCGCCCCGCAAGGCTGCGTACTTAGCCCCCTACTCTACTCCCTGTACACACACAACTGCGTGGCAAAACTTGGTTCCAACTCCATCTACAAGTTTGCTGACGATACGACCATAGTGGGCCGGATCTCGAATAACGATGAGTCCGAATACAGGAGGGAGATAGAGAACCTAGTGGAGTGTGTAGCGACAACAATCTCTCCTTCAATGCTAGCAAAACTAAAGAGCTGGTAATTGACTTCAGGAAGCAAAGTACTGTACACACCCCTGTCAGCATCAACGGGGCTGAGGTGGAGATGGTTAGCAGTTTCAAATTCCTAGGGGTGCACATCTCCCAAAATCTGTCCTGGTCCACCCACTTCGACGCTACCACCAAGAAAGCACAACAGCGCCTATACTTCCTCAGGAAACTAAGGAAATTCGGCATGTCCACATTAACTCTTACCTACGTTTACAGATGCATCATAGAAAGCATCCTATCAGGCTGCATTACAGCCTGGTATGGCAACTGCTCGGCCCAGGACCGCAAGAAACTTCAGAGAGTCGTGAACACCGCCCAGTCCATCACACGAACCTGTCTCCCATCCATTGACTCCATCTACACCTCCCGCTGCCTGGGGAATGCGGGCAGTATAATCAAAGATCCCTCCCATCCGGCTTACTCACTCTTCCAACTTCTCCCATCGGGCAGGAGATACAGAAGTCTGAGAACACGCACAAACAGACTCAAAAACAGCTTCTTCCCCACTGTCACCAGACTCCTAAATGACCCTCTTCCGGACTGATTTCATTAACACTACACCCTGTATGCTTCATCCGATGCCAGTGCATTTGTAGTTACATTGTATATTATGTATTTTCTTTTATTCCCTTTTCTTCTCATGTACTTAATGATCTGTTGAGCTGCTCGCAGAAAAATACTTTTCACTGTACCTCGGTACACGTGACAATAAACAAATCCAATCCAATTTTATATGTTTCTATAAGATCCACTCTAAATTCCAATGAGTATAGTCCCAGTCTATTCAGTCTCTCCTCATCAGTCAATCCTCTCAACTCCTGAATCAACCTACTGAATCTCCTCTGCACACCCTCCAGTGCGAGTACAGCCTTTCTCAAAATGTGGTGATGGAGTAGAATTTCTATGTTGTGGTGAGTAGAGTTCTTACCCACAGGTAATGGGAGAAAACTGGAAGTAATTTAATCCAGTGGGAGTGTGTCCTTGAATCAGATGTGTGCTTTGTCTGGATGTGACTCTAGAGTGCTAGCAAACTTTGGAGAGAATTCTCATGAGACTATTATGGCCGGTGTTACAATTCAGAAGTATTTCAATAGTTTCATAGTGAATCACCTAAGTATACCTTGACTTTGAAAATCCAGAGGCAGCACTTTTTCAGTAATCTAACCATGTAGAATTGTATCACCTCAATCATTAGGAGTCACACTACTTGCAATATTAAACTTATTGCCACGCAATACTACACTCTTCAAAAATAGTGGAATTGAAATTAGGTGCTGTAGTTTTTACAGGTTCCACAGGTTGAAGGAGCTAATTGTTTTGATTCAGTAAAACAAAACCAAAAGAATTCCCCAAAAAGTATTCAATATAGAAAAAAAGTTCCAAATAAGTAAATGAACTTTTTCGAGGACTCCCTTTGGATAGTAATTATGCATCTTGACTGGTAGAATCAATCTTTCTTCAACCTTCTTTTTGTGTCAATTGCAGTGAAATTGTGATGTGTTTAATATAAGCCTCATGTTTCAGAGTTCTCTTATCTGGTGGAATGTCCAAAAACATTGAACCATTGAATTGAAGAACTTTGCTGTTTTTAACTTGTTGGCGCAATACATCATAAATGTTTCGTTTCCGATGGGAGCATATAATATAATGTTAGGCAAACAGAAATGATTAATGATATTGCACTTCAAAAATGCAAACAGCTTCCTATATTTAGTTAAACACACAGTCCGAGAGAAGCTAAAACACATTTTGGTTCAGCCAACACAATGGAACCTCCATTTATTTGCAAAAAATCTGGAATTCCTGCTGTTTTCAACAATATAGCGACTAACCATTTAAACTGATATTTGAAATAATAAAGCATTTTGTTTTGTATACAGTGTAATCTGTTGGTCTATTTGTATAAGGAATGTTTGAATTTTTGATTTCATTTTTACATCGTCCGATATCATTGCTCAACAGTTAAGTTTCCAACTCGTCCACCAAGTTTGGCATTGTACCAAATGCGACTGTACTTCAGAGGAGAAGCCGCTGGTAATTTCTATTTTTTCCTCACCTTTCCTCACCATGTCCTCAATGTCAATGATTAAGTTTAGAAACTTGGGGAATTACATTGCTGTGTTGAATGTTAGCTTCAATTCTGACCTTTGTTTTTGTTGCTCTGGAGGTGGGAACCTTTTTAAATCAACCCAGTGATTAGGCCTTAGTTCCAGCTACCGCCCTTTGCTCATAGCCTACAGTTTTTATCTCAGTTGAGTATTTACCTAATTCCCTTTTGAAAGTTGTGATTGACTACCCTTGCAGGCTGTACATTCCAGATCATAACCACTCGTGGTGTAAACAGGTTTCCCCTCATGCCACTTCTTGGTTCTTTTCCCATTCACTTCAAATCTGTGCCCTCTGGTTCTTGACCCTTTGCCAATGCGAATAGTTTCTATCTATTCTGCCCAGCACTCACAGGATTTTGAACACCTCTATCAAATCTCCTCTCGGCCGTCTCTCTTTTAAGGAGAACAACCCCAGCTTCTCCAATCAGTCCAGAAAAACTGAAGCCCCCCAATCCTTGGAACCATCTTTGTAAATTTTTTCCGCACCCTCTCTCAAGCCTTCATATTCTTCCTGAATGGGACACTACAGCCCAGTTGTGGTCGGACCAGTGTTTTATATAGGTTCATCATAACTTACTTGCTTTTGTACTCTGATGGTTATGAACATAGAGGATGATATGACCGTTGGAGTAGTTGTGTCACCGTTTTAACACGTATTGGGTGGGATTTTCCGTATTCACCGTGGCATGTTTTGGGACGGTGGAGGCGGCTCATCATTGGCCGGTGGGGGTCCTGCCATGGCCAGTGGGGTTTCCCGTTGCCTGCAACCTCCATTGCTGGAAGGAACAGCCTGAAAATCTTGCCCAATGTATTGCCCAAGCGAATGCAGCCTCCTATGGGGTCAACAGAAAATTTTAACTTTTAATTACTATCCAGACTGTCGTTACTTATCAGATTAGTCTGAGTTGTGGTAATTGCTTTAAATCAGCATTTTGCCTTTTTTTTCCCTTCACATGTTCCTTTTATAGATCACAGGGGTTAAAGCACAAATGTAATTACTCGCAGCTGAAAGCAGCAGATGTTAGGAATTTTGAAGACCCTAGCGGTGACTTATTTGTCTGCCACAGGATTGCCATTGTGTGGCATCTTACATTCAAAGAATTACGGAAATGGTTAATGCAGTGAATTGGTTGTACATGCACCGAGTGAGAAGCAGGGATCAGTGGCTACCAAATACTGATGTTTTAAGTCACATTCACAGGTTTTCAGGTCAGAAAATCCTTTCAAAATGCAGCTTATTCGTTGTAAGTACAGTAAACAAGGGAGAAACACTCTTGACCTCATCCTCACCAATCAACCTGTCACAGATGCATCTGCTCAATACAATACAATCAATACAATAGTATTGATTATTGTAACCATCATGCAATCCTTGAGCTCGTTATGTTGAGGACACCTTCCATTTTGTGTGTGACCTGACCACCGTGCACAATGGGATACAGTCAGAATAGATCCAGCAACTTAAAACTGGACATCGACAAGGTCTTGTGGGCCATCAGTAATAACACATTGTACTCCATTACAAACTGTAATCTCATGGGATATTCCCCACTCTGTCATTACTATCAAGACAGAGGGCCAACCATATTTCAATAAGGAGAGTAGAAATGTATGCCAGGCAAGCCTACTAATTAAGTACTAACTTAATGAAGCTGCAACGCAGGACTGCACACTTGTTAAACAACAGAGGAAAATGCTGTTGACTAGGTTTCGCAATCCCACAACCAAAGGATTAGGTCAAGCCTCTGCAGTTCTCTCATATCCAGTTGTGAATGGTGCTGAACAATTTTTTAAAAACTAAGGGGAGTGGGAGAATTTGTGAACATCCCATCCTCGATCAATGCAGAGCCCAGAATGTGGGTGTGAAAGACAAAGCTGAAGCCTGTGCCAGCACCCTCTCGGTGATAGCTCACCACCATCATCTCTTAAGAATGGGTCAGAAAGCTGGCTTTGCCAGCGAAGCTCACATCACAGCCGGAATTCTCCGGCCATTGTGATTCTCTGTTCCCGCCAGCAGTTGCCAAGAAGTTGAACACATACATGGAGAATATCTTGTCATAGACAGTTGAATATTGAGGCAGTGGAACCTGTTCCTGTTGATGGATCGCACTGGTTGGTTGCTGGGTTCCTTGATGACCACATGGGTGAAATCGATAATGCCCTCGACCTGTGGGAATCAGTGCTGGAGGTGAAAGTCGATGCCTTCTGTCCCTGTGAGATACAAAATCAATGTGCTGTTCAGCCCAGGTAAAAAGAGCATCAGTGATCAGTGAGACACACTGGTGTGCTATTGTTTTTGTGCAATTGTTTTTGAGACACTAAGGTACACGGCTGATTCTTGGAAAGAGCAAAAGTGAAGAGGTTGGGGGCCACAGAGACAGATATTTCATGGTCACCGGTGCTGGGCGGCATTGTGGCGCAGTGGTCAGCACTGCTGCCTCACTGTGCCCAAGATCCAGGTTCAGTCCCGACCACGGGACACTGTCGGTGTAGAGTTTGCACATTCTCCCCGTGTCTGCGTGGGTCTCACCTCCACAACCCAAATAGATGTGCAGGGTTGGTGGATTGGCCGTGCTAAATTGCCCCTTAATTTAAAAAAAGGAGAATTGGGCCACTGGGGCTGCGAATGCAAACTTTTCATTGATCACAGTGTAGAAATCAATGACCAACTCCCCGGAGAGCTGCAGTCACTGGTTCCCAGTCATCTCCAGCCATTTTTGTCGCTCAATCACGTGTTTAGGGTTTGGTGTCTGATGCACAATCAATACTCTCGAGACAAAGAGGAGTCATATCTAATCGGCTTTAATCAGCTAGAACTGTACCCAGCAGCGGTGATACAGAAAGTGAAGGCTGCTGGGACGGCATCGGTTCTTATACCCCGCCTCTCAGGGCGGGGCTATGTAAATGATACAATGGTAGACCCCTCGGTCTAGCCAATGGTCATTCACCTCTCAGGTACTGCAAAACCTGGTATTACCACATTCAACCCCTGTTAAAAAGAACACAGCGGGGTGATGGCCAGTGTTACTATCGCCTTTTGCATGGTAGGACCCGGTATTGCAGGTACCATGATGTTGAGGGTAACAGAGAAAGTTTCTTTTTTTTTTGTTTCATGGTGCAGCAATCAGACGATCGGGTGGCCTGGTCGTCCTTCTGGAGCGTCTGAGTTTCGGCGGCGATCCTGGTGAGGGCCCCGGCGGTTGTGACTCCGGGAACGTGGTGTCTTCCTCCCAGGCAGTTTCGTCACCCCTAGGCGGCGCTGTTGGGGTGAAAAGTGGGCAGGAGGGAGGGGCGCCTGTAGGGGGCATCGGTGCCTGTTCGGCGCTAGGTAGGGATTCCGGTGGCAATACTGACCCTCCGGTCAGGTGCTGCGGGGGGGGGGGGGGTGGGGGCAATGGCGTGGGCGCGTGTGGGGCTCCGGCGGGCGCCAGGTCCCGAAGGGAGACCGTGTCTTGGCGGCCGTCTGGGAAAGCTACGTAGGCGTACTGGGGGTTGGCATGCAGCAGGTGGACCCTCTCGACCAACAGGTCCGACTTGTGCGCCCTCATATGTTTCTGCAGCAGGACGGGTCCGGGTGTCGCTAGCCAGGTGGGGAGCGAGGTCCCGGAGGAGGACTTCCTGGGGAAAACAAGGAGACCTTCGTGAGGTGTCTGGTTTGTGGTAGTACATAGCAGTGACCGAATGGAGTGAAGGGCCACTGGGAGGAGGACTTGCCAGCGGGAGACTGGGAGATTCCTGGACCGAAGGGCCAGCAGGATGGTCTTCCAGACCGTTCCGTTCTCCCTTTCTACCTGCCCGTTTCCCCGGGGGTTGTAACTGGTCGTCCTGCTCGAGGCGATGCCTTTGCTAAGCATGAACTGACGCAGTTCGTCGCTCATAAAGGAGGACCCCCTATCACTGTGGATGTATGCGGGGAAACCGAACAGTGTAAAAATACTTTGGAGGGCCTTGATGACGGTGGTTGTGGTCATGTCCGGGCAGGGGATGGCGAATGGGAAACGGGAGTATTCGTCAATCACGTTCAGGAAATACGTGTTGCGGTCGGTGGAGGGGAGGGGGCCTTTGAAGTCCATGCTGAAGCCTTTATCAGATGCGCCCTCTCTGGTCGGTAGAAGCGCGGTTTGCACTCGGCGCAGGTTTGGCAGTCCCTGGTGACTGTCCTGACCTCCTCGATGGAGTAAGGCAGTTTTCGGGTCTTAACGAAATGGAAGAACCGAGTGACCCCCGGGTGGCAGAGGTTCTCGTGGAGGGCTCGGAGGCGGTCTACTTGTGTGGTGGCACAAGTGCCGCGGGACAGGGCATCAGGAGGCTCGTTCAGCTTCCCAGAACGGTACAAGATCTCGTAATTGTAGGTGGAGAGTTCTATCCTCCACCTCAAGACCGTGTCGTTTTTTATCTTGCCCCGCTGTGCATTATCGAACATGAAGGCCACCGACCGTTGGTCCGTGAGGAGAGTGAATCTCCTGCTGGCCAGGTAATGCCTCCAGTGTCGCACAGCTTCTACTATGGCCTGGGCCTCCTTTTCGACCGAGGAGTGGCGAATCTCGGAGGCGTGGAGAGTGCGGGAGAAGAAAGCCACGGGCCTGCCCGCTTGGTTGAGAGTGGCGGCCAGAGCTACGTCAGATGCGTCGCTCTCGACCTGGAAGGGGAGGGACTCGTCGATGGCGCGCATCGTGGCTTTTGCGATGTCCGCTTTGATGCGGCAGAAGGCCTGGCGGGCCTCCGTCGACAGGGGGAAGGTTGTGGATTGGATCAGGGGTCGAGCCTTGTCGGCGTAATTAGGGACCCATTGTGCATAATAGCTAAAGAAGCCGAGGCAGCGCTTTAGGGCCTTGGGGCAGTGAGGGAGGGGGAACTCCATGAGGGGGCGCATGCGTTCGGGGTTGGGGCCTATGACTCCATTTCGCATTACGTAGCCCAGGATGGCTAAACACGCACTTCTCCTTATTGTAGGTCAGATTAAGGAGGTGGTGTCGTGGTCCTGCTGATCATGGCCGCAGATGGTGACGTTATCGAGATACGGGAACGTTGCGCGTAAGCCGTACCGGTCAACCATTCGGTCCATCTCATGCTGGAAGACCGAGACCCCGTTCGTGACACTGAAGGGGACCCTTAAAAAGTGGTAGAGCCGCCCATCTGCTTCGAAGGCAGTGTACTGGCGGTCACTATTACAGAGGGGTAGCTGGTGGTAGGCGGACTTGAGATCCACCGTGGAGAAGACCTTGTATTGCGCAATCCTGTTAACCAGGTCGGCAATACGGGGAAGAGGGTATGCGTCCAGTTGCGGAAACCGATTGATGGTCTGGCTATAGTCGATGACCATCCTATGCTTCTCCCCGGTCTTTCCCACCACTACTTGAGCCCTCCAGGGACTGTTGCTTGCTTCGATGACCCCTTCCTTCAGCAGCCTTTGGACCTCGGACTTGATGAAGGTCCGGTCCTGGACACTGTACCGTCTGCTCCTGGTGGCGACGGGTTTGCAATCCGGGGTGAGGTTCGCAAACAGGGAAGGCGGGTCGACCTTAAGTGTCACGAGGCCGCAGACAGTAAGGAGGGGGGTATAGGGCCTCCAAATTTAAAAGTCAGGCTTTGTAGGTGGCACTGAAAATCCAGCCCGAGAAGGGTGGCAGCACGTATTGGCGGAAATTGCGGAATTCCCTGCCTTGGCCGGTGAGGTTCGCGAGGCAGAACCCTTTTATCTGCACCGCGTGTGACCCGGAGGCCAGGGAGATCCTTTGTTTTACGGGATAGGTGACCAGAGAACAGCGCCTTACCGTGTCGGGGTGGACGAAGCTTTCCGTGCTCCCGGAGTCGATCAGGAACGATGTCACGTGGCCGTTGATGGCGATCGTTGTGGTGGCCTTCGCTAGCGTCCGGGGCCGACTCTGATCCAGGGTAACGGAGGCCAGCTGCAGCAAGGAGTTCTGGTCGGGCAGCGCGTAGTCAGCCGTGCTGGGGGCTTGAGGCCCCATCCAAGATGGTACCGGCCATGGGTCGCACATGGAGTCCGGGGACGGGGACTCCGAAGATGGCGGCGGCGAGGGGCAAAATGGTGGCGCCCACCCATCCAGCGTGGTTGCCAGGGGGGCAAAATGGCCAAGGCCGCGGGTCGCACGCTGCCTGGAGGGACAAAGGCTGCGGTGCGCGTTGGGCTGGCGGGCCCTGGGAAAAGGACTGCGGTGGGCCTTGGGCTGCCGGGACCTGAAAGAACGACTGCGGTGGGCCTTGGACAGCCGGGACCTGGAAGAACGGCTGTTGGTGGTCGCTGGATATCGCGACCACAGCGCGGGCTAGGCAGACCGCGGCATAGTGGCCTTCATTGCCGCACCCTTTGCAGGTGACGGTGCGGGCCGGGCAGTGCGTGCGCGGGTGATTCGCCTGGCCGCAGAAGAAGCAGCATTGGCCGGCGGCGGGAGCGGGGCACCTTGCCGCGCAGGCCTGCGGAGTTAGCGGGTAAGTATGCCGGGTTAGCGGGTAAGTCTGGGGGGCTGCCGCGGCGGGGTTCCACGCAGCCCAGGGGGGGCGCCGTGTGCGCGGGGGCGTACGCGAGTGTGTTCTTGTACGCAACGTCCATGGACCCTGCCAGGGCCCGGGCCTCAGTGAGGCCCAGTGTGTCCATTTCGAGGAGCCTTCGGCGGATGTCGGGAGAAGCCATACCTCCCACGAAAGTGTCCCGAATTAAAAGTTCCGTGTGCTCGTCACCACTGGGCAGCCGCAGCTTTGGCCCAGCAGTATCAGTGCCCAGTAGAAGTCTTTGCGTGTCTCATCTGGGCTCTGTCGTCTCGTTGCCAGCAGGTGACGGGCGTAGACCTGGTTCAGTGGACGAATGTAGTGTCCTTCCAGCAGTTCCATGGCTTTATCATAGTTCGCCGCCCCTTTGATCAGGGGGTAGATCGCCGGGCTGACCCGCGAGCGTAGGAGGTGTATCTTCTGCCTTTCCGTGGGGGTGTCGGCAGCCGTCTCGAGGTAGCTCTCAAAAACACGCCAGCCAATGCTTAAAAATAGCAGCGGAGTTTTCTGCGTGAGGGCTGAGCTTAAGGCACGCCGGCTTGATGCGGAGATCCATCCTTCAAAAGTTCTAGCTGATTAAATTGATGCACAATCGATACTGTCGAGACAAAGAGGAGTCATATCTAATCGGCTTTAATCAGCTAAAACTGTACCCAGCAGCGGTGATACAGAAAGTGAAGGCTGCTGGGACGGCATCGGTTCTTATACCCCGCCTCTCAGGGTGGGGCTATGTACATTATCCAATGGTAGACTGTGGAGGGAGTTGCTGAGGGGTGCCAGTTCCCCATTCAATGCTGGGGAGGTGAGTGACCACTCCCTGCCCCTAACTAAATGTGCAGACCCCCTTTGATCCACCCCTCATGGGGCAGGGGTGATTCCCTGGGCCAGTCAGGACTGGCTGGCCATTCTTTTTCTGCCTGCCTTCTGAAGGTGTGGGCAACCTGTCTGCCAATTCAAAAAATATGCCTTCTGCTCGTTATTACAAGCGCCCAACTCGACACCTGGAAATGTACTCAGTTTCGAACACCCCTCCCCCTGTTTCTGTCTTCAAGGTTGCCCTGGAAGTTCAGGCCTTTCTGCTGATTTTTGTTTGCACAAGAGATTTCACCAGAATCTCTGGGCTAGACAACAGATTTTGCCACAGACACACAGGGTAATTTTTGACTTTCCACCTGGGAGTAAAACCAACATTTTAGATTAGTGTTATATTTTTAAATTAAAATAGGTCAGCCAGTTGTAACAAACATCAGTTATATACTAACCCCATAGACAGTCCACTGGACCTGGAACTCTGATTGTAAGCTAATTAGTTGATTAGGAGTTAATCAGCTAGTGCCATCTGTAGCTGATCTATTACATCTGACCCATCTCCCACTTAATTGTCCACAGACACGTCTGCCAATGGTATCACCTTCGGAAAGCACAGATGTATCAAGAGTTAACCACGATGCAGCTGCAAAAGTACTTCAGTTCCTAAAGGGGTCAACTGCTTCCACCCAAATACGTGCCCACATTTCTGTAGCCTTAAATGCATTAAAAGTGCAGACAAGTATTCTTTTGAAAGCACAATACTAGACACCATCAAATGGGATCCGATTTGACTATCGAGACTCCTGCTGCTGGCTCTAATCATCTTCACAGGAGACAGATGAGCATTTCTAAGCTGGCAATGATTTCCCGCAGGCTCTGTTTAGCTATCTCTGAATGCATTTTATCAGCATTCCAGTGAGGAAAAGGCAGCAGCAAACCTGCACTTTATTCTCCTTTTTCACATTTTCTCCTACATTTACATCTATCAACAATAAACAATAATCAGCAAGATATGTCAATCCCCATAATAACAACGATCCCATCCACCCACCATCCCCCAAACCTCAACCTGCATGTTTACATAAACAAATGACAAAAAGGAATCGGGGATTACCCGTAGTCACCCTTAATCTTACACAGCTCCCCCCCCCCCCCCCCCCAACCCCAAGTCTCCAGCTCCTCCCGTCCACTGCCTCTTGTAAAACTCCTCCTCCCAACCTCGGTTCCTTCCCCCCAACTTTCCACCCCGGCTAGACCACTCGGACCCTGTTCTGCCAGGCTCCGATGGCCGCAGCCCCTCCCCCCCCCCCCCCCCACCTCACTCCCGTTCACTGGCCGGCTTAAACCGGCCAGCGTGGAGGCCCCGCCCGGGTCCCTTTCCCACTTGCCCGGCCCCAGGAAAGCCCAAAGATCCTCTTTTATCACACAAACCCCGCATATCCACCTACACCCCAAAGAACCCTCATTTCGAGTGAAAGTGCTGTCCCTTCCCTTGTCCAAATATATACCACCTTGGCTCCTTTAGTCTCTACACCTTTAGTCTCTACGCAGTGATACAAAAAAGAAGAAAATACAGTCATGAGGTTACATCGGCACATGGCCATTCCTCAATTTGTCAGTTCTGCCACAGTCCTTTTGCTTTCGCAAACTCCTCCGCTGCTTCCGCTGTTCCAAAATAAAAGTCCCTGAGCTTGTAAGTCACCCTCAGCTTCGCTGGATATACAATGCCGCACCGCACCTTGCTAATGTACAGTGCCCTCTTCACCCGGTTGAAGGCAGCCCGCCTCTTTGCCAGCTCCACCATAAAGTCCTGGTATACACGTATACCAGCTCCAGCCCACTGCACCACCCGCTTCTGCTTGGCCCAGCTCAGGACCTTCTCCTTCACACTGTACCTACGGAAGCACAGAGTCACTGCCCTTGGCGGCTCACCCGCCTTTGGTACAGGCCTCCACGACCGATGAGCCCGATCCAGTTATCCCCCTCCCCCAATAGTTTTGCCAGCATCGCGGCAAAATACTCAGTCGGCTTCGGTCCTTCAACTCCTTCGGGCAGCCCCACAATCCTCAAATTCTGTCGCCTGGATCTGTTTTCCAGGTCTTCCATTTTTCCTCGCAGATCCTTGTTTGTGTCCATCACCTTCCGCATCTCTTTCCCCATCGAGGCAAGTTGATCACCGTGCTGCAATAACGTCTCCTCCACTTCCTTCAGCGCCTCCCCTTGCTCTCGCACCTCCGCCACTGCACTCGCCACCTCCGTCCTCACCGGGGAAACCGCCTCCTCCACCAGCACATTCAAAACCTCCCTCATCTCCTTCCTCACCGTCTCCATGCATTTCGCAATCTGCGCCAACTGCTTTTCGAATTCCGCAGCCATCACCTTAGTTATTTCTTCAGCCGTAAGCAGTGCGGCCTTCCCTGGTGCTCCAGCCTCCATTTTCCTTGGTGACCCCGCGGTGACCTTTCCACTCCCCGACGGACCTTCTGCTGTTTTTTTGTTTTTTTGCTCACCCTCGACATTTTTCTTTGTTTTATTTTCCTCCTGTGTCTTCACTGTGCCTGCTCCGTGCCTTCTCCCTGCTTCTGCCGCCTCCGTGGACCGTGGGACCGGGCTTAAAGCCCCGAAAATAGCACTGTGGCTTCAAAGCGCCAGGGACCTGGGTTCGAATACCAGCTTCGGTCACTGTCTGTGCGGATCCGGTCTGCATGTTCTCCCCGTGTCTGTGTGGGTTTCCTCCGGGTGCTCCGGTTTCCTCCCACAAGTCCCGAAAGATGTGCTGTTAGGTAAATTGGACATTCTGAATTCTCCCTCAGTGCACCCAAACAGGCGCCGGAGTGTGGCGACTAGGGGATTTTCACAGTAACTACATTGCAATGTTAATGTAAGCCTACCTGTGACAATAATAAAGAGTATTATGAAAAAATATATCTATCTTGCAATGGCAACTTGCCCCACTGAGAAACCTGCTTTTTTGATTAATATACCAATTTCTGCATCCCAGCCCCAGGTAAACAAAATGCTTGGCACTATCACAGAATTTGGATTTGTATTCTAGCGCTAGATCTGCTCTTAATAACTAGAGAGGCTATTAATATGGTAATTTCTGTAAATGTGTGATGCTGCAATGTTACTAACTCCTTCATGTTATTCATTCATCCTAAACTCTCTGTCCAACCACAGTTTAGCCAAGGGTATCATCATCAACATCATCTTCAAGTATTATCCATGTTTATTCAAGGATTGTCGAACCATGGATTATGCCATGATTATATTGGTCAAAATTACCATGCAATCTTTCAGGTTCATGGTGAATCGGTGAATCCTGTGTCACCTCACAGTCTGTGTCACCTCACAGCGCCTGACAGTCTCATATCTCACTTCTCCGCTTGGACTTATTTTCATTTATAGCGTTTGATGTACACACAGTATTTTATTATGTTGTTTGGTATTCCCTCACAGGATATCGGTTAATTATTCAATTTGGTAAATCAGCCTCAGGTTAGCCATTCTGAGACATCTGACCTTCTCGTCTACTTTTTGACCCCAATATCTGAGAATGCATAATGTTTAGTTTATCAATAAATCTGACTTAAAATCTTGATTTCCTAATTAAATAATCGTCAAAAACAAACTCCAGAAAAAACTAATTCATCTATTTTGTTAGAAGCCATTATTTCTGTTCCTCTATCAGTTTTCACCTGTCTTGTAGAAAGTTTTTTTTATTGCTTGAAATGCATGCTCCTGAGACGAGGGGCACGATGTAACCTAATGGGAACAGAGTCCCGTAGCGCGCCATTAGCCAGGTGTTTCCTGGTGCTCGGAGCGCCGAGAAACACCACGTCATCGAACGGCCATTTGGGGAGATTGAGTGCTCAGCGGGGAATGCGCGGTGAAGGCTGCAACTTGTCCAATTTTTTGCACTGAGAAGCTTCGCTCGCCAGAACTCCGGAGTGCAGGGAGAGATTCGATCACCCTGATGCGACTCCCGAAGCCCCCCCCCCCCCAAAAGGCCCAACTCACGGATAAGGGGGTCCTCACCACTCCCCTATACCCGCACAGGGCACCCCCGAACCCGATCCGCAGCGCAGGGAAAAAAGCCAGCCTGTCACCCTGGCAGTGCCACCTGGCACCCAGATGGCACTGCCAGGCTGGCAGTGGCAAGGTACCCAGGTGCACCAACAGTGCCATGGTGCCACACTGCCCAGAGGGCAAGCACCTGGGGGCCTCCGATCTCCTGAGAGACCCTCACGAGTGCTGTTCCGTCCCATCTGCAGTAAGACTAATTGTCTCACTCTAATATGCAGATTTTAAAAATGATACCGTCAACAATGCGTGGGATTCACATTGTGATGCCTCGCCAGATTGCGTTAAATCTCGCGAGGCGTGGCGAACTGGGTAGAGGGATCACCCGGCACCTACCAGTTGAGTTGCGCCGCTCCATGCTGCATTTCAGGTGTAATGTGGCCGGGAGCTATCGCCTATGGTTAAAAACTGTTCATTTTATTATTTTTTAAATAAGTTTATAGTACCCAATAATTTATTTGCTTTGTTTGGCCCCTTGTTCCACACTGTAACCAATCACTGTTTGTCGATCTACCATTTGTCAATGTACTCTGTTCATTTTTTTGTCTACTCTACGTACTGTGTACGTTCCCTCGGCCGCAGAAAAATACTTTTCACTGTACTTCGGTACATGTGACAATAAATCAAATCAATCAATCAATCATTCAATTTAGCATGGCCAATCCATTTACCCTGTACATCTTTGGATTGTGGGAGTGAGACCAATGCAGACACTGGGAAAATGTGCAAACTCCACACGCATAGTGACCTGGGGCCGAGATCGAACCCAGGTCCTCGGCGCTGTGAGGCAGCAGTGCTAACTACTGCGTCACCATGCCGCCCAAAACATTGCTCATTTTATTGTATTACAACCTGTTCTGTACATCAGATCAACTTGTGAAAATGATGCAAATGGCTTAGTACTGCTTCAAGATACCAGCTTCGCTATACAGACTTCTTTCACAAGCCTATGACGGTTTATGAATACAAAACGTAGTTCAGATACTTTCAGAATTAGCTATGGGATTATTCATTTCCTTATAACTTGGGCCACAATTATGTGTAAATGTGTGCGCTGATATGAGTGTGAATGAACTGGATCCTCACTCAGCACTGCAGCCGTTAGCACACCTTTCTCAGTTAATGTGAGTGCACATGAACGTGGCTTCTCTTTGTCAGCCTCTTTGCTTGCACCGTCACTTGATTCCTTATTCCTTGCTTTGCTTGCTTGACATTGTACTAGTGCCATCGCTCTTTGCCCTTGTCCCTGCACAGATTCTTTCCCTCTTTCCATCACTGGCTCCCCTCCACTGTTGAGATAATTTGATCTCTTCTCTCTGAGTCTGTGAGCACATGTAAGAAATGAGCGCAAATTGACTTTTCATTATTTGGGCTCAATTTCCAAACGTAGCCCATCCGTAGCCTGTTTTTCTGCAGAGACAGACAGCAAGTTATTTCTGGAAACTTGGGGCGGGATTCTCCCGCAACCGGCGGGGCGGGCCGTACCGGCGGCAAAGAATGGCACGAACCACTCCGGCGTCAGGCCGCCTGGAAGGTGCGGAATCCTCCGCACTACCAGTGGCTAAGCCGGCGCTGGAGTGGTTGGCGCCGCACCGGCAGGCGCGAGTTGGCGCATGGGCAGGAGCGCCAGCGTGTTCAGGGGCATGCGCAGAATCGCTGACGTGATTCTTGTGCATGCGCAGAGGGTTTCTTCTCCGCGCCGGCCTTCGCGGAGCCTTACACAGGCTGGCGCAGAGGGAAAGAGTGCCCCCACGGCACAGGCCCACCCGCAGATCGGTGGGCCCCGATCGCGGGCCAGGCCGCTGTGGCCCCCCCCCCCCCCCCACGGAGCGGCGGGGCGGGATTCATGCCGACTCCCGGCGATTCTCTGACCCGGCGGGGGGGTCGGAGAATCCCGCGCCTGTTTTCTATTCCTGTTTTTCTGTTGGATTGGACAGAGTAGTGGACTATGTAAGGGGTAAAAAATGTCCCATTTTTAATATGTAGTTTACCAAAACACATATCAGAATAAGATCGATAATGTTTTTTTGACAGTGCAGTTTAACACTGGGTTTGAGCCACCAGCTCAACAATGTCGCAGGCCTCAATTTCATTGATCCAGAAACGGGAGAAGGATCCGGAGCAATGCAGGTCATACAGGCCGATTTCTTTACTGAATGTCAATGTCAAACTGCTGGCTAAGATACTGGCCACAAGGATAGAGGACTGTGTCCTGGGGGTGATAGGGGAAGACCAGACAGGATTTGTAAAGGGCAGGCAACTCAAGGCCAATGTTCGAAGGCTTTTAAATGTTATTTTTATGCCGTCAGAAGGAGAGGAGGTGGAGGTGGAGGTGGTGGTAGGAGGCGGAGAAGGCGTTTGATCGGGTGGAGTGGAATTACCTGGTAGGAGGCGCTGGGAAGGTTTGGGTTTGGTGTGGGCGTTATCGACTGGGTGCGGTTGCTCTATCAGGCACTGGTAGCGAGTGTGCGTACGAACCGGCTGAGGTTGTGGTACTTTAAACTACACCGAGGGAGGGGGCAAGGGTGCCCCCTCTCCCCATTACTGTTTGCTCTGCCCATAGAGCCATTGGACATGGCGTTAAGAGCCTCTAGGAACTGGAAAGGGCTGGTTCAGGGGGGGGGGGGGGGGGGGGGGGGGTGGGGGTGGGGGGGTAGAGCACCGGGTCCTGCTTTACGCAGATGACCTGCTTTTGTATATTTCAGATCCGTTGGAGGGGTGGGGGAAATAATGCGAATCTTGGGGGAATTTGGCAATTTTGGGGGATATAAATTGAACATGGGGAAAAGCGAGATGTTCGCGATCCAGGCAAGAGGACAGGAGAAGAGACTGGGAGAGCTGCCGCTTAGAATGGTAGGGAAGAGCTTTCGATATCTGGGAATCCAGGTGGCCCGGGAGTGGGAGGCACTGCACAAGTTAAACCTATCCCGGTTGGTAGAACAAATGGAAGGGGACTTTAAGAGATTGGACATGCTCCCGCTGTCATTGGCGGGGAGGGTACAGACCATGAAAATGATGGTCCTCCCCAGATTTCTGTCTGTCTTTCAGTGCCTCCCCATCTTCATCCCAAAGCGGGTGAATAAGGTTATTTCGGGCTTCGTGTGGGTGGATAAAACCCCGCGAGTGAAGAAAGTGTTGCTGGAGCGCAGTCGGGGGAGGGTGGGTTGGCGCTGCCGAACTACTGCAATTACAACTGGGCGGCTAATATAGCCATGATTAGGAAGTGGGTAGTGGGGAGGGGTTGGCATGGGAGTGGATGGAGGCGGCTTCATGTAAAGACACCAGTTTGGGACCACTGATAACGGCACCTCTTCCGTTCTCGCCGGCCCGATACTCCACAAGTCCGGTGGTGGTGGCGGCTCTGAGAATCTGGGGGCAATGGAGGAGATATAAGAGAGTGGAGGGAGCATCGGTTTGGACCCCGATTTATAATAATCACTGGTATGTACCCGGTAGGCTAGATGGTGGGTTCCGGAGTTGGCAAAGGGCAGGAATTAGAAGGATGGGGGATCTATTTATTGATGGGAGCTTTCCCAGCTTAAAAGCCTTGGAGGATAAATTTGAATTGCCAGCAAGGAACGGGTTTAGGTATTTGCAGGTGCGAGACTTCCTGAGAAAACAGGTGCCGGCCTTTCCGCTGCTGCTGCCACAGGGGATACAGGATGGAGAAGTTACGGAGGAAACTCCGTTGGGGGAGCTTAAGGAAAAGTGGGAGGACGAGCTAGGTGGAGAGATAGAGGTGGGTTTATGGGCGGATGCCCTAAGCAGGGTTAATACCTCCTCATCATGTGCCAGGCTCAGCCTGATACAATTTAAGATAGTCCACCAGGCACACATGACAGCGGCTAGGATGAGCAGGTTTTTCGAGGTAGAAGATAGGTGGGCGAGGTGCGTGGGAAGCCCAGCAAATCATGTCCATAAGCTTGGAGGGTTTTGGCAAGGCTCTGCTCAGGCAATGTCCACGGTGGTAAAAACACGGGTGGTGCCGAGTCCGGAGGTAGCGATCTTTGGGTGTCGGAGGAGCCGGGAGATCAGGGGGCGAAAGAGGCTGACGTCTTGGCCTTTGCCTCCCTGGTAGCCCAGAGATGGATCTTGTTAATGTGGACTCGAAGCCGCTGAGCGTAGAGACCTGGGTTAGTGACATGGCTGGGTTTCTCAGTCTCAAGAAAATAAAGTTTGCCTTCAGAGGGTCAATGGTCGGGTTCACCCGGAGGTGGCAGCCGTTCGGCGACTTTCTCGGGGAAAATTAAAATGTCAGCAGATGCAGGGGGGGGTCCGGATTGTTGTTGTATGGTTGGCGTGTACGAAGATTAAGATGGGTGGGGAAATGTTTATTATAACATGTTGATGTCATTGTCTATGTTATTTTTGTAAAAATGTTAAAATATCTTAATAAAAATATTTTAAAAAAGGATCTTAAGTATTTTTAAACAAAACAGTGTTTATTCTATGAATCCAGTTTACATTTTATAAACACACAGTAAACATCTTATTAACTACCAGCACAGATATTCCCCCAAAGATACAGTACTCTATAGGTAACCCTTAGTAACTTTCCTGACAACATCCATAAGCCAAACACCCTTTTTTCCTACAAAACAGTAGGTTTGCATTCCTTATAGAAACAGGTATTACTGTGAAGTTATCACGTGGTCTGGAGACATTCTTTAGCACGCAGAGAGAGAGACCAAAATACACCATCTTGGTTTGAATGCAGCTCCCCAACTGAAAACAAAACCAAAAAAAATCTCAGAGCCACAAAGCAGCTTCCAGCTCAAAACGAAAGTAAAAGACCGAAACACAGCCCAGCTCCACACACACAATGACATCACTGCAGCCATTTGATAAAACACCCTTTTCTTAAAGGGACCCTCACATGACAACCCCAAAATACAGCGTTGGGTATGCACTGATTTTGTGTGTATCTGAGGACTAAGCAAACTGCTGCATGTAACAGAACAAAATCTCCTGTGCCCAAACGGTGGCGTGGCCCATCAAATGTTTGCAGTGAAGGCTTTTTTAAGCTCACACTGCTGACCTCCTCTCTGTCTCAAGTGCTCTGCTTTGTCAGGAACAAAGGGGCAATAGCTAAGTGTCAGTATATGTGATCACACAAACCATTTCCAAAATCAACTATCATTACAACAATTTGAATACTTTTATAAATGAGTGCAAGCAACACAATTTAAAGAAGAAAAACTTTGACACAAGAATAGACAAGTCTCACTGAGCACTGAAGCATGAAATGTTTGCTCAAAATAATATGAAGTCTATCGATTTTATCCCCTTGCGTTCAACCATATATTTGCTAGCATAGCCAAAGTACCATAATTAATCGTATTTGAACATTTGTAATTAGTTAGAAAGAGTGTGGCTTTTCTGATATGAGAAGGCTATAATACATAGCACTGACAGTTACCACATTGTATGCGGCTGTTAATTCACAGTGTACCCATAAATGAGCTACCCTTTGAAAGTAATTAACTACAAGTCATGTTCATTTAATAAATGATTAATAACATCATCTGAATTCTGTCAGTGCAGCAACAATTCCTTTTCAGTTTCACAGCAAAATAGAACACCTTGTTTACATCATGTAAAATGTCGCTGCCAAGTAAGCTTGAGAGCAGCTTTTCCTTTCTCCTTGTGGACTGCAGGTGCCCCCCACCCCCCTAAAAGAGCAACAATGGAGTCAGTGCTGCTGTTTGGCTGATTCTCTCTATTCAAGTTACAAATGTATGTCACATGCAATGATCCCATACACCGTTTTGGAATTCTATTCAACTACTAGCATTTCAATGCAGCCAGCTTGACAGTAATGGTACTGCTGGAGCGAAATGGAAAAAGGTACATTATTGTTCAGCAGCAAGAAACTGAACCTTGATTCGCATTTCCCTTCACCTCGATTCACAAGTCTGACCCCCCACCTACTCCCGCCAATTGTACAATTTCATTCACTGTCCAACCACACAACACTCACAGACTGGTGAAAGGTGGGTAAATAATTTGATTAAAGCCCAACAAAAGCTTTACGGTTTTATTGTAGCAGTATTGTGCAGGAAACAGTTTCTGCCAATAACAGACATCAATAGTGCATAAACCAAACTCTTCCCTTTTAATCGCTGGTTTGGTATTTGTGATGAATTTCGAGGCAAGCAGCATTTCCATCAATACAGTATCTCATCCCAGACAGTCTAGCACATTTGGTGTGCTGCTCCATAGAAGTCTCAGTAAACACAGGCACCAAGACACCCCCTTGTCTGCGCATGGTACACTGAGAAACATATTGGGCTGGATTCTTCCGCCTCACCCACCGCAAGATCACCACGGGCGGGATATGGACTATGTAAAGGCCCAATGACCTCGGGCAGGATTTTCCGGTCGCCGGGCAGGCGCGGCTGGAGAATCCCGCCCATTGTTGTATAAACCAACCCTCCTATATTTGGAGATTGAGCTTTGAAGTGCATATTAGATTGTGAGTTTTCTAACAATTTGTGAAATGAAAATAAATGATTTGAATCAAAATGCAAATAAAAGTTTATTCCCATGATACAGTATACTTTAAACGGGACTCTTAAATTGTTTCACCAGAATAGCGACTTCACATCTGTCTTCATTGTTCAAATTGCAGAATAACTGCCGGGAACTTGTCTTTCAGCTATCTTTTCTCACATTGGTGTTTATGCTCAACTTGAGCCTCCTCCAATATGTTCTCAGCTAAGACTACCATTGTAACCGTCTCTCCCCTTCTCCCTCAAATGCTTGTCTAGTCTCCCCTGAAATGCATCTCCCCTATTGGCTTCAACCACTCCAGAAGGTCGTGAGCTCCACATTCTAACCACTCTGTGAGTGAAGAAATTTCATCTGAATTCCCTATTGGATTTCTTAGTGACTATCTTATATTGATGACCTCTAGTTATGCCACAAGAGGAAACATCATGTCTGTATTCACTCTATCAAAACCGTTCATAATTATAAAGATCGCTTTGGGTCATCCATCCCTCAGCTTTCTTTTCCCAAGATAGAAGAGATTTAGCCTGTCAATTTTTCTGATGTGGATACCCATGCATTCCTGGTATTATCCCGCGTAAATCTTCTCTGCATCCTGTTCCTTGTGAGGCTAACTGCTCACTTAAATATGTAAATTTGTATCCCGCGCAGTGACGCAGTCTGAACCTTGCAAATCTCGCGACTTTCGAGATTTAACGGTTTTGTCGCTTCACCGGGTCGGGTGCGATGAGCCATTCCAGGGCACCCTAAGCGTGATATAACCGAGATTCGATGTAGGTTTTGCATAACTTCACTGATTTTCAGTTCCACTGCTCTAGAAATAAAGCCTAGTGTCCGCTTCGCTGTTTTAATGGTCTTGCCAACCTGCAGCAGATAATGCTTAACGTACTTGTACTGCAACATTCCTTTGTTGCTCTAGCTCTAATCCACCTAGATGTGGGCCTTCCAAGTACTAAGGGACCTCCATATTCTTTAGAGTAGTACAAAATGTCACTACTTCACATTTATCCGTGTTGAATTTAATTTACCGTTTATTCTGCATGTTTAGGAATGCCCTCCTGTAATATGCTGCAGTCCTCCTCAAAATAATTATCTCACCAAACGAAAACTAGTGCCATCTGTCAATTTAGAAATTGCGCAAAGTCCAAATCATTAATGTAAATTGTGAACAGTAGTGGCCCCAGCCACAGATCCTGGAACAACAATTCCCACCTTCTGCCACTCTGCGTAACTGCCCTTTACTGCCATTCTCTGTGTAGGCTTGAAGTCAGCCAGCGATCCATTCTGCCACTTGTCCCCTGACTCCAGGTTCTCTGATGTTACTCATTAGTCTCTTCTCTAACCTTCTGTATAGGGTTTGTGCAATGATCAGATAAAACCCCTATCTTCTCATTTGAGAGATGGCCCTCAACTAATGCAACTGTTTGCATATTTTGTCTGAAATGTGACTTCAACTACACAACAGCTTAAGCTATAACAAACATTTAATTTACTGTATCTAGAAGCTCCTGTGTTCTCCTGTTAGATTCTTGCTAATCTATAAAATGTCATTGTATAATAAAAGACCACAGACCGCAAGCCACATACTCCACTATTCAGCAATGTTTGGACAGACACATTAACAGCGTGTGACTGACTGACTGCAGACAGTTCTGTCAGACTGACTCGACACAATGCCGTCTGTTTCAACACAGCACAAGTAACAGGAATTGACTTCTGCTGTGGACAAACTCCCTTATGTGTGCATTTATGTAAACACCTTCCTTCCCACAAAAAAAAGCGATGCCAGTCAGTACACCTCCCCTCCATTGCACGGTCAAATTTGCTTTCTATTTCCATTGGAATAAGAGCCCTTGAAAGAGATGAAAAAGAGGTGAGAGCCTTGGTTCATGAATTGAAGACACCCAATTGTGTGCTGCGATGTAAATTGAAGATTTTGAAAGTCACCCCATTTTGATGACCTTATCCACCGAGTGTACAAGTAATTTCACGTAATAATCTTGGTTCTTACCATTTAGTAGCACAGCACATTAATGCTTGAACATGCTGTGCCACTCAACCCACAAACCAATTTATATTTTATTGGTTTAAAGTCATTTCTTTGACCACAATTTTTGTTCCATCTGCACCATTCAAACAGTTTTCAGTCGCTTGAGGATGATAAATTTAACATTTTTTAAATATAGAGACACTTATAATCCCCATTAACCTTTAAATCTTTCCTGCAAAATAATAATGACTCAAATTGATTATTTATTTGTCACAAGCATTTTTGAGGGACACCACTCTGCATCAAGGATGAGGCCAGGTGGCAGCTAGGCCACAATGAGTACGGCGATTGAACCTCTGCTGTTGGCCTCTGCACCACGCTCTAATCATCCAGCAAACTGAGCTAACCGTGAAAACATTTTATTTGAAAAATGTAACCGCAGATTATATCAGCTGAATTTTTCCATTAATAATTCACTTCAGTAACTGTGACTATGCTTTTATTCCAGTAGAAATGGGATTTTTTTTCCGTCAATGGCTTCAACAAAATTACAGTATTTATAAGGCTCACAGTTATGAATCTCATCTGTTAATACCCGTTCACTTATAAGGTATTCAAAGAACCTCTGGGAATTACAAACATGATCAGTAATCCTACTGATAAAGCATTTTTCTTCTAGCTTGGTTGAAGAATTCAAGTCTATCACAAACAAAGTGGAGGATCAGCAGTTAAAGCTCTCAAGACTCTAGAATTTCAAAAATTCATTTAAAACCATGCCCAGAAATAAAATTTACAGAATGTTCCTCTTATCATTTATTTTAAAGTTATATAGTCCTTTGATTGCGTGCTCAGTTTCCAGATCACATGCGTTATCCCTGTGTTTTTGTATCTGGATCGGAGTTCTGCGATCCAAGCACCATTCTCTCATTGCACCTGTGCTCAGCATCTTACACTGGCTCCCAGCACAGCAAAGTTTCGAGTTTAGGATTCTTGGCATGGCCTCACCACAGCCTATCTTTGTAACCTGCTTCAGTTTGCCATTCTGCCAACAATGCTGTCTACCCCAATTCTCACCTCCTGTGCATTCTCACGTGAGTGGAAAAATAGACAGACCTATTCCCACATTTGGAGGGCAAATGATCCTTTTCGAAATCACTGTGCTCATATTTATTTTATGATTATATATTTACTTTCCTAATTGCTGCTAGCATATGTATTGCCAGTAGTTCATTGTGGATATAAGCAGTATGTATAATTATTATTTAAAAAAATATTTTATTCAAGTCATTTTCATCTAAACAAAAGCAGACGAACAACCAAACAACATTAGAAACAACCCGCTCCCCTAACACCACCTTCTCCTCATCTCCCGCTTTTCCCATTTTAACCCCCCTACCCTCCAAGCTGACTTCTCCAACCTCCTTAAAAACATCAATAAACTGCTTCCAGCTCCGGGTGAAGCCATCCACCGACCCAGTCAAGATAAACTTGACCTTCTCCAGCCTCAGGAATTCCCGAGGCCGCTCACGCACACCCCTGCTTTCGGGTCCCGCCACCTGAGCAACATCCATCTCCGGGCTATGAGGGAGGCAAAGGCCAAAACATCGGCCACTAAGCAGCATGTATTATAAGACAATATTGTGCAAGGCCTTCAGCTCTTCAGGCCTGCGGAATCTTCTGGTCCCGCTCATGCCATACCCCTGCCCGCGGATTTCCCGGTGGTGTCACGTGGAATCAATGGAAAATCCCATTGCTGGCCATTGGCAGGGCACCTCCCGTCCCTGAGAAACACGCCGCGGGAGGCCAGAGAATCTTGCCCAATACTTTGAAATTTAGTTGATTCAGTGCCTGTGGTTTAACCACTCTGCTCCTGAACGTGGTCCACACCTGGGCAAAAGAACTGTACAGTGACATAACGGCAGCTTTTGACGGAGTATGAAGTCAATGGGAATCCAGGGAAAGATCTACACTGGTTGGAGTCATACCTAGCACAAATTAAGAGAGTTGTGGTTGCTGTAGGCAAATCAACTCAGCCCTGGGATCTTTCTGCAGGCCTTCCTCAGGGTAGTGACCTAGGCCCAACCATCTTCAGCTGCTTCATTGCTGACCTTCCATCATGAGGTCAGAGGTGAGGATGTTCACTGAGGATTGAACAATTTTCAGTACCACTCGCAACTCCTTAGATACTGAAGCAGTCTGTTTCCATATTCGGCAAGACCTGGACAACATTCAGACTAGGGCTGATAAATGGCAAGTAAAATTTGCATCATACAAGTGCCAGGCAGTGACCATCTCCAACAAGGGAGAATCTAACATCTCCCCTCGACATTCAGTGGTCCTTCCCACTGCTGAACCCGTGGTTGCCATTAATCAGAAACTGAACTGGACCAGTACTATGGCTGCAAGAGCAGGTCGTAGACAGGGAATTCTGAGGTTAGTAACTCACCTCCTGACTCCGCAAAGCCTGTCTACCATCTACAAGGCACAAGTCAGGAGTGCGATGGAATACTCTCCACTTGTGTGGATGAGTGAAACTCCCAACAACACACAAGGTCAACACCATCCAGAACAAAACAACCGTGTCCCATTCAGCAACTTGAATATTCACTCCCTCCACCACTGCCACCACACAGTGACAGCGGTGTGTACTGCAGGCAAGAGACCCTGCAGCAACTCGCCAAAGCTCCTGCAACAGCATCATCCAGAATCCCGACCTCTACCACCTAGAAAGATGAGGGCAGCAGATTCATGGGAACACCACCATTTTCAAGTTTCTCTCCAAGCTACACGTAGTCCTGACTTGTTTGCGGAAACAAAATCCCAGAACTCCCCTTCCCAGTACCATTGCAGGTATATCTGGACCAGATAAACAGCAGCGGTCCAGGAAGGTGGGCCACTACCACAAGGGCAGTTAGAGACAGGCAACAAGGCTGGCCTTGCCCCATGGAAGAATAAACAAAATAAATTACAAACGTGTATGCCCAAGTTTCTGACTCCCTCTTTCTCTCCTCTCGGAGTACGTTGCTCATTCACTGTCTCTCTTAGATACAGCTATAAAGTACACGGTGAGCTTAGTCAGTGAAAGTTTCAGACAAAGATCAGCCATAATCTCTGAATGGTGGACCAGACTCGATGGGCCGGGTGGCCAACTTCTGCTCCTATGTTTTATGGCTATTCTACAGCATTTCATTTCTGATGCTATAAGATAATTTGTTCTCATTGGTGCTGCTGATATCTATAGATGTTTTTAATTATTGAACAGTGTCTTTCTATTCGTTCGAGGGATGTGGATGTTGCTGGCTTAAGTCAGCGTTTATTTCCCATCCTTAAATACCTCGAAGAAGGTGATGGTGAGCTACTTTCTTGAGTGGCTGCAGTCCTCGTGCTGTTTGGATGGACTTCAGAATTTTGAAGGAATGGCAATATATTTCCAAGTCAGGATGCTGCGTGACTTGGAGGGGGTTTTAAAGGTGGTGGCGTTCCTGTGTGCCTGCTGCCCATGTCCTTCTCGGTGGTAGAGGACACCGATTTTGGGAGATACTGCCGATAACACATTGGCGAGTTGCTGCAGTGCATCCTGTGGATAATGATTGTTTAAGAGAGTGAACAACTTGACAATCAAGCAAGTTGCTTTTTCCTGGATGGTGTTAACTTTGCTCGTTGTTGGACCTGTCTCCACCCAGGTGAGTGGAGAGCATTTCATCACACTCCGAACGTGATTCTGATGGTGGATATTTGACGAGTTGGGAAATGAGCTACATGGGCGACACAATGACACAGTGGTTAGCATTGCTGCCTTACTGCACCAGGGACCCGGGTTCGATTGTGGCCCTCTCTGTGTGGAGCTTGCACGTTCTTCCTGTGTCTGCGTGGGTTTTCTCCGGCTGCTCTGGTTTACTCCCACAGCCCAAAAATGTGCAGGTTAGGTGGATTGGCCATGCTAAATAACCCTTAGTGTTCAAAGGTGTGCAGGTTAGGTTGCAGGGTTATGGGACCAGGGCGTGGTGGGCAAGGAAGTGGATCCCTCTTTTGGAAGGTCAGTGCAAACCTGAATGGCCTCCTTCTGCACTGTCATGATTCTATGAATACTCGTCACACAATATCCAGCCTGGAGCTTGCTGTTGTTACCTTATTATTTATGTGGCTGGTTCAGTTAAGCCTCTAGTCATGATGCCCCCCCATCCCCCTCCTCCCCCATCCACCCACCTCCAATGGCTCGAGATGTTGAGAGCGGATTTGACAGTGTTGACAAGGTTAAGGTAAGGTGGTTCGACTTTCTCTTGTTGGAGATGGTGATTGCCTGGGTCTTGTGTGAAAGAATTAAGAGCTTATGGAATTTGTGGTAATACATTAGCTGGATTGAGGATTGGTTATATTTTTGTAGTGGTTTTAACACAATAGAGTGGCTTACCTGCTCATGTCAGAGGGCAGTAAAAGGTCAACCCTAGTCACATAAAGGTCAGGACGACAGACATTAATGAAGCAGATCAATTTTTATGACAGTTGTATTGAATGAAATGAAAATCGCTTATTGTCACAAGTAGGCTTCAAATGAAGTTACTGTGAAAAGCCCCTAGTTGCCACATTCCGGCGCCTGTTCGGAGAGGCTGTTACGGGAATTGAACCGTGCTGCTGGCCTGCCTTGGTCTGCTTTCAAAGCCAGCGATTTAGCCCTGTGCTAAACAGCCCCTGCAGTCACTATTATTGATACTAACACTTTATTCCATTAATTAGCAAACTTAATTAAGTACTCCAGCCTCATGATGGCATTTGAACTCATGTATCCGGATCATTAATCTAAACATCTGGATTACTAACCCAATACCACAACAATTATACTGTCACCCTCATTGATAAAATAATCCAGTCGGTGAGTTTCCAGTTCTACTTGCAAAGTCCACCTGAAGTTTAGTCATGATCAGTGTTTCCTAAAGCATTATTTTGTGATCTCCCTGAAGTTGGTCATTCTTTGCTTCTATCTGAAAATCTTCCTTAAATTATTTCCCAGAGTTGCAATGGCAACCCCACCCAATCTAATAGCTCAGACCTATTCAGAAAATATGAAAATAATTACTTCAATCGGAAAATCTGGATCATCTGAATACTCTTCTGTTACAGACTGTTACACCGTTGTGTTTGCAGCCTACTGGTGTTGCAAACAAATTTAATTATAATCTTTATTATTGTCACAAGTAGGCTTACATTAAGACTGCAATGAAGTTACTATGAAAATCCCCTAGTAGCCACACTCCGGCACCTGTTAGGGTACACAGGGAGAATTCAGAATGTCCAATTCACCGAACAAGCACGTCTTTCAGGACTTGTGGGAGAAAACTGGAACACGCGGAGGAAACCCACGCAGACACGGGGAGAACATGCAGGCACCGCACAGACAGTGACCCAAGCTGGGAGTCAAAACCGGGTCCCTGGTGCTGTGAAGCAACAGTGCTAACCTACTGTGCCACCCATTGTGAGATCCTGGACTGGATGTGTTACTCTATGGCAAGGAGACGTAGAAAGACTGACACTGTTCTTACCTGATGTCCAGATACGTACGATCATCTCTACTGGAAAGTATATGACAGCTTAAGCTGAAAGAAATCCTATTGATTTTTGTGCTCCCTTTCAGAGAGCACTGATTCCAATTGTACTGCGTTCACTACAGGCCTAGTTTAGATAGGGAAACTCAGCATAAACAGCAACTTTCATTTCTGTAGCTCATTAAACATCGATTAAACAAATTTTGATGCAAGCCACAAATAGGGAGAGAGAAACAGGATGAACAGGTTTAGTCCATTCGGCTCTTCATCAGAACTGAGAACGAGGGAAAATCTGTCAGGTGCTAGACTGTAAGTGGAAGAGATTGCAACCAAAGTATAACAAACTTGAGAACAAGAGATAGGTGACCAGACGCGAGTGTGTGTTGGTGGTTGGGGGGCGGGGGGGGGGGGGAGACGAGTGCTTTTACACTGAGGCAAAAATGTATGGGATATAATAAAAAGGGGTTAAGATCGAGGATAAAGGTAACAGTTTAAAGTCGATGAATTCAATTTTGAGTTCAATATATTAGAGCACTTGTTGAAACAGGTAGGTTTTAAGGTTCAGATCGAGAGAAGTTTAGGGAATGAATTCCAAAGCTTGGGGAGGAAACTGCTGAAGGCACGGACACCAATTGTCGACCAATTAAAATTAGGGATACACAAGAAGCCAGAAGACATGGAGATGTGGCAGGATGGAGGTTACAGAAATAGTGAGGGGCTAGGCCATGAACGGATTTGGAAAAAGGCTGAATATTTTGTCATGTCAGAGTACCTTTAATAAATGGATGTTTATAAATGGGTGTGTAGATAAATATCTGTAGTGAGAGTACCTTTAAGAAATGGGTGTTTACTACTGCAGTGATGTCAGAGAGTGGGTGGAGCTGGGCTGTCTGTCAGCCTTTTACTTTCGTTTTAGGCTGTTTGCTGCAGGATGTGCTTTAGTTTTTTTTCAGTGTTGGAGCTGAAGTCAGACCAAGCAGGTGTACTGCTGTTCTCTCTGCCATCAAAAGACTATCTCTTGATCATTTGGTGAATTCAGAATTATAAATGTTTTCAGTAGTGAATGTAAACCTAATGTGTTTCTGTTGCAAGGTGTTTCTTCTGTCTTCTGGATGTTGTTTGGGAAGTTATTAAGGGTTACCTAGTGTTGTATTCGTTGGGGGTTGTATTTGAATTGATGGTTGCTAAGATGCTCACTGTATGTTTCAAAAAAGTTACCTTGAGCTCATAGAATAAACATTGTTTTGCTTTAAAATATACTTTCCCATTTCTGCTGTACCACACCCGTAGAGTGGGCAGTGTGCTCCCCATACCACAATCTATTAAAAGTTGTGGGTCAGGTGAACTCCATGATACACTTTCTCTAAACCCTGGCCCATAACAATTTTAAAATCAAGACATTGCTGGACTGTAAGAAACACATCAGTGCATTTGCTCTTGAAACTACTGAGCTTGTCACAAAGTTCTCTTCATTGTAAAATAACCTGATGATGCTATCTGTCCCATCAAGCCTGTGGACCATTTTGATGGCAATGTATCTCAGTCTTATCAGCAGTACCCTGCACTTTCTCCGTGTTTGTTCATTTTCTTACATTCCCCCCTCTCTAACTTTTAAACCTCCCAATTACTTGTGCATTTGTCATCCGCATAAACATTTCAGGAACATATTTCTAGATTTGCTTTTAACTAGCAATTCAAATGTTATGAGTATGACTACTAATAACCCTATGGCAGGGAGACGATGGAGGGACCTTTCATTTCATCTCTGTTTTATTGAGCCTTTTTTCCCCATTCTTTCCAGCTTTCTTGTGATCTTTTTGGGGAAAGTTATTATTTATGCTTGTAGATGAGTAGTTATCAAACAGATGGTGGAAGCTTTATCATAAATCCCTCCAGTGCAGAAGGAGGCCATTCAGCCCATCAAGTCTGCACCGACCCTTCGATAGAGCATCCTACCTAGGCCCATGCCCCTGCCCTATGACCCCACCTAACCTTTCGACTAAGGGACAATTTATCATGGGCCATCCACCTAACCTGCACATCTTTGGACTGTGGGAGGAAACTTGAACACCCAGAGGAAACCCACACAGGCACGGCAAAAATGTGCAGGCTCCACACAGTCACCCGAGGCTGGAATCGAACCCGGGTTCCTGGCGCTAGTTGCTAACCACTGTGCCACCGTGCTGCCCTTTTGTTGGAAGTATTGCTTCCTTTGTTTAAAAAAGGTACCCCCCATAGATGATTACAACTCAAGTGAATCAAAGAAAAACTGCAATAGTCTATGGGGAATTTGAAGGGGAGTATTGTTGTCTGTCATTGTTTGGAAAATGAGAACACATATTTGGTACACTGTCCATATCTGAGAGGAAGAGAAAACTTAGGAAGGATTTTACCTACAATATAAAAGCACAATGGGTATTAATATCTCGAACAGAAGTTAGAATAGACTCCTTAATATGTATTTTGTTTATCTGACGTGGTCACTCAGATGAGGGTGAAGTGAAGGATGCAGAGCAGAGGCCAGACAGTTTTAGAGCGAGGGAATGATAATCAATGGACAAGGCACTCCACCGCATTTCCGAGAGACTGAACACAGATTAATATTGGTTGAGTGCTCAGAGGAGGTCACTCGTCTGCGATCTTGAATCAGGAAGCAGCATGTGGTGCAGGGAAGCTGAAATCGAGGAAGGATGGTGATTTAAAAAAAAAACAGGTCGTAGCATTGCTGTCACAGGAGTAGCAAAACTGGGCAACAGTTAAAGTTTACAACATACTGATCCAACAGAGAAGATGAAGTAATTGAGCTGCTTCACCTGTTTACCCAGCTTGTGATAGCTTCAGATACCAATAAAATTTTAATTAAGAACAATTGCTGTCTAATTTGGTGTCTGTAATTGGTGTAAACAGGTTGTAACCCTGATGCCAGCAATTGTTAACCTTCCGGCTGTTACTCGAAGGCCTTGCAGCGATTTTGAATGTGAAAACATCTCAGAGATCCATAGAATCCCTACATTGCAGAAGGAAGCCATTTGGCCCATCAAATCTGTTCCAATACTTGCCCGCTCCACCACCCTATCCCCCTAACCCTGCACATTAATCATGGCCAATCCACCTAAACTGCAAATCTTTGGACTGTCTCTCGGAGATACGGGAAGACCGTCCAAATTCCACACAGTCAATCAAGGCCGCAATCAAACCTGTGTCCCTGATGCTGTGAAGTAGCAGTGCTAACCACTGTGTCGCTGTGCATGGTCATATGGATTCAGATGTTATTTTAAACAATGAAACTAGTAGCACAGTGGTTAGCACTGTTGCTTCATAGCACCAGGGTGCCAGGTTTGATTCCCAGCTTGGGTCACTGTCTGTGTGGAGTCTGCACCCTCTCCCCGTGTGTGCATGGGTTTCCTCCGGGTGCTCCTGTTTCCTCCCACAAGTCCCGAAAGACGTGCTGTTCGGTAATTTGGACATTCTGAATTCTCTCTCTGTGGACATGAACAGGCACCAGAATATGGCAACTAGGGGCTTTTCACAGTATCTTCATTGCAGTGTTAATGTAAGCCTACTTGTGACAATAAAGATTATTATTATGATAAAATTCATTTTTAGAATAAAATTCTACAATTTTCCTCAGACCTGGCCTCCGCAGTGGGACACACTCCACGTTCCTGCCTTTTGTCCTTTTTCATTCGTATTGCATATGTAATGTTTTAAGCTTATACTTATTTATGTGTTTTAAAAATCTCAGTGGAGCAAAGGGAACATGTTTTTGTTTTAGCTTTTTTCCATACTCTTGTTACTCAATGTTGCCCTGAGAAGTAAACAATGAGCAAGACCTCAGAGAAAAATAACTAATACCAATATTCATCAATCAGAAGAGCCTGTAATCTCAGTAGTTGCTATTTACAGGCATTATGCCATATGTGTATTTTGAGAAGGATACAAAACATTTATTCACTTCAAATGGTGATCCATAATGCGTGTTGGCAATTATAGCATTTCAACATTGCTTAATACAATTTGTAGACAGAATAGGGAAGTTCAAAGAATGGAGAGGAGGTCTGTTCTATGTTGCACATCTCCAAATGCCTTCTAAAGTGCCTTAGAATTGAAGGGGGGGAAGACAATACAATACTGGCGGTAGGAAAGTAATGGTATACGCCTGAGAGGGAGGACGTTTGATGTGTATTCTGGATGCCTTGAAATGGGATCAACATGGGAATATCAATAAAGGAAGCTAATTAAAGACTAGAGAGAGAGAGAAAGAAAAGAAGGATATGTTGATATGATGTGATGAATTAAGGTGGAAGGATGCTTTGGTGAAGCATAAAAAAGTGGTAGAATAATAATCTTTATTAGTGTCACAAGTAGGCTTACACTATACCACTGCAATGTAGTTACTGTGAAAATCCCCTCGGTGCCACACTCCAGTGCCTGTTCAGGTACACTGAGAGAAAATTCAGAATGTCCGAATCACCTAACAAGCACGTCTTTTGGGACTTGGTGGGAGGAAACCGGGGCACCCGGAGGAAATGCACGCAAACACGGGGAGAAAGTGCAGACTCCGCACAGGCAGTGACCCAAGCCGGGAATCGAAATTGGGACGCTGGAACAGTGCTAACCACTGTGCTGCCATGCCGCCCTGGTATAGCCCTGTTGGGCTGAAGAACCTGTATCTGGGCTTCAGGTCTCTATGTAAAATCTCCATGGTGCACCCTTTTCCTCTGTCTCCAGGTTTTAGTCATCCATATTATCTCATTATGTCTGAATACCCAAGGTGATAAGAAACAGGGGGCGGGATTCTCCACTCGCACGCCGAAGTGGCCGCGCCGTCGTGAACGCCGTCGAGGTTCACGACGGCGCGGAATGGCCCTGGTCCCGACCGATTCAGGCCCTGACAATGGGCCAGTATCGGGGCCGCGTCATCTACCCGCGCCAGGACTTGTCGCCCGCGTAAAAGCGGCGCCGCATAGATGATGCGGCCGGCGCCGCATAACGGACATCATCCGCGCATGCGTGGGTTGGTTGCCGTCCTGTCCAAATCCGCCCCGCAAGAAGATGGGGGACGGATCTTGCGGGGTGGCGGAAGGAAGGAGGTCCTCCTTCAGAGAGGACGGCCCGACGATCGGTGGGCACCGATCGCGGGCCACCCCACATTTGAGGTACCCCCCGGTGCAGGATCCCCCCTCGCCCCCCCACAGGCCACCCCCCCAGCGTTCACGCACCGCCCACGACTGTAGCGACCAGGTGTGGACGGCGCTGGGGGGAACCCGCCGTTTTGGCCTGGCTGCTCGGCCCATCCGGGCCTCAGAATAGCGGGGTTGCCGGAGAATCGCCATTTTCGGTGTCTCCGGTGATTCTCCGGCCTGCGAAACCCGACCGGGCCGTTCCCACCGCTTGGGAGAATCGCGGGAGGGCGTCGGACCGGCGTCCCCAGACATTATGGCGGCCCAGGCGATTCTCCCAACCGGCGTGGGAGTGGAGAATCGCGCCCGAGATATCTGTGATTCCTGTCAGAGTGCTGTTAATCATGAATTCACTTCTCCAATGTAATGTCTCATCTAGTTTCATTACTGGACTGGTGAGCTGCTCTGCCTCGTAGGAATTCTGAGATTGTCTTTCGCCACTTCTTCACATTGAACTTCCACAGTCACTTCCATCTGGAAAATCAGCAGCCACACAATGCTTCTGATGACCAGATGAGAATGCTAATTAGTTGCATATAGGATGATTAAAAAATGTACATGAAGTGTTTGTGTTTGCCCAATGCTCTTGTGACTAGCTCGCGTTGAACTGCCACATCTGTACTTCATCCAGATGACTGCACATCATCAGCAGCTGATAATATTCCCAGCTATAAAGAAACCTTCATTATTTACTGTGTTACTATGCAAGGATGAGGTCCAATGTTTCAGGTACCCTTCCTACCTGAGAAAAGTATCCAGTTTTCAAAATATGCACCTCACCTTCAATTACTAAATTGTCGAAATCAAGAATTCTCATCTATTTTGATCTGATTTTTTATATTCCTATAACTCACTGCCATATCAGATTCGCTGTATCTCTTTAATTATTTTAGACGTTAAAAGATGGCAGAATTTTAAGATAGGTTTAACCAATATTTACCGTCTGGAAAAGCTAGAGATAACACAATATTAACAATGTTGTGTTTGGGAGTGAATGCTTAATCATGGGTTTGCTGCACCAGTAACGTTCAAATATGGTAGAAGCCTTTAGTAAGGTTGGTGATGGATCCAGAAATCAGATATGTTTGCCCTGAGGTGATGGTGGTCCCTTAAGATTAAGCTGACCTTTGTACTGAGGCAGTATTTTAAACTGTGAGTAAACAGTGGTGCCCTGGTAAGGATCTGTAAAAGGAGACATGTAGTGAATAAGACAGCAGTTAATCTCTTTTTCATTTAACTGTTAGAATGCAGGATTTTATTTGCATTCTTTCAAATAACCTGCCTGATACTGAGTCCATCAGCTGAGATTCAGCCATGAGAGGGGTGACAGCCCCAAGCAGGCCGGAGCCTCGACGTGGGCAATGTTGCCATATTTTCCTCGGATCTACTGTCGATGCTCAGGCTGGTGAGCTCCTGTGATCAGGTCAAACTAGCCTCGGGAGGCAAGGTGCATCATGGTAAAAACGAGGCACGTTCTTTGTGAACTAGGCCAATTGACCCTTTGTCCCCTTCACCGTCAGACCAGACTACCTGAAGGTGCTGGGGATATGGTTCGGAGAGGCCGAGGCATACTCCAAAAACCGGGAGGAGCGTATGGCCAACAGGAGGCAGGTGAGAGAAACGCTTAATAATAATAGCTTATTGTCACAAGTAGGCTTCAATGAAGTTACTGTGAAAAGCCCCTAGTCGCCACATTCCAGCGCCTGTTCGGGGAGGCCGGTACGGGAATTGAACCCGTGTTGCTGGCATTGTTCTGAATTACAAGCCAGCTGTTTAGCCCACGTGCTAAACCAGCACCAGCTTCCTCCCCATTGCAGGTAAAAACCCTGGTCGTCAGGTGTGAGTGCTCTCGCCGTTGCCTTACATGGTGCAGGTGTGAACCATACCCCAATCTTGCATCGCAGGAGTGACCTGAGCCGTCTTCTACTTTACCTGGAGGTCAAAGATGGATTGTATCTGCAGAGACACCACATACAAAGCCCTGGATAGAGCGGGGCAGAACTTGCTCAACGTCACCCTCTTCCTGATGGAACCTTTTGTGTTCGCCTGCATTGAGCTCTGCATAGGCCCTCCGTACGCAAACACCAAGGGCGGAATCCCTGGCCACCTTCGCTCACTGACCGGAGAATCCCGGCTGAAGTCAATGGATTTTTCCATTGTCGGCATCTCGCCCGTGGAGTTCCTGTGGCGGGCGGTGTGGAAGAACCCAGCCCCAAGTGTCATTATGTGCTAAAGTTCTCCCTGTCCCCTGCGTTGCAATGGATTGGTTTGGCTGTTATTATGGGCCAGGGTTTAGAGAACACCAAAGTATATCATGGAGTTCACCTGTCCCACAACTTTGAAGAGATTTTGGTTATGGGGAACACACGGGCCCACTTTACAGGTGTGATGCAACAGAGAACTAAAAGTATTTTTAAAACAAAACAATGTTTATTCTATGGATCCAGTTAACATTTTATAAACCCACAGTAAACATCTTACCAACACTGATAACCCCCCCAAAAAGATACAGTACTCTATAGGTAACCCTTAATAACTTTCCAAACAACATCCATGAGTCAAAAAACCCTTTTTAATAAAAACAGTAGGTTTGCATACCTTACAGAAACAGGTATTACTTTTGAGGTACCCTCAATAATGACGCTTAGAGATTAAACTGCAAAGAAGGCTTTATTAGACTAATAACTATGCTACAGCTAGAGACGAGAGCTGACTGCTGCACAGACCATGAGGATGCCCTTTATGTATGGCTCCCAGATGGGCGGAGCCAGAGGCGGAGTCCCCAGGGTTCCAAGCCCGATCTTAAAGGGGACATCACCTTACATGATGATAAGGCAGTAACCGTTCATCACATTCACCCCCTGATAAAAAAGGAGTCCGGCGGGGGTGAAGTGCCATCATAGGTCCATCTGTCTCGGTGGCCGGATCGTCGTCCTCGACCTCCTCAATTTGGGCGGTGGTGCGGCGGGCACGGATGTCCCGGTTGAGGGCACATTCGGGAGCACAACGGTCGGAGCTTCGGTCCGGGTCGGGGCAGAGGAACTAGGCAGGGCCGGGGGTAGCGGAGCCGGCGCCGGCGGGGTGTGTAAAGGGGGGGCGCACAGTAGGGGCTCACCAACGGGTGGTAGGGCCGGAGGCGGGTGTGTTGTTGTTGTATGGGGCAACGGGTCCTGCAGGGGAGCGGCGCGGGAAGGGGCGTCTGTGGTGGAGGATCCAGTGGGTGCCAGATCCCGGAGGGAAACCGTATCTTGCCTGCCGTCGGAGTACTCCACGTAGGCGTAACTGGGGTTGGCGCGGAGCAGCCGGACCTTTTCAACTAGGGAGTCCGTTTTATGGCTCCTCGCGTGCCTCCGGAGAAGAACAGGTCCCGGAGCCATCAGCCAAGGTGGAAGCGAGACCCCGGAGGTAGACTTCCTGGGGAAGAGAAACAATCGGTCGTGAGGGGTCTCATTCGTGGCCGTGCAGAGGAGTGACCTAATGGAGTGTAGGGCATCGGGTAGGACCTCCTGCCAGCGGGTGGTTGGGAGATTTCTCGACTGCAGGGCCAGAAGGACAGCCTTCCACACGGTCGCGTTCTCCCTCTCCACTTGCCCGTTTCCCCGCGGGTTATAACTGGTCGTTCTGCTCAAGGCGATGCCTTTGCTGAGCAGATACTGACGCAGTTCATCGCTCATGAACGATGTACCCCAGTCGCTGTGGATATAAGCAGGGAAACCGAACAGGGTGAAGATGCTGTGCAGTGCCTTAATCACCGTGGCTGAGGTCATGTCGGTGCAGGGAATGGCGAATGGGAAACGGGAGAACTCATCAATCACGGTGAGGAAATAGGCATAACGGTTGGTGGACGGGAGGGGCCCCTTGAAGTCCACGCTCAGTCGCTCAAAGGGACCCGAGGCCTTCACGAGCCGAACCTTGTCTGGCCGATAGAAGTGCAGTTTGCACACCGCACAGACTTGGCAGGCCCTGACCATGGCCTTGACCTCCTTGGTTGAGTAAGGTAGGTTGCGGGACTTGATGAAATGGATGAGCCGGGTAACCCCCGGGTGGCAGAGGTCATTGTAGATGGCTTGCAGGCGGTCCTCCTGCGCGTTGGCGCATGTGCCGCGGGACAGGGCATCTGGGGGCTCGTTGAGCTCCCCTGGACAATACTTGATATCGTACGAGTAGGTGGAGAGTTCGATCCTCCACCTCAAAATTTTATCGTTTTTTATTTTGCCCCGTTGCGTGTTATCGAACATATAGGCGACCGACCGTTGGTCGGTGACGAGGGTAAACCTCCTACCGGCGAGGTAGTGTCTCCAGCACCGCACAGCCTCCACAATGGCTTGTGCCACCTTCTCGACTGCAGAGTGTCGAACCTTGGAGGCGGTGAGGGTTCGGGAGAAGAACGCTACTGGTCTGCCTCCTTGATTGAGGGTAGCAGCCAGGGCGATGTCTGATGCATCGCTCTCTACCTGGAAAGGGATGGTTTCGTTCACCGCGTGCATGGCGGCCTTGATGATGTCGGCCTTGATGCGGTTGAAGGCCAATTGAGCCTCAGCCGAGAGGGGAAAAGTGGTGGTCTTTAGGAGTGGGCGGGCTTTGTCCGCATACTTGGGGACCCACTGGGCGTAATAGGAGAAAAGCCCCAAGCACCGTTTGAGGGCCTTGAGGCTGTGGGGGAGAGGGAGTTCCTTAAGGGGGCGTATGCGGTTGGGGTCGGGACCTAGGACACCGTCTTCCACGACATAGCCGAGGATGGCCAGCCGGGTGGTGTGGAAAACGCATTTGCCCTCGTTATAGGTCAGGTTAAGGGCTCGGGCGGTCTGGAGGAGATTTTTGAGGTTAGCGTCATGGTCCTGCTGATCATGGGCGCAGATGGTGACATTGTCCAAGTACGGGTATGTAGCCCGCAAACCGTACTGGTCCACCATTTGGTCCATCGCCCTTTGAAAGACGGAGACCCCATTTGTGACACCAAAGGGGACCCTGAGGAAGTGGAAGAGCCGGCCGGCTGCTTCGAAGGCAGTATAGGGGCGGTCTTTTGGTCGGATGGGGAGCTGGTGGTAGGCGGATTTGAGGTCGACCGTGGAAAAGACTCGGTATTGGGCGATCCGATTTACCATTTCCGCGATGCGAGGAAGGGGGTACGCATCAAGCTGCGTGAATCGGTTTAAGGTCTGGCTATAATCCACGACCATCCGTTTCTTCTCCCAGGACCGGACTACCACCACTTGCGCTCTCCAAGGGCTGTTGCTAGCCTCGATGACCCCCTCTCCCAGTAAACGCTGGACCTCTGACTTGATAAAAGCCAAATCTTGGGCACTGTAGCGCCGGCTCCTGGTGGCGACGGGCTTGCAGTCAGGAGTGAGGTTCGCGAATAGCGAGGGGGGTGCGACTTTCAGTGTCGCAAGGCAGCACACCGTGAGGGGGGGCAAGGGTCCGCCGAACTTCAGTGTCAGGCTTCGGTGGCTGCACTGGAAATCCAGTCCGAGCAGCAGGGGGGCACAGAGGTGAGGGAGGATATAAAATTTGAAACGGATGTATTTGGCGCCCTGGATCGAGAGATCCACAGTACAGTACCGCGTGATTTGTACCGAGTGGGACCCAGATGCGAGGGCTATGGTTTGGGATGTGGGATGGGTGCGTAGGGAGCAGCGCCTTACCGTTTCAGGGTGGATAAAGCTCTCCGTGCTCCCGGAGTCGAAGAGGCATGCAGTGTCGTGCCCGTTGACCTGGACTTGCATCATGGAGTTCTGCAAGTGTTTTGGCCGAGTTTGATCGAGGGTGATCGCACCCAGTCGCGGATAGTCGGAGTCCTCAGCCGAGTCGGACTCGTAAAATGGCCGCCGCCGCTGGCTGCGCGTGTCAGGTCGAGAAGACGGCCACCGACAAGATGGCTGCTCCCATGATTCGCACGAGGCTGATGACGCGTCAGGAGAGGGCCTGTCGGGTCGGTGCGCAGCAGCATTGCGAGGCCTGCAGGCCCGAGAGCCTGATTTTCGGGCCGGCTGTTCTTTGTTTTTCTGGCCCCTGGATCTGGCCAGGCAGACCCTCGCAAAATGCCCCTTCCTCCCGCAGTCGCTGCAGATCGCGGAGCGGGCTGGGCAGCGTGGGCGTCAGTGCTGGCCCTGTCCGCAGAAGTAGCACGGTGTGCCCCCATGGTGAGCGGGTCGCCGCGTGGCGCAGGCCTGTAATACGGTTGAGTCTGAGGAAGTCCGAGGGGTGCTGGCAGAGTCCGCGGCGTACGTACCCAAGTCATGTCGGGCCACCGCCAACGAGGAGGTGAGCGTTAGAGTCTCCTGGAGGTTGTTTGCCCCGTTTTCGAGCAGTCGCTGCCGGATGTAGGTCGAGCAGATGCCGGACACGAAAGCATCCCTGATGTGCAGGTTCATATGGACTTCCCCTGTCACATCCTGATGGTCACAGTCCCTGGCAAGCGCGGTGAGTTTTTCAACAAACTCGTCTAGCGATTTCCCCCGAGCGCTGCCGGCAGGTAGAGAGCAGATGCCGGGCGTGCACCTCATTGACGGGTTTGACAAACCGCTTGCGGAGCAACTCAATCGCCGCATCATAAGTCGTCGTCTTTTCGAGCGTGGCGGAGATTCTGTGACTCACCCGGGCGTGGAGTAGACGCAGCTTGCGTGGCCCCAGGATTGGAGTCTCTGCGGAGTCCAGATAGGCCTCGAAGCACCGCAGCCAGTATTAAAAAATTTCCTTTGCCTCTGGCGTTCGTGCATCCAGATTGAGCTTCTCTGGTTTTAGGCCTGCGTCCATCCTGAACCTAGTTTAGTCTAATAAATTGAGGTACCCTCAATAATGACGCTTAGAGATTAAACTGTAAAGAAGGCTTTATTAGACTAATAACTATGCTACAGCTAGAGACGAGAGCTGACTGCTACACAGACCATGAGGCAGCCCTTTATGTATGGCTCCCAGATGGGCGGAGCCAGAGGCGGAGTCCCCAGGGTTCCAAGCCCGATCTTAAAGGGGACATCACCTTACGTGATGATAAGGCAGTAACCGTTCATCACAACTTTGAAATCATCAAGTGATCTGGAGATATTCTTTAGATTGCAGAGAGAGAGATCAATACACACACCTACTTGGTTTGAATGCAGCTCGCCAACTGAAAGCGAAACTAAACTCAGAGCCAAAAAGAGCTTCTAGCTCAAAACGAAAGTAAAAAGCAGAGCAGAGCTCAGCTCTACCCACACAATGACATCACTGCAGCCCCTTGAGAAGACAAACATTTCTTAAAGTGACATTCATGTGACACCGTGTTGCCGTGGAACACTCCAAGTAGTTGCACTGTGCAGTTTTACCTGTCCCTCATGTAAATGTTTGTATAGAAAAACATCTTTGACCACAAATCCATCAGACAGCGGTCTGCATGTAACATCCTCAAGGCCCTGCAGGAAAAGGTGGTAGATGCTGTTGGATGCTTTACTGAGCAGACTGTCAAAGTTATTTGGTAGAATGCCTCACCAGAAATCTCAAACAAGCATTAAGACGCAGCTCAGCTTGTGGCGAGAAGGGCACTTCTTGTCAGAACCTTCATGCGGACCTGAAATCTCTGTGCCACCGCATGCTGCTCTTGAAGCAGCTGCAGTGGGGAAGAGACCACCCGTCGCACACCTCCTTCGGGAGTGTGCTTTGCAAAGAAAGTCTGGAAAGAAATGCAGTAGTTTTTCTCGAGGTTCATTCCGAGCTGGCCTGTGAAGCAAGACTCTGCTCCACGGGCTGTCCCCAGAAACGCACACCGAGTCAAATATCAACTACTGCTGGAGGACCATCAACTCGGTGAAAGATGCTCTTTGATCTGGTTGAAGGTTGTTGGCGCTCCAGTGTAAAGAATTGTCCATGACCCAGTGTTGCTTACTGGCCCATTCCAATGTCCAGGACTATTTGCTGAGGAATGCATTAGAGGCTCGGTAGCTATCGCAAAAGTGGCATGGGGAAAGTCCACTGTCTACACAGACATAGTGCATAGAGGAGCGGGTAACATTGTCGACCCCCTCGGGCTGTATGCTTGGCATTGAATGTATATAGCAAATGCAATATTGTGGCACCTAAGAGTGGAACACACTCTGTGGAGAAATGGTAAATGTGATTGCACTTTCTGAATGTCCAATTTGAAATGTTTTGGAATGAACTTGTGGATATTTTATGAATAAAGTATATTTTTGGAAAAAATAACAGACCCGATTCAACAAAAAAAGTTCAGAGTGTTATATTGGGCGCGATTTCCCGTTGGCCGCAACAACGAGATCGCGGCCCTTATCTAACGGCACATCGTGCCGAAAATGAGTCCCCAAGAGCTTCACCGCAGTACCAGCTGTCCCGCCAGCTGACTCGGACAGACACACACCTGACAACTCCGCTCTAACAAGGGGGAGCTGGTTTTAAATACAACCTCACAACGCACTTCCAGGCAACACACAGCCTTTCACCACACAAACCTACTCCACGCTTTGGGGTTGCCGACCTGGCCAGGCTACTGGATACCGAGGAGGCGAGACGGGACATCCTGTTCCCTTGAGTGGATCAGAGGACCAGCATCAGGGCCGCCAAAGCCTCCTGGGACGCAGTGGCTGCGGTTGTCAGTGTGGGCAGCGTGACCAGTGGGACCGCCGTACAAGGCAGGAAGAAGACCAATGACCTCCACTGGGCTGCAAGGGTAAGTGAACACCAGCTCCCTGGCATCAGTCCCGTCTAGCGCCCCCTTGACGTTCAAGCCCCCCCCTCCTTCCCCCCCCCCCCTCCCCCACCTCCCCCAACAAGTCAGCAGTTGGGACGGGAACCTCCCCACATCTGATCACTGCATTCATGCCCCAGCACATCCTGACACCCATCAGCACAACTTCTCCGTGTCCAGATGCTGTACCCACATATGCCACATGCTGTCCACCCCCTCCCTTGAAACATCAAGCATGTGACTCACAATGCTTTCTCTCTATCCCCGCAGGAGAAGTTAGCCCATAATTGGCATGAAAGAGCCCAGATGGGTGACAGAGTTCCAGACATCAGGGGCGAGATTCTCCGACCCCCCCCCGGCACCGGATATTCGGCGGGGGCGGGTGGGCCGAAGTCCCGCCGCAAAAATGCCTGTCCCGCCGGCATAGATTAAAGCACCTACCTTACCGGCGGGACAAGGCGGCGCGGGCGGGCTCCAGGGTCCTGGGGGGGGGGGGGGGGGCGATCATGCCCCGGGGGGTACCCCCACGTTGGCCTGTCCCGCGATCGGGGCCCACCGATCCGCGGGCAGGCCTGTGCCGTGGGGGCACTCTTTCCCTTCCGCCTTCGTCACGGTCTCCACCATGGTGGAGGCGGAAGAGACTCCCTCCACTGCGCATGCGCGGGAATGCCGTCAGCGACCGCTAACGCTCCTGCGCATGCGCCGCCCGGAGATGTCATTTCCGTGCCAGCTGGCGGGGCACCAAAGGCCTTTTCCGCCAGCTGGTGGGACGGAAATTCATCCGGCGTCGGCCTAGCCCCTCAATGTTGGGGCTCGGCCCCAAAGATGCGGAACATTCCGCACCTTTGGGGCGGCGCGATGCCTGACTGATTTGCGCCATTTTGGGCGCCAGTCGGCGGACATCGTGCCGATACCGGAGAATTTCGCCCCAGAGTCCTCAACCCTGTGAAGAATGCCCCCGCCCCCCCCCCCCGCCTTCCAAGAGAACATGCCAGAAAAGAGCTCTGAGGAGACCACCATCAAGGTGTCACGGCAGCATCCCCACCTTCCAGCAGTGCAGAGACACAAACCCTGGTGGGCGACATTAGTGGACAACCTTCTGGGGCACAATCTGGTGAGCACTACAAAGTTGGTGATGTATATCAAGTGGAGAAAGGAATATCCAAGGGAGCCAGAAGTTGGAGGTTGCTGGATCCCAGGACTTAATTGGGTCCCAGTCAGATGTCGAGCCTCTGGATGACGTTATCCCAGGGCTGATGCAGACACTAGAGCACAGCTGTAACACTGAGGAGGGGATGTCAGCATCACTCCAGTGAGTGCCTAGTCGATTAGAGGAGTCACAAAGGCTATGGACATAAGCGATGGCGTCGGCAATGCGTGGCACTGAGGCCAGCACAGCGAGGGTAGCGACCGCAGTGGAAAGCCTGGAGCACAATGTCAGCACCTTGAGTGCAGGTGTCCAAGATGTGGCGCAGTCAGTGACGTCCATGGCTGAGGGCCTCAACATCATCTTCCAGTCACTGAGGGACATGCCGCAGATGCAGGTGAACCATACCGAGGCACTCCAGAGCATATCCCAGTCAGTAAGGAGCATCACTGAGGTCTTCAACACCATGGTTCAGACAATGGGGAGCCGCGAGGGCTGGCAAAGCCAGATGACTCAGAGGCCTCTGAAGCTGCCCATGGAGATCCCAAGGACCCTATGAGCACCGTCACAGAGAAGGGAGAGCTGGAGGCCAACCTGGTGTCTGCCACCTCGGAGATGACGGCGGTCTCCACATCATTCGAATCCCCCCTCCTGATACCGGCACATCTCAAGGTCAGCAGGCAGAACAGGGTGGCATGGCGAAGCCAGTGACACCAGTAAATTGGTCAGGGCCCTTGAGAAAGTGTGAGAAATTTAGAGACTGGGAACGTTGATGCAGTTCAGCAGGGCAGGAGCATCTTTGGCGGGTAAATGGAATGACTATTTCAGGTTGATGACCTTTCATTTGAATTTTCACCAGATGTGATGTATGATCTTCAGGATGTTTGTGAATCAACAAATTCCGCCCACTTTTCAGATTTGGTTTAGTCGTTAAATCTCTTCTGGGACTACATCCAAAAACAGGGCTCGTCTGCTCACCTCCTCAGCAACTCTCAAACAAGACTTTCTGTCGACAGCAACTTGTTTGTTTTTCCCATTGATTGGGGCAAAGTATGGCCCCCTTACACCTGACTGGAACAGCAATAATTCAACTAAAGCTTCAATGCTGCCTTTCTCTTTCTAATTCCATCAAAAACACCACCTCGTTCTGCCACATCTTACTTCTCAATCAGTCCTTTAAATTGTAAATTTAAGATTGCACCATGTGTGCACATATCGTGCCCACTGCACAGCCTTCAGATGTGAAACCCAGAGGGAAATCTTTCAACCAAGTGAAAATCTGAGAATCTGGACTGCAACATTTAATTTAAAAAAATGTGTTCATGGGATTTTGGGTGTTGTTGGCTAGGCGAACATTTATTGTCCATCCCTATTTGCGCTTGAGAAGGGGGTAATAAGCTGCCTTCCTGAGCCACTGCAGTCCATGTGGTGCAGGTACACCCACAGTATTGTTAGGGAGAGAGTCCCAAGATTTTGGCCCAGCGACAGTGAAGGAACAGTGATATTGTTCCAAGTCAGGATGATGGAGCACTTACAGGTGATGATGTTCTCATTCACCAACTGCTCTTGTCCCACTTGGTGGTGGAGTTTGTGAGTTTGGAAGGTGCTGTTGATAGAGTCTGGGTGAGTTGCTGCAGTGCATCTTGTAGATGGCACACAATGCTGCCACTGTGTGTCAGTTGGGGATGGGGTAAATGTGTAAGATGGTGAATGTGGTGCCAATCAAGCAGACTACATTTTCTTGGATGATGTTGAGCTTCTTGAGTGTTGGAGCTGCACTCATCCAGGGAAGTGGAGAGTATTCCATCACATTCCTGACTTGTGCCTTGTCGATGGAGGACAAACTTTGGGGAGTAAGGAGGTGAGTTATTTTCTGCAGGATTCCTAGCCTCTGACTTGCTCTTGTAGCCACAGTATTTATATGACTAGTTCAGTTCAGTTTCTGGGCAATGGTAAATTTATATACCAAGTGTTTTTTTTGCCAAACCACGCGTATGTTTTCTTTCTGCTTTTTGAGTTAATTCTTTCCATTTTGTACATTTCAAAATCAAACTTCCACTCTTTTGACAGCCGAATTCATGAAGCTAGAGGGCAGGATTCACCGAACCGACGGCGATTTCGTAATCGGTGATCAGGCGGAGAATCCCTTCTGACGCCAAAATCGGGGGCGCCGCCTGTTTGACGCTGGTTTTGTATCCTCTGCCCACTCTCAAATGGCGTCTTTGCGTTGTGCGCCGCATGCCGTTGGAACGGCGTTAGCGCATCACCTGAAGGCCTCCCCTGATGCTCCGCCCTCGATGGGCTGAGTTCCCGACCGCGTGGTTGACGGTGGTCTCTGCGGTCGGGAACCGGGTGTGGCGGCTGCGGACTGTGTTGCTGGTCGGGCGTGGGGGGGGGGGGGGGGGGGGGGGCTTCCGGGAGGGCTGGGGGACTGGTGGGGGGGTGGCCAGGGGGGCACCATTTGGCAGGTCGGGTCCGTGCACGGCACGGTGCCATGTTTTATGGCATGATCGCTGCAGGTCATAGCCGTGCCCATGAGTGACCACGGACCCGACCATTCTCCAGGCGTTTATATCGTTGGAGCCGGGAGGTTTACTCAGCGCAGCTGCTAACTCCTCACCGGTCACAGGATCGGTGAGGGGGTGGCTCCGATTTTTTTTGTCGTAAAACGCCACAGTTCCTCCGTTGGCATCAACAAGTCTCAAAAACGGTGAATCCAGCCCCCACTATCTCAACGTTATAAAAATAAAGTTTGCAGTCAAAATGCCTCACTCGTGCAACTGTGTGGTGTACCAAACTTGGTTAGAGTAACAGAACATTGGACACAATTACCTCATTGCTTTCTAACCTACTTGACATGAAGACTGGACTTTGCTACAACCTCCTGTGTGCAGCATCTTGGGAGATCCACTCGTTTTTTCTAATAATGATCCTATTGTTGAAGGATTCAATTTTTCACTTAATTGCCACAAAATTGTTTTAAAAATTAGTTGCAATGAATTAGGATCACGAGAATGTTCAAGCATGAGTAATCACTGGTAAATCCATCACGGTTAAATCCTAGATTTACATCCATTGAAGCATGAAAGATTAAAAATCTTAATGAAGAATCAAATTGAATCTTCCATATTTGTAATCATTGTAAAGATTTTAAAGTGCTTTGCTGTCTCTGTTTTTCCATTTATTGATGCTTAAGAGTGTGCATCTTTCACATGTCGATATTCCCCTATGTATGTGATTTGTTAGCTAATATACCAGAATGAATTGTAATTAGTAGAACTCAGTGGTACCCTGTTTCAATGTGTATCGCGTTATTTTTTTAAATCTTCACGGTGTTTTTTACAAAGTCGTTTTTGCCCCTATTGAACTAAGGTCCAGTGGAAAACGAGAAAGCATAGCGGATTGCAAAATTGTATGGGTTGGTGAAAGATTAGATTCTGTTCTGTTGAGCTGTGATATTGCATGGATTTAGGCCTAAACAGCCTCGTTCACCCTGTTTGGCAGATGTTTGCCAGATGAACAAACTGAGGTCAGAGGTTGCCATTCTTGGTGCCTCATGGGAGATACGCCTGTTTAACTCTGAAATGGAATTCAGTGCGTAGAGCTAACACAAGGAATTGCAAAAGAGGCCATGTAATTTGATGAATAAAAGTTGATGTAAATCCTGACAGCTGATTTTGTTATGCAATGCCAGAAGTACAGTCAGGAAATGACAAAAATTTCACACTTATGCTTTTATTGGAAGATTGGTGAAAAACAACTGTTCACTTCTTCTGTTACAATGTGTAAAGTATTTAAGAGATTTTATGCATTGCACAGTTGCTTCCACAATCTTTCCCATAAATGTGTAAACCTCTCCGAGGTTAACATCACCCCATCTCTAATTTAAGATTCAGTGATGAAGAATTTTGACATTCTTTTCATCTTTTCTGTTGATAATTTTTTGAATCGTTCAAAAAATTTGAATCGTGCATATGTTTTAATGCAAGGAGCATTACGGGTAAGGCAGATGAACTTAGAGCTTGGATTACTACTTGGAACTATGATGTTGTTGCCATTACAGAGACCTGGTTGAGGGAAGGGCAGGATTGGCAGCTAAACGTTCCAGGATTTAGATGTTTCAGGCGGGATAGAGGGGGATGTAAAAGGGGAGGCGGAGTTGCGCTACTTGTTCAGGAGAGTATCACAGCTATACAGCGAGAGGACACCTCAGAGGGCAGTGAGGCTATATGGGTAGAGATCAGGAATAAGAAGGGTGCAGTCACAATGTTGGGGGTATACTACAGGCCTCCCAACAGCCAGCGGGAGATAGAGGAGCAGATAGGTAGACAGATTTTGGAAAAGAGTAAAAACAACAGGGTTGTGGTGATGGGAGACTTCAACTTCCCCAATATTGACTGGGACTCACTTAGTGCCAGGGGCTTAGACGGGGCAGAGTTTGTAAGGAGCATCCAGGAGGGCTTCTTAAAACAATATGTAAACAGTCCAACTAGGGAAGGGGCGGTACTGGACCTGGTATTGGGGAATGAGCCCGGCCAGGTGGTAGATGTTTCAGTAGGGGAGCATTTCGGTAACAGTGACCACAATTCAGTAAGTTTTAAAGTACTGGTGGACAAGGATAAGAGTGGTCCGAGGATGAATGTGCTAAATTGGGGGAAGGCTAATTATAACAATATTAGGCGGGAACTGAAGAACATAGATTGGGGGCGGATGTTTGAGGGCAAATCAACATCTGACATGTGGGAGGCTTTCAAGTGTCAGTTGAAAGGAATACAGGACAGGCATGTTCCTGTGAGGAAGAAAGATAAATACGGCAATTTTCGGGAACCTTGGATGACGAGTGATATTGTAGGCCTCGTCAAAAAGAAAAAGGAGGCATTTGTCAGGGCTAAAAGGCTGGGAACAGACGAAGCCTGTGTGGCATATAAGGAAAGTAGGAAGGAACTTAAGCAAGGAGTCAGGAGGGCTAGAAGGGGTCATGAAAAGGCATTGGCAAATAGGGTTAAGGAAAATCCCAAGGCTTTTTACACTTACATAAAAAGCAAGAGGGTAGCCAGGGAAAGGGTTGGCCCACTGAAGGATAGGCAAGGGAATCTATGTGTGGAGCCAGAGGAAATGGGCGAGGTACTAAATGAATACTTTGCATCAGTATTCACCAAAGAGAAGGAATTGGTAGATGTTGAGTCTGGAGAAGGGGGTGTAGATAGCCTGGGTCACATTGTGATCCAAAAAGACGAGGTGTTGGGTGTCTTAAAAAATATTAAGGTAGATAAGTCCCCAGGGCCGGATGGGATCTACCCCAGAATACTGAAGGAGGCTGGAGAGGAAATTGCTGAGGCCTTGACAGAAATCTTTGGATCCTCGCTGTCTTCAGGGGATGTCCCGGAGGACTGGAGAATAGCCAATGTTGTTCCTCTGTTTAAGAAGGGTGGCAGGGATAATCCCGGGAACTACAGGCCGGTGAGCCTTACTTCAGTGGTAGGGAAATTACTGGAGAGAATTCTTCGAGACAGGATCTACTCCCATTTGGAAGCAAATGGACGTATTAGTGAGAGGCAGCACGGTTTTGTGAAGGGGAGGTCGTGTCTCACTAACTTGATAGAGTTTTTCGAGGAGGTCACTAAGATGATTGATGCAGGTAGGGCAGTAGATGTTGTCTATATGGACTTCAGTAAGGCCTTTGACAAGGTCCCTCATGGTAGACTAGTACAAAAGGTGAAGTCACACGGGATCAGGGGTGAACTGGCAAGGTGGATACAGAACTGGCTAGGCCATAGAAGGCAGAGGGTAGCAATGGAGGGATGCTTTTCTAATTGGAGGGCTGTGACCAGTGGTGTTCCACAGGGATCAGTGCTGGGACCTTTGCTCTTTGTAGTATATATAAATGATTTGGAGGAAAATGTAACTGGTCTGATTAGTAAGTTTGCAGACGACACAAAGGTTGGTGGAATTGCGGATAGCGATGAGGACTGTCTGAGGATACAGCAGGATTTAGATTGTCTGGAGACTTGGGCGGAGAGATGGCAGATGGAGTTTAACCTGGACAAATGTGAGGTAATGCATTTTGGAAGGGCTAATGCAGGTAGGGAATATACAGTGAATGGTAGAACCCTCAAGAGTATTGAAAGTCAAAGAGATCTAGGAGTACAGGTCCACAGATCACTGAAAGGGGCTACACAGGTGGAGAAGGTAGTCAAGAAGGCATACGGCATGCTTGCCTTCATTGGCCGGGGCATTGAGTATAAGAATTGGCAAGTCATGTTGCAGCTGTATAGAACCTTAGTTAGGCCACACTTGGAGTATAGTGTTCAATTCTGGTCGCCACACTACCAGAAGGATGTGGAGGCTTTAGAGAGGGTGCAGAAGAGATTTACCAGAATGTTGCCTGGTATGGAGGGCATAAGCTATGAGGAGCGATTGAATAAACTCGGTTTGTTCTCACTGGAACGAAGGAGGTTGAGGGGCGACCTGATAGAGGTATACAAAATTATGAGGGGCATAGACAGAGTGGATAGTCAGAGGCTTTTCCCCAGGGTAGAGGGGTCAATTACTAGGGGGCATAGGTTTAAGGTGAGAGGGGCAAAGTTTAGAGTAGATGTACGAGGCAAGTTTTTTACGCAGAGGGTAGTGGGTGCCTGGAACTCACTACCGGAGGAGGTAGTGGAGGCAGGGGACGATAGGGACATTTAAGGGGCATCTTGACAAATATATGAATAGGATGGGAATAGAAGGATACGGACCCAGGAAGTGTAGAAGATTGTAGTTTAGTCGGGCAGTATGGTCGGCACGGGCTTGGAGGGCCGAAGGGCCTGTTCCTGTGCTGTACATTTCTTTGTTCTTTGTTCTTTGTTTGTTTTTAGTTTAATAGCAATCACTGATGCCGATAGAGATTGGAGGAGTTGGAGAGCTTGACAACCAAAGGGACTGTATTAAAATCCTGAGAGATACTCGGTAATGTAGGATGCTGGCTCAAAGGAACTGCTGAGTTATGGAGCTGGATCAACATCGGAAAATCTGTAAAATGAGGCGTCTTTTAGATTCAACTACCCCCCCCCCCCCCCCCCCCCCCCCTCCATCAGTGGTCTCATTGTTCATGGTAAGATATTGAAAATAGGAACTTTAAAAATGAATGCTAAGTCAATAATCATTCAACTGATTTGTAACAGATTCCAAAGGTACGACTTGTTCACAGGGTTAAATTGCTTTGATGTTGAACATTGGCTGGTTTGCTGACACAAAACAATTGCGTGGTCTGAACACACGTCCTCCGGGTGACATTAACCTGCAGTTCAGTTCTCCCTGCTTTTTTGGGGGGGAAAACATTTTTATAGGATCCATACGGTTTCACATCTGCGGTGCATTCTTCTAATAAAAAACATGCAATGAAAGTGTACTTGAATAAAAATACAATTATTTCAAATATTCAGTCAATAAGCAGACTTAAACCGTGACTTTTATATCCGTCAAATAGAAACCTCCCGTAGTGCCAGACAGAGTTTTCTTGTGAGCACAATGTGCTGTTGATATGTATATTGATATGACATGTATAAGAGACCGTGTCGTACATAATATGCTGGGACAGGTAACTACAGCAGTTACGCCAGGATCATTTACATTACAGGTGTGTTGAATAGCAATCCTTATTGCAACAAGTAGCATTTTACAGGTGTGTCTATTAGCGCACTTCAGTGCATTAAGTCAAGAACAAATTGGTTGCAGTAAATATTTTCGAACATTAGGTTTGCATATGGGTTCAATTTGAATGTTATATTAAATGGAGCTGGTCCCTGAGATCCATTGGCAACAGCAACAATTGGAGCTCCATTCAAACAGCTTCAAACTGGGGTTTGCAATGCCTGGGGATCCATCGTCAGTTGTAAAATAACAAATCCCAGCACTGATCATTTTGAAATTCTGGGATTCACCAATTCAGCACACTGGGATTAAGGGATTAAGACTATAGATCACAAGAAAATTCACCAGGTGTACTTGAACGAGGATAGGATCTTAGGGAACCTTCCTCATGTGAGATAGCTGTTATAATTAAGTGTTCACCCAATATTTATACCATGCCCAGGGAAGAAGACCACTTCCACAGGAAACTTCAAGCCTCCTCGGCATCGAAATGTTAGCTTATCCAACATAAACTGGAAGATATGTTCCCAGGATGAACAATAAACTAGTTCATAGACGATATGTACACTTGAAATTTACAGAAGCTGAAACAACCTGAGTCTCTATACCTGATAACAGATTCCTTTATTTAGCCCATCCGAGCACCTCTGTCACTGGTGTAGTATTCATTGTTAAATCCCACCTTGGAACCTCTACTTGCCTGATAGCCTGTATCCTTCAGTTGCCTCACAGTCTTCCATGTTCCACAACTTTCATTTAAAATCTTTTTAATGAAATATTTATTTACTTATTTTTTCTTTTTATAAATTTAATGTACCCAATTCATTTTTTCCAATTAAGGGGTAATTTAGCATGGCCAATCCACCTACCCTGCACATCTTTTGGGTTGTGGGGATGAGACCCACCCAGACACGGAGAGAATGTGAAAACTCCACATGGACAGTGACCCAGAGCCGGGATTGAACCTGGGACCTCGTGGCCGTGAGGTAGCCGCATTAACCACTGCGCCACCATGCTGCCCAAAATATTTATTTTTAACTCTTCCAAGCCCACTGCGACTTTCCTTACTTGAGACCTCCTCCTTTCATTTTTCCGCCAATCGACTCCTCATTGTCAATGATTTCAAGTTGCACCAATGCTCCGCATCCCACTCTCAGATTCACCTGCCTCCCTATCTTCACTTGGTCCTGCAAACTCTCCACACTTACATAGACTCTCCCACCCACACTTATAGCTTTGCGCCCAACTTTTCAATCTCTCATGAATGCTGCACTGGGACCAGGAGAAAGATGTGTCGGGGTCAGCAAACTAACTCGATCCATCTCTGGGTGATCCTGCTGGAGGTGGGTCATCAGTGCAGATGATGCCTCCCCAGCTGTGCCGAGGAGCCAATCTGCGTGATTTCCTACCCATTTGTGGGCTAATTTGGGACGTTGCTGGGATCTTCTGGTGGCAGACTGGATTCCACACTTTGGGCCAAGTCTGGCAGATGCCTGGAGATGGCTTGCTGATAGCTAGCCTGGATGCCCTGCGAGACTTCCTGTTATAACCCCTCCACCAGAGCTGCGGCTATCAGCGGGCCACAGCTGTTGGAACCCACTTCACACGGGAGACCTCACAGCTCTGGCCACCATTTATTTGATTGCATGCAAACATCCTCCGAGGACGCCTCAAGATGGAAGTGTCCTTGCATTCCCCCCTGATAGTGACAGTGCTCACCTCTGCCGATGGGCCTGCCATCCTTCCAAGGCTGATTGTCCTGCAGCTGCAGCAACCCACCCATTGTCCTCAATTCTACCTGGAGGCAACCTGTTAATTGGCTTCCCCCAGGAAGTTCTTCACAGACCGGTATCCGAAGCAGGCAGAACGGTGTCGGAACCACGAAATAACCCTGATTCACTCCCATGGCTCAGGGCAGGAGAGGAATATTGAATCTCACCCCCAATTATCTGAAAAAGTGCGAAATAATTATTGTCTTCTGCCACTTAATTAGATTTTTTTGACGTGTACGGGTCGATTTTTGTTTCCGACCTCTACTGAGAAACTGACAGGTTGAGAATCCCAGGGATGCCCAGATCCTGCTGCAGAAATCATCCAGACAGGACCTTACATCATAACTGAGGCTGTGAGTGGCCTGGAGTTACATCCCTGAGCAGGAGCGTTGTAGGTTTCAACAGAAGACCGGAGGACATTGGGAGGTATCATTTACTTGTCTTATGCCACCGTTGAACTTCAGCACACTTCAAATACCCATGGTTGATCTGTAGAGGATTCCACCCATTACACTTCTTCAGTTTTATTTTGAGATACCCCTCCATTTACGGATGTGGTGACATGAAATACCCCTCCCACGTCATTAACATCCTGACATTGGACCCATAATCATTGAAGATGCAGGTTCGGATATATTTCAGTTCAGGTAACTTGGAAATCACAGGGCATTACTGAAGGGGCCTGCACCTGACATATCAGACCTCTGTCTTCCCTGCTGCGTGGAGGACCACGTTACTCTTCTGGTGCAATGAAAAGGGAAATCAGTCCTGATTTGCTTTGTGTTCCGATTTTTTTGTCATTAGAGCACAATCCCGGTACTTTCCCTCTGGCCAATAGAGAAAGTTATCCTTAGTTCCACTCTTGTATATTGTACGGAGGTCAGTTTTAGAGCATTGTGGTGAGTGATGAGGTTAAGTGAGAAAATATCATGTAGAAAGAGGAAGGGATAAGCATTAGATTGAAATTATATGTAAGTGCACAATCCTACTTTGTATGACCGGTTTGTTTTGTTTATACTTCTGTTTTGAAGCCTGATGAATGTAGACATTGTGGGCGGGATTCTCCGACCACCCCCGCCGGGTCGGAGAATCCCCGGGGGTGGCGTGAATTCCGTCCCGCCGCTCCGACGCCGGCTGCCGTATTCTCCGGCACCGGTTTTGGGGGGGGCAGGCTTTACGCCACGGTAGTCGGGGGCTGTTGGCAGGGGCCCGCCCAGCAATTCTCCGGGCCCTGATAGGCCGAGCAGCCGTCGTTTCCTGGCCAATCCCGCCGGCGTGAAATGGACATGGTCCATCACGGATGGACCTGGCTTGTAGGCTGGCTAGGTGAGTCCTCGGGGGGGATCCGGGCCTGGGGGTGGCCTGGCCTGCGATCGGGGCCCACCGATCTGCGGACGGGCCTGTGCCATGGGTGCACTCTTGCCTTCCACGCCAGCCTCTGTAGGGCTCCGCCATGGCCGACGCAGGGCAGGAACACGCCGGCGGTTCTGCGCATGCACCAACTCGCGCCGGCCCTTTGCCGCCGATTAGCGCGGCGCCAATGCCTCCGGCATTGCGAGAATTCCGCACCTTCCGGTCGGCCCGATGCTGGAGTGGTTCGCGCCGCTCTTGGCGTCAGACCATCCAGCCAGTTGCGGGAGAATCCCGCCCTCGATAGGCTGAATTCTCTGCTTCGCGACGCCGGAAACATGGATCCTGGGCGGGATTCTCTGATCCTGAGACTAAGTGTTGACGCCGCTGTAAACGCCGTTGCGTTTCTCGATGGTGTCAACATGGCCTCAGGATCAGCAATTCTGGCCCCTACAGGGGGGCCAGCATGGCCTGGAGCGACCCACGCCGCTCCAGCTGCTGATCCCGGCGTCAACTGGGCGCCGCGGGATCCATGCATGCGCAGTGGGATTGGCGCCAACATGCGCATGCGCAGTGGCTCCCTTCTCCACACCGGCTCCGATGCAACATGGCGTGGGGCTGCAGGGACTGACGCGGAAGAAAGGAGGCCCCCAGCCCGAGAAGCCGGACTGCCGATCGGTGGGCCCCAATCGCGGGCCAGGCCACAACGGAGGCCCCCCCGGGGTCGAACAACCCCTCACCCCACATAGGCCGCCCCAGACCCTCCACTCTGAGGGTCCCGCCGGCAAAGAGCAGGTCAGAATGGTGCCAGCGGGACTCAGGTTTTCTGTGACGGCCGCTCGGCCCATCCCGGGCAGAGAATCGCCGGGCGGCCCCCAGCCGGAGCCGTGCCGATCACGCCTCCGCTATGTGGAGAATCGCGTCGGGGCGTGATTTGCGCCGGTCGCGGTGATTCTCTGGCCCGGCCCCGTGCTGAGAGAATCCCGCCCCCTAATTGGCGGAGAATCGCAGGCGATCCAAAAATCGAGGTTTGCGCTTGGCCCTGATTTGAACGCCATGCTCCATTCCCTCGGCGACAATATTGAAGTTTGCACCCCACGCCGGCAGATCCATGCGAAATCATCATGGCACTGGGCTGCCCTGGTACATAGGGCAGCACAGTAGCATTGTGGTTAGCACAATTGCTTCACAGCTCCAGGGTCCCAGGTTCGATTCCGGCTTGGGTCACTGTCTGTGCGGAGTCTGCACATTCTCCCCGTGTGTGCGTGGGTTTCCTCCGGGTGCTCCGGTTTCCTCCCACAGTCCAAAGATGTGCAGGTGAGGTGGATTGGCCATGCTAAATTGCCCTTAGTGTCCAAAATTGCCCTTAGTGTCCAAAATTGCCCTTAGTGTTAGATGGGGTTACTGGGCTGTGGGGACAGGGTGGGGGTGTTGACCTTGGGTAGGGTGCTCTTTCCAAGAGCCGGTGCAGACTCGATGGGCCGAATGGCCTCCTGCTGCACTGTAAATTCTATGATCGATGATCATGTGCATGGATTTCAATAACATTAGCAGCTTGGACACCGTACGCTCCACCCTTTCGCGATGTTCCACCCTGAAGGGGCTGGTTTAGCACAGGGCTAAATAGCTGGCTTTGAAAGCAGACCAAGGCAGGCCAGCAGCGCGGTTCAATTCCCGTACCAGCCTCCCCGAACAGGCGCCGGAATGTGGCGACTAGGGGCTTTTCACAGTAACTTCATTTGAAGCCTATTCATGACAATAAGCGATTTTCATTTCATTTTTTCATTAGCAGGAACTCTCGCAGGTGCTATTTAATGGAAGTATTGACATGCGAGGCCTGGGCATCATGGATGTGGAGGGGGAATGGGAGGCTTAAAACACACTGAAAAACACTGGGGGTGGTGGTGGCTGCTCCGGGGCAGTAGTGGGGAACAACTTGGTGCCAAGGCGGTGGACTTGGGATGTCCCTCTAGGCATCGGGCTGGCCTTGCTCAGACCACCATTGCTGCAGTCTGTCTTTTACACGCACGTCTTACAGGCCCCTGGCTGTTAACTCTGCTGATAACTGCCTGTGTCCTTTGAATGCTCAGGAAGTCTCTGGTCATCTGGGAGCCCACGCAGGCCATCCCTCTGGACACCTTCATACCCCAGTTATATCACCAAAGGGATGGGCGTGGCCAAGCTCAATCAGGGGCCCACCAGGTGTTGGCACTCCTTCGAAATGCTGCCCCACTGCAGAGGAATCAGGGGATCAGCAGAGCTCACCCCAACTAGAGGACACCTGCACCATGGCCTTTGGAACCCTCCCTGGTTCTCTGCCCTTCTTGGGGTAGAGACCTTACCAGTGACCCCCCCCACTCCTCCAGATTACTAGCTGTCTCCTCCTGGTGAGGCTGACTGTGCTGATGGCCTCTGACATCACCTCCCAGGTGATGTTAATGAGGGCAGGTTTGAGCCTGCAGCCCATCCTGGAGAAGAGGGTGTCCTTCCGCTCCTCTCTGGGCTTGCAGCTATGGGTCTACCTCGGACTCCGAACCTCAGGGTGGTGGTAGGTCTTCTCTCAGCAATCTTTGTGGCTGCAATGAGTATGTGGTGTGTGGAACACTTAAAAACAGCTCCAGCTGGCAGGCTCTTTCCCACTAACTCCGGCCCCAGTGGTTAGAATGGCTGCTGGGCCGGGAATTGCTCTGAAGTTGTGCCGACAGAGTGCTGGCTCATTTGCATGTCCTGACTCGCTTTCTGAATAATGCCCACAATGGAATGTGAAGCGCATGGAATTCAGTCCCGGTGGCAGCATTTTATCTCCTGCCCTCTATTTCATATTTGTGGCAGTAATGTTATTAAAAATCCTGGCAGCACGGTAGCATAGTGGTTAGCACAATTGCTTCACAGCTCCAGGGACCCAGATTCGATTCCCGGCTTGGGTCACTGTCTGTGCGGAGTCTGCACGTTCTCCCCGTGTCTGTGTAAGTTTCCTCCGGGTGCTCCGGTTTCCTCCCATAGTCCAAAGATGTGCAGGTTAGGTGGATTGGCCATGCCAAATTGCCCTTAGTGTCCAAAATTGCCCTCAGCTTTGGGTGAGGTTACTGGGGTTATGGGGATAGGGTGGGGGTGTGGGCTTGGGTAGGGTGATCTTTCCAAGAGCCGGTGCAGACTTGATGGGCCGAATGGCCTCCTTCTGCACTGTAAATTCTAGGATAATTATTAATTTAAACCATTTACTTGTTTGCAGAGATTTGTCTAATGGAACATTGTTTTTATTGCAGGAGAGACCCTGGGGAGTCGATAATTTGAGGCATTGTATTTAGTCCCAGCTAAGCAGGTGATGGGACATCTTAGTGGGATACAGGTGAAAATGAAAATGATGATGTAATTAATGGGCTAGGTCTGTCTGTAATTTGCAGTTTTGCCAAATGCTGTTAGGTTGAGGATTGAGCAGAAGGGTCTGACATGACAGAAGTTTGCTCTTAAACGGATCTTAAACGGATCTCTTGCTCTCCAAAGGTCTGCACAGATAAGCAAGTAAACTTGTTTTGTGAACTTAATTGTTCAGTGGCATTTGAACTGTATTGAGGTTACTTGGTTGCGATATATATAGTGAAGGTGCAGGGCATTAGTGAAAGGTTTTTTCCTTTTATTTAAGAACTTTTTAATTGTTAATTGTAAAAGTATGGCCGGGATTCTCCGGGCCACCAGCCGTGTTTTCCTGTGTGGCCTGCCCCCACCGGCAGCGGGATTCTCCGTTCCGGCAGCGGGATTCTCCGGGCCACCAGCCGTGTTTTCCTGTGCAGCCTGCCCCCACCGGCAGTGGGATTCTCCGATCCGGCAGCGGGATTCTCCGGGCCACCAGCCGGGTTTTCCTGTGCAGCCTGCCCCCACCGGCAGCGGGATTCTCCGTTCCGGCAGCGGGATTCTCTGGGCCACCAGCCGTGTTTTCCTGTGCGGCCTGCCCCCACCGGCAGCGGGATTCTCCGTTCCCACAGCCGGCCAATGGGATTTCCCATTGTGGCCACCTCACGCCAATGGGAAACCTGGGGGCGTGGGTGCGCTGTTGATGGATCGGAGGAACTCTGCTCTACTTCTTTGATGTTAATGTGGTTAATCCTCTGTTTAAATTAAAGTTTGTTTTAACATAAAAGATACCCATTGGTTAGAGTTATCACTCCTGGGGTGAAGTATCCTTTCCTGACAGTTTTACAAACTGAATAATTGTTTGGGCTTCCCGACCGGTATCCTAAGAAAAGTTGGAGTCTGGTCCGGTATCCTAGCACAAGTTAAATGGCAAAGCTGAATGTTTCCCCAGTCTTTCCTTCCCCTGATTTTGTGTTAGAAATTTGTTGCAGGAGGAGGGGAATGTATTTCCATTAAAATATTTTGGTAATGATCAACATTGAATCATACCCTGAAATGAGTTCCCAAAAATAACCTCTCTTTAAAAAGCATGTGAAGCAAGATTCAGCAGCCTGTGTAGGGCCTGCTACAGGCCTTTGCCAGTGTAGCTGGTAAAAGGGCAACTCTGGGGAAAGTTGACTCGCTGTCTGTTACCCTCACACTCTCTTAGGAAGAAGTGGACCGCTCCAGCTGACATCAGAAGCTTGTTGGGAAATTATCTCCTTTGTGATGGTATGTAATAAATGCCTGTCCAAAAAGTTGAAGTATCACCCAGATTAATTTGATTTGACAATATCTGGCTGTTTGAAATGAAAATCAATTACGTAGCATTGATCAAACATGAGAGAGTGAACTGGCTGTCAGTGTGCTACTAACCTTGTTAGAAACACGGACAGTTGGCTGGCCAGCTGTCAAAAAAGGTTTGGCCTGACTCAGTTTGACTGGGATCAAAACACTTCTGAGTTTAAAGAAGAGGGTAGGAAAACTAAACAAATACATGAAGAAAGATCAGGCCCAAACTAATGTCCTGGCTTCGTACCGATCCTGACCAATTTTAAAATTGTCCCAGAAGAATTCCAGGGGCTGAATGTTTTAACTGCTGGAATATTCTAATACATGTGAAATTCATTTGGCTTGCTGCATATGTATTTTCTCAATCTTAAATAGTGTATGGTTTAAGAAATTAAAATACCTTCAGGCGAGCAGATGTTAAGCCAAGGGGCTTATTGAAAAAATGTGGTGGTAAATTCTCCATCTTGTCCTCTCCATACTTCTTCCAACGCCTCTCTATCCTTCCCCTTTCCCTTCTATTCTTCATTTGTTCCCTTTACTCTGTTAAGTTCCCTTCCTTTCCTGCAACATTAAGTCAGAAGTCAGAAGAATTGGGCGGCACGGTTCCACAGTGGTTAGCACTGCTGCCTCACTGTGCTTGGGACCTGGGTTCGATTCCAGTCTTTGGTGACTGCCTGTGTGGAGTTTGTACTTTCCCCCAGTGTCCGGGTGCTCCGGTTTCCTCCCACAGTCCAAAGATGTGCAGGTTAGGTGGATTGGCCATGCTAAATTCCCCCATAATGTCCAAAGATGTGCACCTTATGTGGGGTGGGGTTACAGGGATAGGGCGTGGGATGGAACCCAGGTAGGCTGCTCTTTCAGACGGTGGGCGCAGACTTGATGGGCCGAATGGCTGCCTCCTTCTGCACTGTCGCAATTCCATGTTTCTATGATAGATCCAGATGGCGCCAACAATGCAGAATTTGAATGGAATTCTACACATCAGTTTGCTCCAGGCCTCAATGCAGTGAATTTTCCAAATCTACCCATCATGCTTCCTCTGCCGCAATGCATTTTGCAAATATAAATTAAAATCGAGAAATGAGATGCACCATTCATTTTAAAAATCTGCTACCTCTGGCTGCCTGTGGCAAAGTCAATTTTAAAAGTGCCAAATCTATCTGTAAGTACCAGTTATACACGAAGGTGGTGCAATGATAGGTTTCTGCCATGTTAACAGGGAAACATGGGCGCGATTCTCTGCTCCCGCGCCGGTTGGGAGAATCGCCTGGCGCACCATTTTTCCACGCGGCGCCGGTCAGACGCCCTCCAAGCGGCGAGAACGGCCCATCGTGTTCTGCGCGGCGCAGGCCGGAGAATCGCCCGAGACACCCAAAATGGCGATTCTCCGGCCCGGATGGGCCGAGCGGCCTGCCCAATACGACGGGTTCCCACCGGCGCCGTCCACACCTGGTCGCTGCCGGCGGGAACAGCCCGGGAACGTTGGGGGGGACGGCCTGTGGGGGGGGGAGGGGGTTCCTTCACCGGGGGGGGGGGGGGGGGGCCTCAAATGGAGTCTGGCCCGCGATCGGTGCCCACCGATCGGCGGGCCGGCCTCTCTGAAGGAGGACCTCCTTTCCTCCGCGCCCCGCAAGATCCATCCGACATCTTCTTGCGGGGCGGCCTCGGGGAGGACGGCAACCACGCATGCGCGTGTGACGCCAGTTAAGCAGCGCCGGCCGCGTCATTTACGCGTCGCCAATGCCCGGCACGCGCTGACAACGCTGCTTTCGCGACACGCCCCCCCGAGTTTCTCGCAGCCCCGACGCATTCACGACGGTGTGGGCACTTAGTCGCGGGGGCGGAGAATCGCGCCCCATATGTGGTGTAAAATAGCTTGTTCGCAATAGCATGGTTGTAGCGCAACCTCACATGAGGTAGGATACAGTGCTTTGCAGAATTTTCCAAAATATTTATATCTCTTCCCTGTAATTTATTTAGCTTTAACCGACACTGGGCAGAGTTCTCCGGTCGTTGCGATTCAGTTTTCCCGCCGGCAGCTTGCACTGGGAATTCCCATTGACAAACAAGATCGAATCCTGCCACCAGCCAGTGACGCGAGGCCGAGATACACGCGGCTGGGGGACTGAAGAAAACCACTCGCTGTGTAGAAGCTCAGTTTTTATACACGCTAAGGTGGTGGAGTGAACTTATTTTCCAGTGCAGCTATTTAGCCCCTCTGGGGACCGAGTTCCCATTGCAGTTTTCAACATGGATGTTATGTCTACAGAAATTTTTCTCTGTTGATTCCTAACAGAGTTGTGGAGTATTCAGCTAATTGGGACAGTGTTTTTAAGCTGTGGCAAGATGCAGAGAACAGCAATAGAGTTACATGGGATTCTGTGCACGCACAGGAGCCCTGTTTCCATAGCAACCGGTACGAATGATTTTAATCAAGTGCCCACCAGAAATACCATTGGGCCATCCCGATTGCAAATTTCTTAATTAGAGGCAGATGGAAAGCTTGACCCGTATTTATGAAGTGGGAAGTGATCACATCTTGATTATAAAATTCCCATCCTTGTTTTCAAATCCATTGACGTCCCTCCAAATCTTTGTAACCTCCTCGAGTCTCACAACCCTCCGAGGTATCTAATTGTGGTATTTTAATTGCTGTGCCATCGCTGGCTGTGCCTTCAGCTGCCTGGGTCCTAAACTTTGGAATATCTTCCCTCTACCTCTCCATCTTAATACCTCGTATTTCCCCTTTAAGTTACTCCTTAAGCCTGTCTCTTGACCTGGTTTTTGGTCATCTGACCTGATATCTCCTTATGGTTCTATTTTTTTTAATATCACTCATGTCAAGCACCCTGGGACATTTTATTACATTAACGATGTTAGAAAGTATAAATTGTTGTCCAGGGCGTAGATTTTTAATGTGCCTTCTAAGCTTATAAACGATATTGTAGATTGGCTGTCCTTTATAGAAAAATCCAAAGTTTGCTTTCAGCAATATCATAAATAGGTAGGTGTTAGGGTCCCAATGCATCTCTTATCCCACATCTCCTTAAATAAATAATTGTCTTGTAAAGTGGTGACCTCTTTTCAGACACCATGGTACAGACATGTTGGGACCTCATAGTGAGGGCTATCTTGCATCTGACCTCCCATGTCAGGTATATGATGATTCTGATGCAAAGTAAGGGAGAGATAAAGTTGCCACAGCCCCAGTTGACCAAAAGCTGCTTTCCCCTTTGAGGGGGAGAGCTGACTGGTGGTGATTTAACCTGAGGATCACCACACCTCAGGCGAGAGGCAAGGTTGAGAAGATGGGGCCTCAAATAACCTCAACCATTCTGGGAATTGAACCGACACTGCTGGCCTCGCTCTGCATCACAGACCAACTGTCCAACCAGGTGAGCTAAACCAGCGCCCGAAACTGATGCAAGGTACAGCATATAAAGTCTCATCAGTTAACAACGCATAGGTGAGACCTTGCAGCTGTTCATGCCAGCGGAATCTTCCGGTCCCGTCGATGGTGCACCCCCGCTGCGGGTTTCCCGGCGGCATGGGGTGAATTTGATGGGAAATCCCATTGACCAGAAGGTCCTCCCATCGACCAATGGCAGGCCTCCCACTGTTGAGACATGCGCTGCGTAGAGGTCAGAGAATCTTGCCTATAATCAGTGTTTAAATATTCAACAGCATGCCAGAACGGTAGCACAGTGGTTAGCACGGGTGCTTCACAGCTCCAGGGTCCCAGGTTCAATACTCGGCTTGGGTCACTGCCTGTGCGGAGTCTGCACGTCCTCCCCGTGTCTGCGTGGCTTTCCTCCGGGTGCTCCGGTTTCCTCCCACAGTCCAAAGATGTGCAGGTTAGGTGGATTGACCATGATAAATTGCCCTTAGTGTTAAAAAAGGTTAGTTGGGGTTACTGGGTTACGGGCATAGGGTGGAGGCCGGTGCAGACTCGATGGACTGAATGGCCTCCTTCTGCACAGTAAATTCTATGATTCTATGAAATAATATTGGATAAGTATTTTAAGGAAGTAAGAAGAAAACATGCAAATGTTATCACCTTCATTTCATAAGATATTGACTTCTTAATTGGGGTATAGTTCTGTTCGTGATGGTTGCCCATTTGTACCACAGCTGGTTGATGGTTACTTATCTGAGACTTGATGATGAGAATCACTTTGTTTTTAACGGCAGAATGAAAGGAAACGAGGGGAAAATTCTGTCTTCAATTAATAGCTGCCTGTTCAACACCACGAGAAATGCTTGGTAGTGATCAACTGCAGGAACTCTAAAACCCTCGCCCAGAGTCCAATTGTAGCGGTCCTGTTGCTACTCTGTCTGAAATCATGACATAGAACCTTATCATGTATCTCAAATATCCAAAAGCACTTCACATGAAATATATTACTTTGAGGTGTAATCACCAGTGTTTTATTGGTAAACAGTCCATGCCTGTATGCAATAAAACTTAGACAAAGTCCGAGCTTGGGTGGAAGCAGCAAGCAATCTTTCCACCGCACAAGTGTTGGGCAACTCCAATCTCCAACAAAAGAGAGTATAACCAACTCCCTATGACATTTAATTGCTTTACTGTCACACAGTCCCCTCATCATCAACATACTGAAGGTCATAATTGATCAGAAACTGAACTGGACCAGCCACATAATTGCTGTGGCTACCAGAAAAAATAGGAGCCTGGTTATTCTGTGGAGTGTAACTTGCGTTTTGACTCCCCAGTGTGTTTCTATCACTTACAAGGCACCTGGTTGCATTTAGTGAGATCCAAAAATTCTCAAAGTCTGTCAGTATCCATGAAAATGCAGCTCGCTTGATGAGCATCTCTTCCATTGGTTTAAACATCCGCTCCCTTCACATTGGTGTGCTGTAGCTGTAATGTGCACAATCAACTGAATGCACTGCAGGAACTCAGTCCAACCTCTTTGGCAGGGAACCTCCTAAACCCGTAACCCCTACCGCGTAGAAGGACAAGGGCAGCAGGTGCAGGGGAATACGACCACCTCCAAGATCTCCTTCAAATCACACAACAATCTGATTTGAGCATATATCACTGTTCCTTCATTACAGCAGATTCAAAATCTTGAAACCCCTTACTGAACAGCATGGTGGGAGCACAAGGCCAGCAACGGTTCGAGTAGAAGATCCAACATGATCATCTCAAAGACAACTAGGGATGGTCTTGCGAGCAATACCCACATCACTGAGCAAATAAAAAAGAACATAGCAATATTCGGCAAAACGGCAATGTAATGAATTGCTGGTTAATCTTTGAAGGATCATCTTGGCTAGGACACTGGATGATGTTCCTGTTTCTCTTTTAACATCCATCAACATTTTGGAACGGATATTAAGGGCCTTGGTTAAATGCTTCATTCAGCACCTCTTGTCTATGTCGCACTCCTGCATTCCTGCGCTGGTCTGTTAGGAGTTGTGATTCTTTCCTGTCAGTCATGAACCTTCAATTCCGTTTTCTAGATTCTTTCCCTAGTTGCAAATAATTCTCCCTTTTCCAAACTATCTTTCATAGTCTGTAACTATGATAGTTAAATCCAAGCACAGGGCTAAAGAGCTGGCTTTTAAAGCAGACCAAGGCAGGCCAGCAGCACGGTTCAATTCCCGTACCAGCCTCCCCGAACAGGTGCCGGAATGTGGCGACTAGGGGCTTTTCACAGTAACTTCATTTGAAGCCTTTTTCATTTTTCATTTTCATTTAGTAATGTTTTTAAATGAAACCACGATCATGCATGTTTAAGCTCGTTTAGATAAAACGCTTGTTCGTGCTGAAACATCTTGCGATGCGCTTGAATATTTAGAATTTGCTCATTGGATATTATTCTGAATACATTCCACTTGTACTTTGTAATTTAAAACATTGGTAAAGTTCAGGATGTTTTCATCCAAACTGTAATCGGCTGAAGGAAAGGATTGCAGCTTATGTTCTTGAATAAGATTGCACTGTAACACTTTGATTATTGAGATCTTTGGGGAAAATCAAGTTCGCACAGCAGATTGCAGGCTGTTCCTGGCATTGGCTTCAATGGCTGTGACTCTCCTTGCAGTTGGAAGCTCCAGTTCCAGTAAAGCAACATCAGAAGGGGGAATCCATCTCCTTGTCCATTGAGATTGATTTTTGCAGCAGCTCTCGATGCCAGCCCAATTTCCTTTTGAAATCACAGATCGTATCCTCAAATGCGTTTCCTTTCTTTCCCTTCAGGTTCCTCTCCTGTTTTCAATCCTTCCGATCACAGAGTCATTCTCATTCCTTCCCTTGGGTGATTTGGTTCCCCTGCCAGCCCCACTTCAATTGCCAATATCTTTCTGCCTTCCTGCTGCCATTATAGGCATGAATTCCTGCATGGGGCTAACCTCATTAGCATCCTCCGTCTCACTTACACCATCATGTGAACACATGAATTAGGAGGAGGCCTCTCGGCCCCTCGAGCCGGCTTTGTCATTCAATAAGATCATGGCTGATCTGATTGTAACCTCAACCCACCATTCCTGCTGACCCCTCGATAACCTTTTGCCCCTTTGTAAATCAAGAATCTATCTAGCTCTGCCTTAAAGATGTCCATTGTTGCTCTAATGGACACTGCAAGCTACACAACAATCACTGACCCTCTCTATGACTCCCTGATAAATATATATTCATCAAACCTTTGGTTACTCCCTTCTTTATTTGACTTAGCACTCATTTATGGCATAGACTGTTGTGAAGTGTGGTGTGATTTTTTTTCCCCCACATATGAGAGAGATTTATTTTTTTAAAAGATATTTTTATTCTCCTTTTTCACGTTTTCTCCCAAATGTGCACCCACCAACAATAAGCAGTGACGAATATAATGTCAATCCTGATATCAACAACAATCTCATCCTCCCACCAACCCCCAAACAACTGCCCGCATGTCAACATAAACAAATAACAAAAAGGAATCAGGAATCACCCATAGTCACCATTAATACACCCCCCCCCTCAGTAATGTTCGATGTTATCCAATTCTTGAAAGTGCATAATGAATAACGCCCATGAATTGTAGAACCCCTCCATCCTTCTCCTCAGTTCAAACTTTCTCAAGAGTCAAGAATTCCAACGGGTCCCCCCGCCACGCCAGGGCACAGGGTGGAGAGGTTGCTCTCCATCCCAACAGAATCCGCCTTTGGGCGATCAGTGAGGCGAAGACTACAACATCTGCCTCCGCACCCGTTTCCAACCCTGGCCGGTCTGACACTTCGAATATGGCCTCCCGAGGGCCCGGATCCAGTTTCATGTGCACTACTTTAGAGGTTACCCTAAAAACCTCCTTCCAGTAATCCTCCATTTTTGGACAGGACCAAAACATATGAACGTGATTTGCGCCCCCCCCCCCCCCCCCCCCCCCCCGCAACGTTCACACACATCTTCTACCCCTCAAAGAGCCGGCTCATCCTCGCCCTTGTGAGGTGTGCTCTGTATGTCACCTTCAGCTGTATCAGCCCCAACCTCGCGCACGGGATGGAGGCATTTACTCTCCAGAGCACCTCACACCAGAACCCCTCCTCCATACCCTCTCCCAACTCTTCCTCCCACTTTGCTTTGATCCCTTCCAGTGGTGCCTTCTTCACCCGTAAACCGCTGACACTACCTCCTTCTCCAGTCCCCTTAGACGTCAGCACCTCCTCCAGCAATGTGGAGGCCGGCTCCACCGGGAAGCTCTGTATCTCCTTCCTGGCAAAATCTCGAACCTGCATGTATCTAAACATTTCCCCCTGCTCCAGCCCATACTTCGCTTCCAGCTCCTTCAATCCTGCAAACTGACCCCCAAGAAACAAATCTTTTAGTGTCGCCATCCCCTTCTCCTCCCATTTCCAAAAATTTCCATCCCACTTCCCTGGCTCAAATCTGTGGTCCCCCGAATCGGCATTTCCCTTGATCCTGCCCCTGACCGAAGTGTTGACAAAACTGCCTCCAAATTCTCAATGAACCTATTATTACCGGACTCCCTGAGTATTTCCCAGGCCATCGGGATCGGGCTCTTGCTAGCGCCTACAATCCCGACCCCCTACACAAACTCTCCTCCATTCTGACCCATTGGGAGTCAACCCCTCTGACCCAGCTCCGCACCTTCTCCACATTCGCCGCCCAGTAATAATACATCAGGTTTGGAAGACCCAAACCCCCTGCCTGCCTTCCCCTCTGTCGCAGCACCTTTCTAACTCTGGCCACTTTCCCTTCCCATATGAACGAGGTAATCATTCCTTCAATCTCTCTAAAAAATGCCGTTGGCAGGTAAATCGGCAGGTGTTTAACTGCCTGTACCCAACCCGCCAGTGACAGAGGGAGACCATCCCAGCTTGCCAGATCAGCTTTCACTCTCCCCACCAAACTAGAAATGTTGTAGCTACGGAGCTCCCCCATTCCCGAGCAATCTACACCCCCAGGTATCTAAAGTGAGTCCCTGCCCTACGGACTGGCAGCCCCCCCCACCCTTGCGCCACCCCCGGCCGAGACACCACAAAATACTCACTCTTGTCTAGATTTAATTTGTACCCCGAGAAAGCCCAAACACCCGAAGCAGCTCCAATATACCACCGATTGACACACTCGGTTCCGACACCTATAACAACAAGTCATCGGCATATAAGGACATCCTATGCTCTATCTCCTCCTCCCCCCCCCCCCCCCCCGCACTATCCCTTTCCATACCCCCAAACTTCTTAACGTGATGGCCAACGGCTCAATCGCGAGTGCAAACAGCAGCGGGGAGATAGGACATCCCTGCCTAGTCCCACGGTAGAGAGAAAAGTATCTCGAGCTGATATTCTTTGTGCGGACACCCGCCCTCAGCTCCTTATAGAGTAGCTTTACCCAGTCCACAAATATTGGTCCAATCCCAAACCGCTCCAGAACTGCCATCAAGTTCCCCCATTCTACCCAGTCAAATGCTTTCTCGGCGTCCAATGCCACAACCACCTCTGTTTCCTTCCCCTCTGCCGGTGCCATAATGACGTTCAAAACCCTCCTGATGTTCGAAAAGAGCTGCATCCCTCTCACAAACCCCGTCTGATCTTCACCCATCATGTTCGGGAGGCACTCCTCCAGCCTACCTGCCAGTACCTTCGCCAATACTTTTGCGTCCACCTTCAGACGTGATATGGGCCTATACGACCCATACTTCGTCGGATCCTTATCTTTTTTAAGCAACAGAGAAATCGATGCCTACCCCAAACTTTGTGGTAACACCCCCTTCCCTATCGCCTCCTCAAACATCCCCACCATCAGGGATGCCAGTTTATCCTTGAATTTTTTTTATAATATTCCACCGGAAACACATCCGGCCCTGTCACTTTCCCCGATTGCATCCTCCCAATTGCATCTTTTATCTCCTGCTCCACTATCGCTCCTTCTAATGTAGCCCTGCCCCCCTCCCCTAATCTCGGGTACTCCAGCCCATCGAGAAATTCCTGCATTTCCCGGTCTCCCCCAGGTGTGTCTGACCTGTACAACCTCTCATAGAATTGTTAATCAGCTCCGGAGCCACCACCAACTTCCCTGCCCTGTCCCGCACCTGGACAATTTCCCTTGCTGCTGCCTCCCTCCAAAGCTGACCCGCTAACATACGCCTTCTTTCCATGCTTGTAAACTGCACCCCTTGCTCACCTCAGTTGCCCTTGCTCACCTCAGTTGACGCACCGCCTTCCTGGTAGATAGTCAGTCAAAGCTCGCCTGGAGATCCTTCCTCTTTTCCAACATCGCTGGGTCCCTATCTTCTGCATAACTCCTATCTACCTCCAGCATCTCATCTATTACCCTCTGCCACTGCAACCTCCCCTCTTTGCCACCCTTGCCTTAAACGAGATCACCTCACCCCTCACCACCACCTTTAAAGCCTCGCAGACAAACGCCTTTGATACCTCACCCGTACTGTTGAAACCTACATATTCCTCGATTACTTTTTCAATTTTGTCACAGAACCCTAGATTCCCCCAACAGTCCCTCATCGAATTTCCACCCCGGCGAATGTACTACCCCTTCTACAGTACCATATCCACCCAATGAGGAGCATGATCTGATACTGCAATTGCCGAGTATTCCGAACCCTTAACCCCAGCCAGCAAAGCCTTTCCCAGCATGAAAAAGTCGATCCGCGAGTATACCTTATGGACTGCCGAGAAAAATGAGTACTCCCGGTCCCTCGGGTGCAGAAACCTCCAAGGATCCACCCTCCCATTTCCACAATTAGCCCAGTCAACGCTTCGCCCCCCCTCCCCCGATGGGACCAGCGAGCGTGGCTGTGTCCCCAAACACATTCTTCGCGAATCCCTCATTGTCCCAATTGGGACCATATACACTTACCAGTGCCACTAACCTCTCCTCCAGCACCCCTGTCAAAATCACATATCTATCCCCCTGATCTGCAACCACATTCTCCATCTGGAACTGTACTCTTTTGCTGACCATTACCACTACCCCTCGAGCCCTTACGTCAAATCCAGAGTGAAACACCTGACTAGCCCAGCCCTTTTTGAGTCTCACCTGGTCCTTCACCCTCAAGTGAGTCTCCTGCAGCATTGCTACATTGGCTTTCAAACTTTTATAAGACGCGCAAGCACCTTTGACCTCTTGACTGGACCTCCTAACCCCCTCACGTTCCACGTGACTATCCTAACTGGGGGTCTCTCACCAGCCCCCATCCCTCCTGCTTCTTATCCACCATCATCATACCACCACGCCCTGCCCCATCAGCCTGACCTGCCCCTATCCATTATTACCATCAAACCCCTTGCACAAGCCCCCCCTGCACTTCGTCTCGAAAAAACATCTCCCAGTATCGATCCATTCCCCCCCCCCCCCCTTGCATGCCTCGTAGGCCCATCGAAACCTGCTAACCAGGCTCCAATGTCCGCAGCCCTCCACTCAGAGAGGTTATTTAAAGCCGAGTTTTATCCTTGTTCTTTTGACTCTTCTTGTTCAACAGAGACAAGAATTGTAAAATTCTACCTTGGGAGTGGAACCATCGACCATAAATGCTATTTGAAGGTTGGTGTCTGAGTTGAGAGTACAGCAGGTTAGATTTGTAGCTTCCATCTTGCCATGTACTGACTATATCTGCGCTTTAAACATTCTGAACATATCATTCACAATCTTCGATCATTCGATTCCTGAATACAAGTCAACTTGTTATATCTGTTAAAAGCACTTTTCTTTTTCAACACATCATTTCAGTCGAGGTCTGTAGGTCGGGTAAAACACGCCATTAAAAGCAGTTTCACAGATTTTGAAAAGGCAGAAGATTTTTTTCCTCCAAAATGCCGTGGTATGTTGATGCTGCCAATATTTTGCGGGTGATATTTTCAGCCTGTCTGCTTTTGCGAGCTCCTTGTGGAATTACACTCCAGTATGTTGGTTAGCACAGCCTTGCTTTTTTAAACATAATTGTTGTTCATCAAACTTGAGGCCTGTCGTCGCGGGGATTAGAACATTTTCCATTTCTTGTGCTCAGTGTCATTATTGACCCTTGATAAGTCAGATGCACTGCTCATTAAATAGAGTCGGACTCCTTTTATTCTGCCTCAGTGACGTGCCTTAACCCTTGTCTCAGAAAATAAACCATCCGTATGATTCCACTGTGACAATTTTATTTCCCACCCCAATTATTATGCCCTTTCTAACTAACCTTGACAGTTTAGTGCCAATCTACGTTAGATTACAGGCAGCTTTGTGCTTTGGACCTGCAACCTCTGGGAACTGCATTGTGGCATGAATCAGTCGATTTATATTGACAATTTGGAATACCATTTGAAGCATTGAATGCCAACACCTTTGAACCATTTGTTATATTGGCACATGGAAGGTGGAGGGATGTGAAAGTGAGGACTGAGATGCCTTTTATGTTTTCATATTTCAAAGTGGATTCTCTTGTGGTATCACGTATTTGAGCCTTCTGACTCAAGTGAATACCACACATTGAGCTACTGGACCATTCCTCACTTTCCTCCTTAATTGTGTAATTGTAACTGCTTTGTCTGACACTCTAGAAGCCACAGGGGAAGATTTCCTTTGTGCTATGTGGAGCAAAATTGAAAAATGTAATTCTAAAAACCACAGCTAATGCAGCGAGGATCAATTGCCTCATCCCAGTCCCGCTAGCCAGGAAGACGATTCATTGTGAGAACTGTAGGATTTGGTCCCTCCCCTCCCTCCAGGGGAGCAGGATATAGGCTCACTGGTGAATTGCCAACCAGGGAGGACAGTCAGTGCCACAGTCCTCACCTTGAGGAGAGAATAGGATGTGGGTGGCTGAACCTGGAGACCAAGATGCAGGTTAGCATTACAGTTGTAAGTTGTGTAGCAAAATAAAAATGCCCAAAGCAAAGCAGTTGGCCCAAGGAAAGGGCAGGGCATGTGGTTATTATTTGCCATATGTTTTCCAGAAGAAACTGAAATTAAATTAAGTACAATTTGTTTTGCCTATTGCTCTGTATGTTAACTGTCTGAAATGAAACAAGCGAACGATTTGTATCTGGCCATGTCTTACCAAGCTTCCAAAAATATTGGATATGTATATGCAAGAACACAAAATCCAGTTCAGATCATAGGAATATAAGGACAGAAGAAATACGAGCCGGATTAAGCCATTTTGCCCCTCGTGCCTGCTCCGTTATTCAATAAGATCATGGGTGATTTGATCGTGATTTGGACTCTACGTTGATGCTTTCCCCCTGTAACTCTTGATTCCCTCGTAGATCAAAACTTTGTCTAACTCAGCATTCAATGTCCCAGCCTCCACTGCTCTTTGGGAAGAGATGATGTGGGAAGAGAATTCCAAAAGTTAACACCCCTCTGAGAAAAATTCTTCCCTCTCTCTGTCTTAAATGGGAGACCCCATTTGCCCCAATAAAGTTCCCCTCAATGAGCTCCTCTATTGAGTTCATTCAGAAGGAAGTATGCTCAATATTGCTCAGCCATCAACTACAGTAGCATTACCGGGACTTCCGGTGGCGTGGGCGAGCAGGGCGGCCTCCCGCCGGTGGCCGCGATTCGCGGTGATTTCGGGGAAATCCCCGAGTCTTCACGCGCCCCCCCACTATCGTCGGCCTTTGAGGCCGCCACGAGCAGCCAGCGGGGCTGGTTTAAAAACCGGCGAAGAACGCCCGCGCGGGTGTCAGGCGGCGGGGGCTGAGGCGCCGGGCCCGGCAGGTCAGAACAATGGGGGCGGAGCTACGAGGAGGCCGAGGCGGCAGGCCCGAGGCCAGGGCACCACGTAGGGAGGATGCTCCACGCCGGATGGCTCTCACCTGGGAAGAAGAAAGAAGGTTGAAGCCTGGTCCCAGGTGAATGCAGAGGAGAAAGAAAAAAAGATTTAAGGAAGTTTGGTAAAAGTTTTTTTTTCAAAAAAGAAGAATGTCAGATTGATGAAGGGCAGGAGGGTGAAGGGGGAGAGAGGAGAAAGGAAAGACGATAAAAAACAATAAGCCGCTAAAGGATGCGAAAAGCAGCGTCGAAGAAAGGAGGAAACGCGGGTTCGCCGCCGTAAGGAGAAGACGAGCAAAAGTGTTGACAGGATGGCAGAAGCCAAACTGCAAGGCGGGGCCGCACTACTTACGGTGGAGAAGATGACCGAGGTGAATGGTGGTGGAGCTGGAACAACATTTGGTGAGGCACATGGAGGTCCTGAGGAAAGAGATGGCGGTCGTGTTGAGGTCAGTGTTGGAGGAGGCAATCGGCCCGATGAGGGTGGAGGTGGCAAAGGTATCGGCCGAGGTGAGAGAGCAGGGCGAGAAGGTGAAGGAGGTGGAGGAGGCCGTGACACGACACAGCGACCAGGTCACCTCGATGGGAGATGAGCTGCGGAGGGTGGTGGAGGTTAACAGAGGACTCCGAGCAAAGCTGGAAGACTTGGAAAACCGCTCAAGGCGGCACAATTTGAGAATTGTGGGCTTGCCCGAAGGGACAGAGGGCCCAAGGCCAACGCAATACTTCGCTAAGAAGTTGGCGGAGCTGATGGGGGAGGGTGAGAGCCCCACCCTGTACGAGCTAGACCGAGCTCATCGGTCATTAAGGCCGAAGCCCAAAGTGAACGAGCCGCCAAGGGCAGTAATTATCTGCTTCCATAGGTTTTGCATGAAGGAGAAAGTATTAAGTTGGGCGAAGCAGGAGCGTGAGGTGCTGTGGGATGGTACTGTGGTTTGGATCTACCAGGACTGGACGGTGGAGTTGGCAAAAAGACGAGCGGCGTTTGGGCGAGTGAAGGCGGCTTTGTACAAGAAGGGGGTGTGATTTGGTGTGGTGTACCCGGCGAAGTTGAGAGTAACATATAACGCCAAAGACTTTTATTTTACCAATAAAATTTTACAGTGGAGGCGGCTGAGACGTTCATGAGGGCTTGGGACAGACGTGAAGAGCGGAACTGGAAGAGAAACTGTGGACTGTGTTTGAGCGGCTGGAAAATGTACAAATGTTACAACTTTCCTTTTACTGATTTGTATTGAAATTTACTTCTCTTTGCATTGTTACTGCGTTCAAGTTAATGGCGTTCTGTGTTGCGACGGTTAAATGTATGTTAGTGAATTGTAGGGGTTGGATTGTTGGGTTTGTTTTGGTGTTTCTTTCTCTGGGACTGGGCGGAAGGGGGCGAGAGGTCTTGGCGGGTGGAGCCACCCGCGCTAGCTAACTAAAGTCAGTTAGTGAACGGGGGTGAGGTGAGAGGACTGCGGACGTTGGAGCCTGGAGAGCAGGCTTCAATGGGCCTACGAGGCGAGCAAGAGGGGGTGGAGGGATGGATGTTGCGGGATGTTTTTGTAGGGGTGGTTCTTGGGAGTGGGGGGGAAGGGGTTCGATGTTAACAATGGACAGGGGCGGGTCAGGATTATGGGGCAGGGCCCGGGGGTATGGTGATGGTGGATAAGAAAGGTGGGGGGGGGGTGGTGCGAGAGACCCCCAGTAAGGAGAGTCACGTGGAACGTGAGAGGGCTAGGAGGTCTGGTCAAAAGGTCAAGGGTGCTTGCACATCTTAAAAGTTTGAAAGCCGATGTAGCAATGCTGCAGGAGACTCACTTGAGGGTGAAGGACCAGGTGAGACTTAAAAAGGGCTGGGTTAGCCAAGTGTTTCACTCCGGATTTGATGGAAGGGCTCGAGGGGGTAGCGGTGCTGGTCAGCAAAAGGGTACGCTTCCAGATGGAGAAGGTGGTGGCAGATCAGGGGGGTAGATATGTGATTGTGACAGGGGCATTGGAGGGGAGGTTAGTGGCGCTGTTAAGTGTATACGGTCCCAATTGGGACGATGTGGGATTCGCGAGGAAGGTGGTTGGGGCTATTCCCGACTTTGACACGCATGAGCTGATTGTGTGGGGGGACTGGAACTTGGGTCAGGAGCCAAGGTTGGACAGATCACGGCCACGCTCGCTGGTCCCATCAGGGGGGGGCGAAGGCGCTGACTGGGCTAATGGTGGAAATGGGAGGGGTGGACCCTTGGAGGTTCCTGCACCCAAGGGAACGGGAGTATTCATTTTTCTCAGCGGTCCATAAGGTATACTCGCGGATCGACTTTTTTGTGGTGGGGAAGGTTTTGCTGGCTGGAGTCAAGGGGTCGGAATACTCTGCAATTGCAGTGTCAGATCACGCTCCACATTGGGTGGATATGGTGCTAGAGAAGGGGGCAGCGCAGAGACCGGGGTGGAAACTGGATGTGGGGCTTTTGGGGAACCAAGTGTTCTGTGAGAAAATTGAAAAGGTAATTAAGGAATATGTAGGTTTCAATTGTATGGGTGAGGTGTCGAAGGCAGTCGTCTGGGAGGCTCTAAAGGCGGTGATGAGAGGTAATTTCATTTAAGGCCAGGGTGGATAAAGAGGAGAGGTTGGAGCGGCAGAGGGTAATAGATGAGATGTTGGAGGTAGATAGGAGGTATGCAGAGGATAGGGACCCAGCGAAGCTGGAAAAGAGGAACGAACTACAGGCGAGCTTCGACCGACTGTCCACCAGGAAGGCGGTGCGCCAACTGAGACGAGCAAGGGGTGCAGTTTACGAACATGGAGATATGTTAGCAGGTCAGCTCCGGAGGGAGGCAGCGGCAAGAGAAATTCTTCAGGTGAAGGATAGGGCAGGGAAGTTGGTGGTGGCCCCATTGCTGATTAACAAGGTTTTTGAGGAGGTTTATGAGAGGTTGTACAAGTCAGAGCCACTCGGAGGAAACCGTGAGATGCAGGAATTTCTCAATGGGTTGGAGTACCCGAGGCTAGGGGAGGGGGATAGGGCTTCATTAGAAGGAGCAATAGTGGAGCAGGAGATAAAGGATGCAATTGGGAGGATGCAGTCGGGGAAGGTGGCAGGGCCGGATGGGTTTCCGGTGGAATATTATAAAAAATTTAAGGATAAGTTGGCACCCCTGATGGTGGGGATGTTTGAGGAGGCGATAGGGAAGGGGGTGTTGCCGCAAACCTTGGGGAAGGCATCGATTTCCCTGTTGCTAAAAAAAGATAAGGATCCGACGGAGTGTGGGTCGTATCGGCCCATATCACTTCTGAATGTGGACGTAAAAGTGTTGGCGAAGGTACTGGCGGGTAGGCTGGAAGAGTGCCTTCTGAAGGTAATAGGGGAGGATCAGACTGGGTTCGTGAAAGGGAGGCAGCTGTTTTCGAACATTAGGAGGGTTTTGAACGTTGTTATGGCACCGGCGGAAAGAAAGGAAACAGAGGTAGTTGTGGCATTGGACGCCGAGAAGGCGTTTGATCGGGTAGAATGGGGGTACCTGATGGCAGTGCTGGAGCGGTTTGGGATTGGACCAAGGTTTGTGAACTGGGTAAAGCTATTATACAAGGAGCCGAAGGCGAGTGTCCGCACAAACAATATCAGTTCGAGATACTTTTCTCTCCACCGTGGGACGAGACAGGGATGTCCTATGTCCCCCCTGCTGTTTGCACTTGCGATTGAGCCGTTGGCCATCGCATTGAGAAGTTCGGGAGCATGGAAAGGAATAGTGTGGGGGGGGGGGGGGGGGGGGGGATAGAGCATAGGGTGTCCTTATATGCCGACGACTTGCTGCTGTATGTGTCGGAGCCGAGGGCGTCGATAGGAGGAATATTGGAGCTACTGCAGGTATTTGAGTCTTTCTCGGGGTACAAGTTGAACCTGGACAAGAGTGAGTACTTTGTGGTGTCTCGGCCGGGGGTGGGGGCAGGTGTGGGGGGGCAGCCATTCCGTGGAGCAGGAACTCATTTTAGGTATCTGGGGGTGCAGGTTGCCCGGGAGTGGGGGAGGCTTCACAGGTACAATATCACTAGTTTGGTGGGGAGAGTGAAAGCCGATCTGGCAAGGTGGGACGGCCTTCCTCTGTCACTGGCAGGTCGGGTACAGGCGGTTAAAATGAATGTGTTGCCACGATTCCTGTTTATTTTTCAATGCCTACCAATTTTCCCGCCAAAGTCTTTTTTCAGGGAGATTGAGGGAAGGATTACTTCATTCATATGGGGAGGGAAGGTGGCCAGAGTGAGAAAGGTGCTGCTACAGAGGGGAAGGCAGGCAGGGGGTTTGGGTCTCCCGAACCTGTTGTACTACTACTGGGCGGCGAATGTGGAGAAAGTGCGGAGCTGGGTCAGAGGGGTTTATTCCCAGTGGGCCAGAATGGAGGAGAGTTTGTGCAGGGGGTCGGGGCTGAAGGCACTTGCAACAGCGCCGCTCCCGATAGCTCCGTGGAAATATTCACGGAGTCCGGTAATAATAGCTTCATTGAAAATCTGGAGGCAGTTTCGCCAACACTTCGGGTTGGGTTTAGGGTCAAGGGAAATGCCGATTCGGGGGAACCACAGATTTGAGCCAGTGAGGTGGGATGGAAGTTTTCGGAAATGGGAAGGGAAGGGGATTAAGACGCTAAAAGATTTGTTTCTTTGGGGTCGGTTTGCAGGATTGAGGGAGCTGGAAGCGAAGCTTGGGCTAGAGCAGGGAGAAGTGTTTAGGTACATGCAGGTTCGGGATTTTGCCAGGAAGGAGATACAGAGCTTCCCAGAGGAACTGGCCTCCACATTGCTGGAGGAGGTGTTGACGACAAGGGGACTGGAGAAGGGGGCAGTGTCAGCGGTGTACGGAGCTATTTTGGAAGAGGATAAGGCACCACTGGAAGGGATCAAAGCAAAGTGGGAGGAAGAGCTGGGAGAGGTTATAGAGGAGGGGGTCTGGTTTGAGGTGCTCCGGAGAGGGCTCCACCTCATGTGCGAGGTTGGGGCTGATACAGCTGAAGGTTGTATATAGAGCGCACCTCACGAGGTTGAGGATGAGCCGATTTTTTGAAGGAGTAGAGGATGTGTGTGAGCGTTGCGGGGGGGGGGGGGGGGTGCGAATCACGTTCATATGTTTTGGTATGTACTGGAAGGAGGTGTTTAGGGTAATTTCCAAGGTGGTGCGTGTGAAACTGGACCCGGGTCCCCAGGAGGCCATATTCGGGGTGTCGGACTAGCCAGGGTTGGAAACGGAAGCGGAGGCAGATATCATAGCCTTCACCTCGTTGATCGCCCGAAGGTGGATCCTGCTAAATATGAAAACAGTAAACTCTATCAGTCTTAACTCTAGTCCTTATGGGACATCACCATTGACCAGTCTGACATTTCCAAATTCACCTCCAACCACTTTCTGCTGTCAGGCTTTTAGGCTGTTCTCAATCCAGCACAGCGGATTGTCAGTAAATCCATCTTTTTCTTTCATGTTAACAGTGTTCTTGGAGTTTTGGGCAGGAAGGGCATGGAGGAATTAAATGCCAAAGCATTGTTTTTCTTTCAGGCCCTTAATTTGTCACAATATGCCACTGCACTACTAACAGAGATAATAAAATACCTTCTGGTAGTAATGTACCACTGAATTGTGTAAGACTGTGGATTTTTACATTAATCCTACCTGCTGGTGGTGAACTGGGATGAAAATTTAATACGCCTTACAATTTTTAAAATTTGAACCCTTGACATAAACTAATAACTGAATATATTAAACAGACAATGCTTTAAAATGAAACTGGTTTGTATCTGAGGGATCAAATGAAAGCTTGTTTTCAGCTGCCGGTGAGAATTAAGTGATAAGCAGCATAATTGTCCTAATAGTCCTCGGGGTGACGAAAAAACAGAAGACAGCTAAGGCTATCATTTCTGAACAACAACATACATTCCTGTAGTTGATTTTTTTTCACTATCTGACTGGATCCACAATCCCAGAACAGCAAGCGGCAGAAGAAAATAATGTTAGTGAATTATGATAAACGGAGACCTCGGTCTCCATATACGTCGGTTGTGTCAATTTTCCATCTGTGAAAGAGGATGGAGTCGCAGCAAACAGTCCATTTCAGATAGGGTGCCTACAGATGGGGGGTGCACTTTTGCTGATGGCTGAAGAGTCGATTCTTGAGAGGCAGGGTCTGCCACAAGTGCCGCACAGGTAAGCTTCACCTGTCTTTGTGTTGCTTTTGGAATCGGCAACTGCTGTCCAAGCTACTGCACTCAATGGCCAATTTGTGGTGCGTGCCACCCCATAGGGATGCAAATTTTCCTCTGTCAGCTAGTGACTTCCAAATGTGATAATTGATGTTTGGGGCCTTCATGTCACACTTGCAAACATCTGTGAAGCAAAGATTTGGGCATATTACTGGTCGCCTGGCTCCAGCTCCCTCACCACCCAGAAAGCCCATGGGTATGCGACCATCTTTTATCCTGTGGGCCTGCTCGAGCCAACAAAGCCATCTCTGTTTGCTGAGTGTTAATAAACTTGGGGGTTCTGCCTTTGAGAGGACTGCTGCAGTTTTTTCCCTGTCAGGGTATACTCGCAATCCCTGCAGTGAAGATGGAAATGATTGAGTTTTTTTTTCTTTTATTGTTGTAAGTCATCCATATTTCACAGCCATACATCAAGGTGCTCAGAACAGGAAGGCACGGTGGAACAGTGGTTCGCACTTTTGCCTCACAGCACGAGGGACCTAGGTTCAATTCCGACCTTGATTGACTGTGTGGAGCTTGTACGTTCTCTCCATTTCTGTGTGGGTTTCCTCCGGGATCATTGGTTTGTTCCCACAGTCCAAAGATATGCAGATTAGGTGGATTGGCCATGCTAAACTGTCCCTTAGTGTCCAAAAGGTTAAGATGGGGTTACGGGATTCGGATAGGTGAGGTGCTCTTTCGGAAGGTCGGTGCAGACCCGATGGGCCGACTGGCTTCCTTTTGTACTGTAGGGATTCTATGATAGAACTTGGCTTACTTGGGTTTATAAGTAAAAGTATTAAAGTTGCTAAGTAAATATAATTTGTTGTTGATGGACTATAAAAGAAAGATCATGCCCGAACTTCATAAATCACGAGTTAGGTCTCAGCTGGAGTACTGTGGGCAAATCACTCTGTGCGAAAGACCTAATGAAGTATACTGAGAAAGGTTGTTCAGCTGGTACCCAGGATGAGGCACTTCAGTTACGAAGTTGGTTGTTAGATGAAGATGTTAGATGAAGGTCAAGGGAGGACTTAATGGAGGTTTTCAAGGTGATGGGAGGAGGGTCTTACGGAATAGGTGGAGAAAAACGCTGTCTGGCGAGTGCGTCATTGACCAGAAGTCAGAGAATGAAAGTTATTGGTAAAATATCTGGAGGGGATAGGAGGGGAATTATTTCTCTGAGTTGTCGGGATCCAGAATGCTCTATCTGGAAAGCTGGTGGAAGCTGATTCCATTTGGTGGTAGAAGTTTTGGTGGTAATTTTGCTGGATCAGTAATCCACAGATTCAGACTAATGGTCTGGGAAACAAGAATAGAGGAAACTGGAAAACCTCAGCAGGTCTGCCAACATCTATCAGGAAAGAAACAACCTCAGGCCGTGATTTAATGGAAAAAAAAATGGTCCCGTTTTGGGCACGTTTAGAGGGCTGTTCCCCGACGCTTGCCCCGCCAAAGCCACACTTAGACTCAATTCCTGCACTGACAAACAGCTCATCAGTGCAATAAGATTTTAAAATGGTGCTCGATCTCTCAACCCCACCCACCGTGGCCTCTGGACCCCCCCCCCCCCCCAATGCTTCAACATTCCAATTAGGGAGTCCTCGAGCCCCGCACCCCACCTCATAAGGGAAGGGCACCCGTGGGCCCGCTCCCTGGCACTTGGAAGTGCCCATGCCAGCCTGGTAGTGCCACCTGGGCACCCTGGCAGTGTTTTGGGAAGGAGGTAGAAGTGGGCTGTGTGGGTTTGGGGAATTACGAGGTTGGAGGGAAGATCATCAGAGGTGATGAAGTCAGTGACTGTCCTGAAAACAATGGCTTGATGTTCGGTGGTGGGGCCATGGCCCAGGGGAGGTTGGAGGAAGTGCCTGAAAGTTGCCGCTCAGCCTCTGCGAGGTAGAGGTCAGTATGCCAGGTAACAACAGCCTTATTTTCTCCGGCAGGTTTGATCACAAGGTCGGGGCTGGACCTAAGTGAATAGAGTGCAGCAAGTTCCGAGGGAGAGGCTTTTGAGAGGGTGAGAGGAGCAGAGAAATTTAGGTGATCAATGTCACACTGATTATTCTCAATGAAAAGATCAAGAGCAGGCAGGAGTCTAGAGGGTGGGGTCCAGGTAGAGGGAGAATACTGCATGTAGGTGAAATGATTCATTGAACGGGGGAAAGACTCCTGCCCAAAGAAGTGAGCACAGAGATGGAGGGAATGGAAGAAGTGTTCAACATTGTGCCGAGCCCAAAATTCATTGAGGTGAAGGCATAAGGGGATGGAACTGAGTCCTTTGCTGAGTACAGAAAATTCTGCATCAGAGAGGGGCAGGTTGGAAGGTATGGTGAATACAGTGCAAGGGCTGGGCTTGTGTGGTGAGCCATGTATGGCTATGTAAGGCTGTTGTATATGTGTTCACTATTGTTCTACTGTTCTATTACTATCATTACCTCCACTGTTGTATATACTTACTATTATTTCTGTTCTGTTATTGGTTGTTGCTGTGTTACTGTTGGAATGTTGTTATTGGTGCTGCTGTTGGCTCCGCCTGTGGCTCCGCCCCTCTGAGGAGGTATAAAGCCCGTCGATCTGGGGCAGTCTTGCAGTGCGGGAGGAGCTACAGGTTGGCACACTTTTAGTCTATTAAAGCATCGGTTCACTACTACTCAGCGTCTCGACTGAATTGATGTCCATCAGCTTGGAAAGAATGGGGTCAGAGGGACAGCAAGATGTGGGAGGGTTCAGAATGAGCATTGGTATCGGTAAGTTATTGAAAGGAAGAGAAAAAGTTTGTTGTTAAGACGTCGGATGAGACTAAGAATAAAATGGAACTGGGGACAAGGATACCTTTGATAGAGGGTGAGTCGGTGCTGCTGGAGTGTGAGGTTGAGTGCAAATATGGCAGTGCATGGAACGGAGTGTGGAACTCAATGTGCTGAGGACCGCTGATACTCCGGGGACATGGGTTCAAATCTCACCATGGCAACTGAGGAATTAGTCAATCTGGAATGTAAAATTAATCCCAGTTTCATTTCATTCATAACAGTGACCATGAAACTATCATTGACTGCTGTAAAAATCCATCTGACCCACTCATGTCATTTAGGGAAGGAAATCAGTCCTCCTGACCCAATCTGGCCTACACGTGACTCCAGACAGCAATGTGGTTGACTCTTATCTGCCTTCTGCAATTGCCTAGCAAGTCACTCAGTTTGAGGGAAGTTACTGATGGGCACCAAATGCTGGTCTTGCCAGCAATGCTTACATCCCATGAATGAATAAAGGTTAATTTTAAAAGTGATGAGGAACTTTTAGTTGTGGACAAGTGAGGATGAGGGATTAAGTAGAATGGCTCTTTCAAAGAGATAACACAGCCACAAGGCTGAATGGCAGCCTCCTATGCTATCAATTTCTATGATTCTCTGGAATCTTTTGTGGTGAACATTTTGATTTACTATTTAGGCAGGCAATTTAAAATGGCAAATCGATGTTCCATAATGTACGTTTGGACTCCGTTTGCTCTTATAGGACAGGTGAAGAGTTTTCATCCTATTCTCAGTTTCAGCTGGCAATCCAGCATAGAAGCTGATAAGTTACGTCTGTGTGTATTTCTGAGGGCTGGAAATATCAGGATTGCTTCTTTTGAGCTCCACAAAACAAACTTGAGCTGCTGCCTCTTGGGCTTCCCACCCCGAGCTAGGACTAAGCCCTATCTTCCTCTGGCCTATAGGCTAGCCGGGCTGACCAATATTGCTGTAACTTGCAGCTACCAGACTTCCATTGATCACATTTTTTTCCATCTGCAACTTGTCCTTAAATTGGTCCAGACCTCTCATTGGTGCTATTGGGTGTCAATCCCACATGCCATCTTCCCTCTGTGGAAGTTATTCCGATCCCTTCATGTTTGTCTCCCAATACAGTAACTATGTTTCACAGAAAGTTGTATTGTAGTGAATTAGAATATTTGACACTGTGGGGATAGATAGCAGTTCACAATGTTCTCCACTAATGTTCTCATTGTTGGGGAAATTGCACACAAAACTTACTCAAAGACGTTCCCTTATTAGCAGACTCGTCACCTGAAAATATAGGAATAAGAAGATGCTGAAATCCTATTGACTATACTGTATCTCTTCAGAGAATTTTCATTCTTGTGGCAGTGTACGGTGTGTTATGTAGCCACCTGGGCTGGCCACTTCCCGATTTAAAATGGAGAACCGCAAAGACTGAAGGGAAATTCAGCCAACACAGGCAAAGACTAGCAAGTACAGAAATCATGCATATTGAAACCTGTAAAAAACCAGACAGCACTGAAACCAGCAGCCATCTGCATAGTAATGAGCAATTCCAAGGCACAATTGCAACACTTACGGTGAATAAAGCCAAGCCAGACTCCTCGGCGCCAGCAGGAGCCAAGACAAAGGAAGGCCAACAGACATTTAGGGACCGCCCAGCGATCAGGGAACAACTCCAGTATTGGAGAAATCGATCCAAATGATCGGAACGCAGTCCAATCATTTGGAACCAGGTACGGGGTCCACCCCAAAGGGCGGGAAGCCCCTGGGGACTATAATGTGAAGCCCCCAAGTTCAAATCGTCCTTCTTTGGCAGGGTCACTCAGTAACTTGAATCAACCCGTGAGAGTGACCTGTCCAAGCTGCCGCATCAACCAAGTAAGTCTCCAGTCAACGCTCGCTACGATTTAGGCGCTCCTAGCTACCAGTCCATACCATCATTTGAACCCTGCAGACTCAGGACCTGAACGAAAGGCCATTTGTTCCCCTGACCTGGTGGGCCAGTCCGAAGCTAAGTATAGGCCTTTTAGTGATAGGAATAGTCTAGAAAGTAGAGTTTATGCATGAGTAGTGATTTACTGTGTATAATAAATGTGTTTTGATTTGAATCTTACTAATTGGTGTGTTGAGTTATTGATCAGTACTTGAACTTGAACCTCGTGGCGGTATCATAAAGATACCTGGCGACTCTAGAGCAAAGGTTAAACAAACAGAGCAAATTACGAATTAAGAGCCAACAAAAAGTTAGCAACAGTTAGGAGACTATACCCAGATGTTTTGCACAGTAGCCAGAACCCTAAGACTGTTTAATTTTTTGCATACCTACGGTCATGTTAATACAAAGGCATAATGTAAGCTTGGTTCAGTGGTGGCACTTGTTTCCTCGAAATCAGACGGCAACTCCATAAGATGTACGCGCATCAGTGCAGTACAGAGTGAGTGCTGCATTTGTGGAAAAGTCATCTTCTGAGTAAGGCCTAGGTGTCGGTTCATGAGGACTTAAAATACCCCAAAGCATATTTTTGAAAAGCAGCTTGGAGTTCTCCTAGTTTCCTGGGCAATAGAGCAACACCTCCAAAACAAATTAACTGGTCATCCATCTCGCAGCACTTTCTAGGTCCTTATGAGTTGATTAGTTGGTCTACAAAGCAACATTGAGTACCATCAGACGCGACAGGTTGTACAGTGCTTTGGCTTGCCCTGATGTTTTTAATGGCACAACATAATTTTATGATCATTCATTCTGTCTGTTGGTTTTTTGATTTGAGGTATTCTTGTGGGGTGAGAGGAGGAAGGTGGTGGGGGCAGGGATTCTGCGGAGGTGACAAGTCAAACACAAGGCATGCAGCTTGTGCATTCCCTAGAACGGAGAAATTACATCTCGGACGCAATTCACTTTGTTACTTTGCCATCTTGAGATGAATCACAGAGATGAGAGTAACAACACCACATGTAATCATTTCCCAAGTGGGTGCTGTTGATGTTGTCTTCCCGATAGTGTTTGCAGGTTTTGTAGTTCACACTAGGAAGAAGAGCGACATCGTAGTTCCAGCAGAAAAGATCAGCTGTGTATTGTGATGTGTGAACAAGGTGGTGGTAAAGTCTCTTTGACTGGTACTACAAAAATTTTGAGCGTTGTTTACATGAGCATGAACCAGGTCAGGAGCAGCGATTAAAACATTTGAAGAGCAGACTATGGGGATTGATTTTCACAATCTGGAAGGTGCTTCATAGTCATTATGAATAGGTTAAAAGACAAACTGTGTAATCAACACCAGCAGTGTGTTCAGTTATGGATAATAAATTTCTGCTGTCTGTTTTATGGTTTGAGGTGATTTGGTATCTCTAGTAATTGGAAAATGTACAAAGGGCCCTTTATTTTTATGGGTGCGTTATATTATATTTGAGGGCCATTGAAAGTGGACCTAATGGGGAATCATAGTGAATCTTCTTTTACGAGTTATAGATTTAATACTAGAAAAGAGTCTGTCACCTCACATTTGCTAATGAGACTTTCAACATTTTAAAAGTAATTTGAAGCATTGGAGAGATTATTGTGTGGCGTTTGGAATACATGAATTCTTTATTGTCCAACCTTCGCTGTTTGCTCGACTTTCTCGTGATGGGATGGCTGTGAGGCAAATTGGTGGTACAGAAAGTACTTTTCTGAGGTTGGGATTAAGGCAGCGCGGAGGGAGCTTCTGGAACTGACGTCACAATGATTAACGCTAACACTGGATGACAAAACAGGGATAATGTTCCACGCCCCGCCTTTGAGATCCCTCAGTGATGAATGGAAGCATTTATTTTTTCTTAACCAGAAAGATGCTGGGCTTGCTGCATTTGTCATCGAGGTCAGTGGAGGAGAATAATTGTCTTGGATTCATGTGCCTGATTGCTATGCAGTGACAATTAATCGAAATGCATGTGTCTAAATGCTGGGGTAAACATGATCAAGCTTGGTTGTGATGGGCCTCACAAATGAATGACCTACAGCAACACACAGGAAATTGAAAAACAAATTTACCCCTCTTAGAAAAACAACACAGATGACCACAACTGGCGGCTGAATAATTGAACAATGTAAGGTTCAAATGTGATAGAATGACCTAAACCGTGAAGTCAAATTACTGTGCATGAATCTCCACCCCTCTAAAAGCAATTTCCTGTAGGCACGAGAATCCTTTTCTTTCTTTTTAACTCAAATGCTTCCACATGACATTTTGACTGAAGTGTTGGGTGATTGACCAATTCCAAAACATTGGGAAAAATAATTGAACTACCAAAGGATTTATTTTGATTTTGAGGCTGACTGGAATGAGTTGAATTGGATAGAAGGATGGACACAAACACAGCGGGCAGAAAATAACATCTAGTTCCTGGCAGATTATGCATCAGAATTTCTTTTCTCAAAATCCACATTTGTGTTTACACATGGTAGAAATTGTCACGAGGAAAACCACAATACTGCAATGTTTGATATTTGTGCTCCGATGTGTCAGCCACTTGAACTTCCCCCAGTGTGGTTTGAGGAATCCTGCACTGTCCCTGGCTTATACATTATTCCTTGGTATCCGTTATTCTATTCCTAGTGCAATTTTAAAGAATAATATTTATTGAAGCTGCTCATCAGATACCCTTCATCAGAACTGTTCAAATTTAAAGAATAGACTTTGCAGATTGAGATTGTCGTCTTCAGATCAAAATTGTGTAGGTTTGGCGATATGTGACAAAATCACCAGTCAGAGATGGACATCAAATTGGATGCGGGTGCCTTTAATTAAGAACAGCTTTGTAACAGTGAAACACAGGGAGTTTTCAATCTTCTTGTATCTGCCCACAGGCTTCTATACTGTGTGGTCTGTCTCCATGGAATAATAGATGTTCGGGTTTCTGTTAAATACTGAAAAAGCACTGCAGTGGCAGGTAGCGAATGACCTCAATGGAAGTTAATCTTCTTCATTATAGCAGAATTTAATATATATATATATATATATATATATATATGTCTGTGTGTGCATATATTATATATGTAATTTTCTTTGTAAATTGGGGAAACCTGCTTCCTTCTTGAATTTCTCCTGACACACTCTCACTAATTGCTATTGTAAAGGCTTTTTAGCCGGTTGAATTCACTTGCTAGATCTAAGTGGTGTTTGATTGGCGGAGCAAGGACAGATATAAATGATTTCCTCCCTCGGAACAGTGTAACTTCAATTGATGATTCAATGGAGAATCCTAATGAGATTTTGCTCGACTGTCCCTAACTTATGTTGGATCTTGCGCTGATTGTGGTCAGGTGCCGTGAATCTAACCTCACTGTAGATTCACCACATTTTTACACAGCTCCAGCTGGCCGGTCTGTCACCATCAATTCTATATTTACGAAGGTGGGAACAGAAAGCAGGAATATTGTGCATGAGGCTTATTGTACACCAATGTCACATTCAAGATTGTTTTACATTTCTGCAGTTTGCACAAAAGAAACCTTTTGGAGAATTCTTAATATTAAATGGTAATTTTAGTGCTTTCAAAATGGGCTTGTTATCTTATTGCTGTGGGCAAGATTGTTGTGGGCAAGCCTACTTGTGACACTAATCAAGATTATTGTTATTATTTTCGGCTGATGCCCACCATGGCGGGTCGGAAATCCAGTCAGAGGATGGCAGGGACCTCGATTGCATCCTGTTAATGGGATGTAGTTGAAGGCCTAAGCCCCCCCTCCCTCACCACACTGGGAAAATACGCCAGCATGAAACATGTTCGTACAACATGGCGTGCAGATGTCGGGACTGATCTTAACAATGCCTGGGACCTCCTCTGGGGTTCTGGATGGAGGCCACCTAAAACCCTGGAACACACAGCAATGGGTGGGAGGGAAATCATCGGCAGGTGAATCTTCCAGATTCAGTGTCCTGGACGGGGTCCATCTTCTAGACCCCATTCCTGGAGATCCATCTTTGTTCTCAGGATGTCCATCTTCCGGTCTCAGAGTGCTCCCGGAGATCTATCTTCACTTTCAGGAGGTCTACCTACTTTCTTCAATAGTGCAGCACTGTAGCACAGTGGTTAGCACAGTTGCTTCACAGCTCCAGGGATCGAGGTTTGATTCCCGGCTTGGGTCACTGTCTGTGCGGAGTCTGCACGTTCTCCCAGTGTCTGCTGTGTTGCCGTGCCACTTGGAGGTTGCAGCTTGATTCTTCAGGATATGCATAACATATATATATTATCATAGATCATCATAGAATTTACAGTGCCGAAGGAGGCCATTCGGCCCATCGAGTCTGCACCGGCTCTTGGAAAGAGCACCCTACCCAAAGTCAACACCTCCACCCATCCCCATAACCCAGTAACTCCACCCAACACTAAGGGCAATTATGGACACTAAGGGCAATTTAGCATGGCCAATCCACCTAACCTGCACATCTTTGCACTGTGGGAGGAAACCCACGCAGACACGGGGAGGATGTGCAGGCTCCGCACAGCCAGTGACCCAATGCTACCGTGCTGCCCTTTTGGTTATCTTGGGTGGGATATAACTAAATGGGAACAAAATGCCATAGCGAGCATGTTTAGCTACGTGTTTCCTGTCGCTTGCAGCACCGAGAAACACAATGCTACAATACCGCACCCGGGTTAGTTAGGGGTCCTCAGTGGGGAATGCGCAGCTGGGGCCGCACGTAGCCCCGTTTTCTGCACTGAGGAGCTCCACTCACCGGAACTCTTCAGTGTAGCGAGAGAACGGGATGCCATTTTAAAAAAACGCCTGATCTCTGGAGCCCCCAAAGCGACCCTGACACACCACACCCCCACAAGCCTCAACGCACTACGGGAGGGTCCCCGGACACCTCCCCAACATGCGTGCGAGGCCTTTCGCAACTTTTTCCGGCCACTTCGAGGACAGAGTCGGGCGTGCCACGACCGTTCGATTTCATCCAATGTATTTGTAAAGTGCCTTTAACATAGTAATACGTCCAAGACAAGGTGAGCAAAGGCATAGCCGGTCCATGCTTTTGTAATTTTTTTTTAATAAACATTCTATTGAGGTATTTATGGTTTTATGCTTTTGTAAGTTAAGTGTGCATGCACACTGGGCTAAATCCCTGGCTTTTAAAGATGACCAAGCAGGCCAGCAGCACGGTTCAATTCCCGTACCAGCCTCCCCGAACAGGCGCCGGAATGTGGCGACAAGGGGCTTTTCACAGTAACTTCATTGAAGCCTACTTGTGACAATAAGCGATTTTCATTTCATTTCATTTCACTTTGTGTTTGTCACACACTTCCGAAGGGGGTTAGTTGCAATTTTCATAACTCTCCTGACCCCGAGGGCGGGACTCTGCGGGAATCGGCGGGGTGGGCAGCTCCGGTGCGAAGGAGTGGCGTGAACCACTCCGGCGTCCTCGGAACTCTGGAATCCTCCGCGCCTTCAGGGGCTAGGCTGGTGCCGGAGTGGTTTGCGCCGCGCTGGCTGGCGGGGAAGGGGCTTGGCGCCAAAGGGCCTCCGCCGACCGGCACGAGTTGGCGCCAGCGTGTGCTGGCGTCATCCCAGCGCATGCGCAGGGGGGCTCACCTCTGCGCCAGTCATCGCGGAGGACCACAGCGGCCGACGTGGAAGAATAGAGTGCCCCCACGGCTTGGCCCGCCCGCGGATTGGTGGGCCCTGATTGCGGACCAGGCCACCGGGGGGGCACCTCCCGGGGCCAGATCCCCCTGCGCACCCCCGAGGACCCCGGAGGCCGCCCGCGCAGCCAGGTCCCGCCGCCAAATACCTGGTGTAATATACGCCGGCGGGACTGGCCGAGAACGGACGGCCACTCGACCCATCGCGGGCCGGAGAGTCGCCGGGGGGGGCCGCTGACAGCGGCCGCCGACTGGCGCGGCGCAATTCCCACCCCCGCCAAATCCCCGGCGCCGGAGCATTCGGCGGCCGGCAGAGGCAGGATTCATGCCGCCCCCCCGGCGATTCTCCGACCCGGCGGAGGGTCGGAGAATCCTGCCCCTGATGTCAGCAGGTCTTTAATTAACCATCGTAAAGACAATACCGAAGTTTTGATTTTCATCTTGAGTAACGATGAATCTTTGAACTTGCTGAAGTATTACTTAAGATTAATTTTATATTCTATCTGTAATTAGGAAACATACCGAGCGGTATTTACCCCAGACAACGTAAGTTGCATAGTTCCTGTTCACGTCTAAGGATTTCAGGTGCTATGTTGTATTGATTATGTGCAGAGACACTGTCCAGTCACAATTAGTTGGTAAGTTGCAATGTATTTTATGCAGTGTGTGAAATCACAGACTCTGGAACCATTGTTCATTATCATAATATATTATTATTATAATGTATGATATTCCACCATGTTAAAACTAGGTTGGAACCAGTGATTCATCACTTGAATTCTTATTCTCAACTATGTGGTCAAGTGGCGGTGCCCAGTGGTAGACAGTCAGTTCCCTAAAGTGAGGAGCGGAAAAACAATGTATTTCCTGATCACCTTCAAATTAGCACATAATGATACTGGCAGACCACTGGTAGGTAGTACGGCCCCGAACTACTCTCTTGGCTGATGAATAATGTTTATTGCCGATAGATCTTAAGATAGATAAAGAAATGCGTCCTATGTTGTACTTCATCAACACCCTCTGAAATATCCCAATAACTTGTACGTCTAATAAATAATTTTCCGGTTACTGTTGCACGGGTAAATGCAGTAGCATTTTCTTGTTTACCCAGGTGCCATGAACAACAATAAGATGGATAGCTGACTAATCTACTTTTGGTATTGTTGGCTGGAAAAGGGGTATTGATCTGGACTGCTGAAGAACTTCCTGCCATGAGATCTTTATGTACCCCTGAAGTAATGGAATAGGCCAACAGAGCCTTGCTTTAATGACTGTGTAGCATCCGACTTTCTCATCTGGGCCTGGTTAGAGTTGGATTCTGTGCCAGGAATGAAGCCTTGCAAAATCAGCCCTCTTGTGTTTACAGCTTTTCTTTTGTTCCTTCTGATTCCAAGAGGAATTGTGTCAAAATTTACTCGCTGTTTGCTGTAAGGTTGAATTTACTTTACAACATTATAGTGCAGTGATTTCCATTCTTCACCGATACTAAACAGGAAGTGTAAATTTGGGATCGGGGCCTAACTTGGCAATTTAAAATAGTTCTCTTAGGGTATGGGGTATCTGCCTGACTCTCATGTTGAGGTTTAACAATGTGGATTTTTCCCTACTGGCTCTGTAAATATTTAAGTTTCTCACTTTTCGTAAGACAGACCTGAACTTAAGTGGATAGACCTGTAGCAGAATTTATTTTTCTTGCTGCTAGGATTGGTTTTGAGGTGGTGCAGATCACTGGGAATCCTGGTCATTTATGTACTGCTAAAAACACATGAATACCAGCTCCTCGATCACCGACACAGCTGATCTGCATGTCTCGTATATCTGCAACTTTGCTTTCTTTCATATAGTGTTCCCAGCTTAAAGTGCACATATGCAGGAACTGAGATGGGGCTTTCTACCAGGCAGGAGTAATCTGCTTTTGTTCTGCCCTGTATGCACTGTTGTATGCAGGAATAGACACCTGAGGTATGTGTCAGTACAGCATTAGAAAGGCATGAAGTTTTCTTTTTTCAGCTGCAGGCAAACTTTAATGGAGCCCGCTGGAACAGGCACAATTGGGGGAGGGGTTAGGGGCGGGGGGGGGGGGGGGGGGGGGGGTGACGGCGTTGGCAGGAGAATTGAGCGGGAATACCCCCACATCAAATTCCCAGCGTTGGGAAAACTGTCCCCAAGTAGGTTGGGTGGGAAGTGCCTGATGTGGGAATCCTGCCCCCTGGTGAGGGGATGACAATTAGATGCATTAGTGAGCTCCTTGAGAGCAATTATCCCTGAGCTCATTGGAATCTAGTGATGGCTCAGACTTGAATGGTTCTCCCTGTGTCTGCGCCCTCATGGGGGAGGACTCTCGTTGTCAGACGCTCAGTGCCCGCTCGAGGGATTCAGCACTGGGAAGAGAGTGTCCACTGAAAACATCCCGTCCTTGCCACCAAACCGCCTCACTCACCTCTGTCCAGGGATCCAGTGGCCAGCAGCTCTTGGGGGCTTGATTGCATAGAAGGCCCAGTGCTGGCTTGAGGGCACTTGGATCACATTGGGCCTCCATCGCGGAAGTGGCATGGCTCCTGCCTGTTGGCCAACAGATGGGGGAACCCCTGTCACTGGCACTAGATCCCAGCCTGTATAGATGCAAAAATTGATACAGCCACCAAGAGCCATAGATTAAAACCCCCCAGAGGATGTATATATCGAGGATGTAGACAGTTGGTACGGACATGCATTTATAATGTATGGGGATGAAAAGAGCAGAAAAATCTGCACATGAGTGTAAACAGAGTGACTCCTCTTTTTGGAGGCACAGCGTAAAATAAATCATTTACTACCCAGATGGAACATCAGCCCTCGTGAAATGGAATGTTAAGTTTCCATTTAGATTCACATCATTAGCGAGTGATGTACATCTGTGCAGGCTACAATTGAATGAAAACATTAGTGTAACTAATATGGTATGAAGGAGATATTTAGAGAGACCTAACACCTGTTTTAAATTACTCTGAGCTACATCCATTCAACATGTAACCCAAGTTTTTATCTTTGCACCACATTGCGGAGGCCTACATATTTAGCAAAATCCCCTTTATTGTAGGGAAACTTGGACACAGTTTCTTATGTGTTCCTAATAGTTGGTCAGTCGGTGATCCGTTCCTGCCTTTGGATAGTCAGTCCCTTCTTGTCTCCGCTTGCGGTTACATACTCTCTCCTTTTGCATTATTGCACATCTGATTTTGCCTCACCATTGGTGACAATTAATTCAACCGTTGCACTTCTGCTCCCTAGAATCCGTTCCACATGTCCTTGTGCAGATTCAGGAAGTTGCGCTGGACACAGACTTCAACAGGCAACCTACTGACTCCGAGATGACAGCACTATTATCTAGTTATACTCGGGTCTACATTAACTGTCTTGTTATCAAGCTGCTTGATGTGACAAAGATGCAGGGAGATACAGATCTTAATTACTCATAGTCATGTTCTCCCTTTCAAACTTCCTAACTTCTCTCTTGAAGATTCTAACTCATGCTGTAGGTATAGTTATTTTGCACAGATACCAACCAGTAGGATTGATATCTCAGGAAAATAACCATTCCCTCTTGTGTAAATCTTCGGCGCGATTCTCCGAAATGGAGACTAAGTGTTCGCGCCGTCGTGAACGCCATCACGTTTCACGACGGCGTGAAATGGGCGCGGGGACTACCGATTCTGGCCTTCACAGGGGGCCAGCATGGCGCTGGAGCGGTTCACACAATATGGCGTGGGGGCTCAGGGGCCGGCCGCGCAACAAAGTAGGGGCGGGGGGAGAGGCCGGCCTGCCGATCAGTAGGCCCCGAACGCGGGCAAGACCCCATCGGAGGCCCACCCCGGTGAAGGAGCGCTTTTCCCCGCACCACAGGTTGCCCCCCGACCCTACACGCTGAGTTCCCGCCAGCTGCGAGCAGGGGTGCACGGCGCCGGTGGGACTCTGCCATTTCCGCTTGGCCCATTGGGGGCCGGAGAATCGGTGGCCCGGCCGCGGACAGCGGGCCGTGACCGGCGCCGCGCCAAATGCGTCGCCGCAAATGGCGCCGATTCTCCGCACCTCGGAGAATCGCGGGGCGGCGATTCTCCGGCCCAGCGCGGGACTGGGAGAATCGCGCCCCTTATTTGTGAATGTCACGTGTTTATTTACCACGGGAGGGAGTGTAACAGCCAAACCTCGTTCTGTTTTCATCTCACCATGTTGTCTGATTCTTTTACCCAAACACATGCACAGACACATGGAAACATTGCAGCAATGATCACAAGATAGCAGGCAAAAATGGGAACCAGAGTTGATTCCTTTTCCTGACCAGGCGAAAAGCATTGATGCCAATTATAGCACTATTAAATCAAGACAGACCAGATTGGAAGCTGGGACAATCCTGTGAATCTTGGCTCCATATCACACAGGTTACTGCACTTACATATTCAGCCTTCAGGCTAACCTTTTCATTTTAAGTGCCAGTTGATAGCATTTTTACTCTGAGTCAGATTATTAAATTGCAGATGTTATCTCTGATTTGCTTTGCATTATTTCTAAATAAAGGGATGGGAGTCTTGTGGCGCAGCGGTAACAGCCCTCGCGCTGAGCTGCTCTAGGTTCGATTCGCAGTCTGGGACTTCATACAATCATAGAATCCCTACAGTGTAAAAGGAGGCCATTTGGCCCATCAAGTCTGCAGCGATCCACTCCACCCAACACCCGCAATCCCGTAACTTAACCTGACAACCCTGAACATGAAGGGGAAATTTATTATGGCCAATCCACCTAACCTGCGTATCTTTGGACTGTGAGAGGAAACCGGAGCACCCGGAGGAAACCCACGCAGACACGGGGAGATAACAAACTTCACACAGACAGTAAGCCAAGTTCGGAATTGATCCCGGGTCCCTGGCGCTGTGAGGCAGTAGTGCTAACCACTGTGCCACCGTGCCGTGCGTTCATAACATGACCAACATAACATGACCAAACAGGTTGATTATTTTTTTATTTTGTTTTGAATTTTTTTATTTAAAACATATTTGTAACATTTACAGAGAAAAAAGGCCATATACAAAAGCCTTAACATATTGAAAACGAACAGTGGGAATTAATAAGGCAGTTCCCCTATCAGCTCTGTTTGCCCATGCCCCACGTGTTCAACTAAACTACTGCGGCTCTAACCCCCCATCCCCCCGGTGCTGCTGCTGTCAGTTTCCTACGCTGTTCCCTGCAAGCGACTTTCTCCCCCAGGGAATCCCTGATCACCCCCCCCTCCCCCTCCCCCCTTGCCCTCAAGTCTTCTCTGCTCTCCTTTCCGGCTGCCAGGTCCGCCCTGCGCTTGGCCCCAGCCCGCCCCTTCTCCTACTCTCCCTGGTGCCCCCTGACCTACGCTAGCTACGCTGACCCCTGCCCTTGGCGCCCGACTGTCTCCCGCCCAAGTGCTCGGGCCCTCCCCCCACACACTAAGGACCCATTAACCTGATTGTATTTCCCCGTGCCCTTTCAAGTCCCTTAACCAGCCCCGAGCCCATCCCCCCATCAGAGGCCCCGATCTCCCGCCAAAAGATACCAAGTGCAGGGCCCCGCCTGCAGGCCCCCCCCCCCCCCCCCCCCCCCGCCTCGTTGCAATCTCCCAAAATCACCCTAAGCAGTGCGCCCTCCAGCTTCCGCTCTCTGTCCAGGCTGAAAACAATCTTAGATAAAACATTACAGTACAGGATACTTTAACAGACCGCCGCCACACAAAAGCTCTGTGAGCCCAGAGTCCTTTAGTTAAAGCCCAGCTTCTTTTGATAAAAGTCCATTCCTAGTCAAAGCAAGTTAGAACGCTGAAAAAACTAAGTGCCCGTTAGTTCAAGTCCAGCCTCTTCTCTTTAATAAAGGCCCAAACCTGTTCTGGTGTCTCGAAGTAGTGATGGAGTTCCTCAAACGTAACCCAAAGCTTCGCAGGATACAGCATTCCAAATCTCACCTGCTTTTTGTAGCGGGCTGCCTTTACCTTGATGAATCCTGCACGCCTCTTGGCCAGCTCCGTTCCCAAGTCCTGATAGATGCGCACCTCGCAGTTCTTCCATCTGCTGCTCCTCTCCGCCTTGGCCCATCACAGCCCACGATCCCTGTCAGCAAGCCGGTGAAAGCGAACCACCAAGGCCCTCGGTCGGTCGCCCGTCCTGGGCTTCCTTGCGGGGGCTCAATGCGCCCCATCCAACTCCAGGGGTCGAGGGAAAGCCTCCGGTCCCATCAGCGCCCCGAGCATACCCATCACGTATGCGCCCGCATCCGATCCCTCACAGCCCTCGGGGAGGCCCACGATCCTCAGGTTCTGCCTCCTGGCTCTATTCCCCAGCTCTTCAAGCTGCTCCTGCATCCTCTTCTGGCGAGAGTTCAGCTCCTCCACCTCATGCTCCAGCTCCGTTACCGTGTCCGCTTGGGTGGAGAGCTTCACTTCGACCTCCCTTAGCGCTTTCTCTTGGACCGCCGGTGTCTCGACCATTCGGTCCATTACCGCTCTCATCGGGTCCAGCGTGTCCCTCTTTAGTTCGGTGAATCAGCTCCTAAAAAAACTCCATCTGCTGCTCTCTTGGCCAGTGAACCTCCGCTCCCTGGTCCCTGCCGTCCGCCATGCTTCGCCGCCCGGTCTGGGGTCCCCGCTGCTCCTGCTTCGAACTTCGCCACTCCACTCGACCACTTCTGGTCCACCTTTCCATACCCCGGGGGGGAAAACCTCTTCCTTTCGTCCCCTCCACCGATTCAGGTCGCCAGGTGCCGAAAAAATCCTGCAAAACAGGTCCGTTTGCCTATCGCGGGCGAGAGCGATCCGACCTGCGACCTGCTTCCTCGAGGGCGCCCAACAGGTTGATTATCAACCTGCAAATCCTATGGCCGACGGGTGAAGAATGTGAGAACCTCCTGGTCAGCCATAACAGTGTTGCAGCTGCTACTCAACATCCTCCCCGAGGCAAAAGATGCAACGCACAGATATTGCCACAAGATGTTCTCTGTGGCAAGCATTCTCCTTGTTTCGAGGGACTGCCAGAGAGAAATAAATGTCCAACTGAGGTATTGTAATCACTTTTCCTGGTCTTTGTTACTGATGAGAAATGAGAAGCACAGCAGGAATAGTTTGGGTGAACAATCCACCGTTACTCGACTGCACTTGGCTCCTCCCTCTCATGGTGCTTCAAAGGTCAAGAGCTTGCTGTGGGGTGCAGGATTAAGCCACTTCGGCCCTCAAACCTGTAAACCATTCAGTGAGATCATGGCTGTTCTGTGATTTAAATCCATACATCTGTCCTTACCCCATGTCCTTAATACCGTCGGCAAATAAAAATTGATTAATCTCAAATTTTAAATTAACAATTAGTCTATCCTCATTAACTATGGAACAGAGTTCCAAACTTCTCCCACTCATTGTGTGTAGCCATGCTTCCTAACTTCTTTCTTGGAAAGTCTGATTTTTAAACTATGGGCACGATCTAAAGGCCTCATCCAATTTGGGACACAACAAGGCTGATAAATCTTGGGAGAGGCCACTCGCGTGATTTATAATGCTCATTATGCCTTGCGAGATCTAGAAAGATCTCGCGAGGCGTCATGATCTGGATCTTGCCCTCAATTGGCATTAGCCAGATTTGCATATTCAAGTGAGTAGTTAGTCTCACTTGAATATGTGTGCTCCGGAGATACCAAGGCATAGGACCTAAGGGCCTCGCCTAAGAAACCCCGAGCAGACGCTGTTTAGCCCTGGTTTCCACAAGTGTGGACCAGGTGTACTGGCACTTTGAGGGGTCTCCCAGGCATTTGGGGGCACCGAGGTGGTCAGACTCTGGGCAGGGTGATACTCCGGCACTCTGATGCCACCTGGGCACCGTGGTATGCCAGCCTGGTACCCTGGGACCTGGGCACCTTGGCAGTACTATATGGTGCCACTCTGGCAGTGTCATGGTGACCAGATCGCACTGCCAGGCTGGCAGTGCCAAGGTGTTCAGGTGGCACCTTAACCGTGCCTGGATTTGGGCCCGGGTGTGCCCTGACGTTATGAGGTAGAGTGCAGGGGGCATTTAAATATGACGCCCCAATCTCTTCCTGCGCTGGCAAATTGAGCTTGATAGTGCAGGAAATGAGCCTAAGTGCAGCCTCAGTGGGGCGTTCCTCACCAAGGCCCAAAAATTAAGCAGAGCCCTGTTTATTGGTGGGGTTGTTCTTGGTGCTGCAAGTGCTGGGAAACACCCCACTACACATGCCCAAAACTCTGTTTCATTTCCATTAAATCGCGCCCTATGTTCCTTATTCTGAAACTCTCTAAGCACCAAAAATAGTTTTTCTCTGTCTAACCATCTGTTTGCCTTTACATCTTGAAAATATTGATCAAATCACCCCTTTAATCTTCTAAGTTGCAAGGAATATGATTGTAGTTGGCGGAATCTCTTCTCCCTTTTTAACTCTTGGGTTCCAGGCATCATAACAAACCTGTGTTGTGCTCGCTCCAATGCAAGCATAGCCTTCCTAAGGTATGGTGTTCAGAATTACTGATGGTAATTACTGATGGCATAGTGGTACTGTCGCTGGATTAACAATCCTGAGACACAGGGTAATGCTTTGGGGGACCCGGGTTAAAATCCCACCACAGCAAATATAGGCAAAATGACACAAATCTGAATTCAGTTAAAATCTGGAAATCGCGATTCAACTAAATGGGAGCAAAGTCCCAGAGTGAGCGCATTTAGCCACGTGTTTCCCGGCGCTCACAACATTAAATAAGGGGCCCCAGTGGGGAACGTATGGCTGAGGCCGCACATAGGCCCTTTTTCTACACCGAGGAGCTCCGCTCGCCAGAATTCTCAGAGTGGCGAGAGATCAGGACACCATTTTAAAAGATAAACCACCTCCTTCACATGGAACACATATTTTCCCTTTTGAGGTGAATGCCCGTCTCCGAGAAGTGGCGGAGAACCTTGTCCAAATTGGCTTTGGGGAGTCAGGAGGTGGGTTAGTCGCTGTAGGATTTCTCGCCTTTGACCTGCCCTGGTAGCCACAGTATTAATGTGGCTAGTCCAGTTCAGTTTCTGATCAATGATAACCCCCAGGATGTTGATTGTGGGGGATTCAGCGATGGTCATGCCATTGAATATCAAGGGGACTGCCCGAAAATCACTGGGGTTATCATGGTCCCCGCAATGGTGAGTGGCTCACCCGTATATGCTGTTAACCTCGCCTCTGTGTCCTGCAGATTCAGTTGTTATATCGCAGTTTTTATTTTAACAATGTTTGCCTTCCAATGACCGAAACTGTGGCTCCCGTGTCCAGTTCCATCTCAAGGGTGACCATTGACCCGCACGGTGATCCGGATGGGAGTTTGTCTGGGTGTTGCAATGCAATTTCATTGCATGCATTCCTCATTCTGTTGGTTTATGTGGCAAGGTACGATTTCTGGGCTGATGCCTGTCCCTGTTGGGGTGGCGGGATTGTTGGCTACTTTAGGATTTGTATTTCCTGCGGTTTACATGACCACTTCATCCACCATCACCTGGGCTCCCCTTCTCCTTGTTATAGGATTCACATCTGGCTGCCTCGGTCCCAGGTCAACGGACCGGGACTCTACTGTATTCGGTCCAGACTGGGGTTTCCGTTTCGGGAGGGGGGGGTGGGCGGGGTGGCGCATGCTACAGTGTGCACCTCCATTCCTTGGAGTTCCCTTTTCCCTGCTTTCTCTCAAAAGTGAAATCTGCACGGTCTGTTTAAGGTCTGTTAAAGTTGGCCCAACCATGAACTTTCTTTGTGTTGCAATATGATTAACTCCACACACCAATCAGACCTGGAGCAGCTCAGAGAGTGAATTGCGACACTCACAAAACCCAGCTAGTTTTCCCGATTGTGCTATGAACTCGGTGACGGACTCTCCTGGGGTCCTCTCAGCCTTGTTAAAACGGTATCTCTGCACAAGATTGGCGGCCTGGGGTTATAATGCTGTGCTACCAAGGTCACCGTTCTTCAAAGGACTTGGCGTCCGGGCTGCGGGATATGTCTGGCCCTTTCTCACCCCATAGGTGTGGGCCCCACAGCCAGTTAAAAGTATTATCTTCTGTCTGTCTTCATTGGTGATAACATTTGCCCGAAAAAAGCCATGCATACGTTCTGCGTATTGCGTCCAATCCTCGATATTGTATTAGAGCAAGAAAATCCCAACCTTAGTCTTGTGGTGCAGAGGAGGTGGCTGTTTGTCTGGTGGTCAGCTTCATTTTTATTCTTCTCACCAATTTAATGACCATAGATGCGTACAAGGCGAGTGGATAAAGAGAAACTAGTTTTATTGCAAAGTAATAATATGTACAATGCTCTCAGATACCAGCCTTGTCTTAGGTATTGGTTCCAAGTCTGGCTGACTTTTATGTCAAAGTCTATTAACCTCCCCGCTCCTCGCCGGGGGTGGGGGGCGTACTCAATGAAGCTCATGGGGAGATTAATTGGCCGAACTCCATAGGTCTCGTGTGGGTTATAGCAGATGTATTGATTTGGGATCATGTTGAATAAGGTTGAAGGATGCAAATCTCTGCCTTACTACTATATAGTGCTCCAGGTTAGAAATAAGTAACATTTTTAAGTTTTATCATGTTTTTACTGAAGGTGTTTTAAAAATGGCCATATTAACAAAACTGTAGCAGTTGTCTTTGCAGGATGTGGGGTCATCATCTCCCTGATCATTTTCAAGACTGCTGGCTTTGATGTTTAAACAGTTCACGGAATCATAGAATTTACAGTGCAGAAGGAGGCCATTCGGCCCATCAAGTCTGCACCGGCCCTTGGAAAGAGCACCCTACTTAAGCCCACACTTCCACCCTAGTACCCCCACCTAACCTTTTGGATACTAAGGGGCAATTTATCATGGCCAATCCACCTAACCTGCCCATCTTTGGACAGTTCTTCTGTATGAAACCCTAGTTCTGTCGAATGATAATGTGTCTTTTGCTTTCTTTTTTGTGATTTTAGCATTCCTGAGTGAAGTTTTTAAAAATATGGCAAGCATACTCGTATTGTCTATATTGCAACGTTTTAACTCGCTGTTTGTTCAGAGGCTGTTCTATTTATTGCAGGATCGTCGGATTTACTTGTCTGCAACCTGCGTTTGAGGACTTAACAGATCTTTAATTTATAGTCAGGATCAGTACATTACTGCATGTAATTTTTCAGTAATCCAGCCTCCCCCAACCAGCATTTTAACTATGGTGTCTGGCAATGTATCTATAGTGTAAACCAGCTCAAATGCAGTGTCACGCTTTCCAGACTCTGTACTGAGTCTTTTTGATCTGGTGTTTCCTGTTTTCATGCAGTTTTTGAATTTCTGATGTCTTAATGTGGGGAAAAAGGTAATTTCACAGTTGAAACTTCCTATGATAAAGAAAGCATTCTAGCATTGCAGAGTGTGACGCTGCTGCCGCTGTTGCCTCTGGAGATTTCTAGACGTGCATTGCAAGGAGATTTGTTAGACAGCCAAGGTCTGTGAAGAGGGATCTGTTAGAATTGGGAATAATGGAAATAGTCCTGCCAGCAAACATTAAGATTGTTGACAGGAATGAACTTTTTACAACATAATTTGTCATCTCCTGTGTGGCATTCTTTCCTCTTTCCCCGCGTTCATGAAGGTGAAGGATTACGGTGCTGGAGACTTGCGACTTGATGCATAGTGACAGCAAAAAGAATTCCTGGGTTAGGCATAGTGTGTCACAGTGGAAATGTTTCCTTGCATTGCCTCAATTTGAACACTAATCTTTCAGCAAATAAACTCCTCTTTGCTGTCATTATCAGTCACTGCTCTTCGATATGATTCTATTTTTTTTCAATTTGATTCATAGAGTTGACATGGTTGGGGTAACAACATAATTAATTTTGCAACAAGCAGATTGCATTGCCAAAGGAAAAAAAATGTCAACTTGGTTTCATTGAAGATGAAGTAAGCACAATGCCTGTACTTATGCTGAGTGCAGCAGGGCTCACGAGGATAATGATGAACATAGACGCAAAATTGCGCAATGGAGCAATTTCATTCTATTGGCAGTGATGAGTTAGTTGCACATTTTTACACACCCAATTAGGTGGTTCTTGTAGCCTCTGCCTTTGCTAAGATGCTCATCCATCTTATTCAAGATGCTGTCAATAGGACTGCACTTTGGAAGGAGAGGGAGTTGAGGATGTGAACCAGTTTATGCCACTCAGATGCTTTTGGCAATAATGCACGGGTGGAGTACATTTGTGCTGACGCTTGTTCTATTAATACTTGCAACATGAAATATGTTCATTTGGATTTCTAACTTTAGTGACTTTTGGTGCATTGAATGGGCAGAACAAGGTAAGATAAAGGTATGGTAAAGTCTCCATAGTCCCAGATGACCATAGGCTGCTTTCCCCTTTGAGGGGGAGAGCTTTCCCCTTTGAGGGGCGATTTAACCTGAGGATCATCACACCTCAGACGAGGGCAAGGTTGAACCTCACGAATAACCATTAACAATGTCGAACAAATATGATCAAGGACAGGAAAACAGAAATTAGAAATAGTAACCAAACTCTAAACCTGATATTTGAACAGAGAATCCCATTAAATAAATTAAACCTAAAAATAGTACGGCTTGCATGAAGTTTCCCTTGGTGGAGAAGCTTGAAGCTGTCTGAAGTTCAGGGGCGTCATTTTCCGACCCCCCGCCGGGTTGGAGAATCGCCGGGGGCTGCCGTGAATCCCGCCCCCGCCGGTTGCCGAAGTCTCCGGCACCGGATATTCGGCGGGGGCGGGAATCGGGCCGCGCCAGTTGGCGGGCCCCCCCGCTGGATTCTCCGGCCCGGATGGGCCGAAGTCCCGCCGATAAATTGCCTGTCCCGCCGGCGTGGATTAAACCACCTGTTGAACGGCGGGACAAGGCGGCGTGGGCGGGCTCCGGGGTCCTGGAGGGGGGCGCGGGGCGATCTGGCCCCGGGGGGTGCCCCCACGGTGGCCTGGCCCACGATCGGGGCCCACCGATCCGCGGGCGGGCCTGTGCCGTGGGGGCACTCTTTCCCTTCCGCCTCCGCCACGGTCTCCACCATGGCGGAGGCGGAAGAGACTCCCTCCACTGCGCATGCGCGGGAAACTTTCAGCGGCTGCTGACGCTCCCGCGCATGCGCCGCCCCAACGTCATTTCCGCGCCAGCTGGCGGGGCAACAAAGGCTGTTTCCGCCAGCTGGCGGGGCGGAAATTCCTCCAGCGTCGGCCTAGCCCCTCAATGTTGGGGCTCGGCCCCCAAAGATGCGGAGCATTCCGCACCTTTGGGGCGGCGCAATGCCTGTCTGATTGGCGCCGTTTTGGGCGCCAGTCCATGGACATCGCGCCGTTTCGGGAGAATTTCACCCCCTATTACAAAAATAGCTCAGTATCAGCAAGCAGTCCCAACTAATGTACAGATGTAGATGTTTCTGAAATGTGTTGGCTTAGCTTGCACAAACTGCTATTCTGTTTGTCAGTATGAAGATCAATAAGGTTGGATAGCTGAGTGATGTGTGAGCCTATATTTCTGGCTGACTGATGCCCTAATCTAAATTTGAGCTTGGAAGACCTAACTCGATGTGGTTGACGCTGGTTATAATTTAGAATTTGTCACTTAATCAATTTTTAGGATCATTGACCTCTCCTGCTTGATTATTGGTGCCCACTACTTATTGATCAGACAGCATGAAGCCATTTTTTCTTATTTCTGATCCATAATGGTTATTGGTCCCAATTTCTGATATCGAAAATATTTGAAGGTTTTCTAAATCTCCTTGAGAAATGATACATTTTGTGGAGCTTTGAGCACTTGATAGCATTGTTTGTTTGTGGTAATTTTGAGAATAACAATCACAATTTCTCTGTTAATGGAAAATAGTTTGTTGACTCTGGTGCAGAAAAATGTACCTAAATAAATTTATCAATGCATCAATGTGGATGCTTACAACTTTGGTTTCTCTGTATTAAAATAAAGGCCCAGTCGGCGTCTGCGGGAGTAATGCCCTCTGACAATTAAGCTGACAATTATTCCTATTAAGGAGTCAATTTGAAGCGATGTCATGTGCCCCGTCTATTTTTATGGTATTTTTTAAAAAAATATCAATTAAGGGGCAATTTAGCGTGGCCAATCCACCCACCCTGCACATTTTATGTAGTGGGATGAGACCCACGCAGACACGGGGAGAATGTGAGAATGTGCGAACTCCACAAGGACAGTGACCTGGGGCTGGGATTGAACCTGGGTTCTCGGCGCTGTGAGGCAGCAGTGCTAACTACTGAACCACTGTGGCATCATTACTTTTATGTTTGGTGTGTGGGCCAATTGGCCAGAAGGCCATCATGTTTCAGCTACAATTTATCCAGGATGGGATGGAACGTCAGGACTGGACTAAAAACAAGAAAGGTGTCTGGAAACTGAGGTTTTCTGAGCTCTGCTGTCAGGTGTTTGAATATGCTACCTCGACACAGTTTGCCACTTTTTTCATCACATTTAATTTGTAGAGGTCTGCAGCTCCCTGAATGAAGCAGCTCTTCAGCGTCTGTCCATCTTGAGCGAGCCCAATAGAAGCGCCAGCTCATCTCTTGGCACTCGCTCCCTTCCTGCTCCCCACTCAGCAGCGCGGAGCCTTTCTCAGTGCGTGTTTCACACAGGCCGTCCATTCACTGGCTGGCCAGCGTGAAATCGCCTTCTGGGGCCAATAGAGGTTGGGTGTGTATGTTGCATTCGCTTCCAGGCCTGCTGAGTGGACGTGCCTGATGGGTGCAAAATTCAGGCCAATGGGTTTTGTTCTAATGCATGTTCTGTAACGCAGGGAATTTTGTTCTTCAACTTTTTGTAGTTCTTGTGGTGATTTCCCTCAGTGTGCAACTGTACTTAATTTACATTACGGCAATTTTTATTTTATTTTATTCATTTACAGGATGTGGGCATCACTGGTTAGGCCAGCATTTATTGCAAGGTGGTTATGAGTTGCGTTCTTGCACCACTGCAGTCCTGGGGACGTAAGTACACCCACTGTGCTGTTAGGGAGGGGGTTCCAGTATGTTGCCCCAGTGACAGTGGAGGAACGGTGATATATTTCCGAGCCAGGGCGGTGAGTGATTTGGAGGGGAACCTCCAGTGGTGGAGTTCCCAGATATCTGCTGCTCTTGTCCTTCTAGATTGTAGTGGTCGTGGGTTTGGAAGGTGTTGTCTAAGGAACCTTGGTGAGTTACTACAATGCATCTTGTACATGGTACACACGGCTGCTGCTGTTCATCAGGAGGATTTGAATGTTTGTGGAAGGGGGAGCAATCAAGCAGACTGCTTTGTCCTGGATGGTGTTGAGCTTCTTGAGTGTTGTTGGAGCTGCACTCATCCAGGCAAGTGGAGAGTATTCCATTATACTCCTGACTTGTGCCTTGTAGGTGGTGGACAGACTTTGGGGGGGTCAGAGGTTGAGTTGCTTGCCGTGGTATTCCTAAACTTTGACCTGCCCTGGTAGTTCAGTTTCTGATCAATGGTAACACCCAGAATGTTGATTGTGGGAGATTCAGCAATGGTAATGCCATTGAATGTCAAGAGGCGATGGTTAGATCCTCTCTTGTAGGAGATGGTCATTGCCTGCCATTTGTGTGGCGTGAATGCAACTTGCAACTTGTCAGCCCAGCCTGGATATTGTTCAGGTCTTGCTGCATTTGGAGATGCACTGCTTCATTATCTGAGGAGTCGCAAATGGTGCTGAAAATTATGCAGTCATCCGCAAACATCCCCACTTCTGACCTTATGATGGAAGGGAGGTCATTGATGAAGCAGCTGAAGATGGTTGGGCCTAGGACACTACCCTGAGGAACTCCTGCAGTGATGTCCTGGAGCTGAGATGATTGACCTCCAACTACCACAACCATCTTCCTTTGTGCGAGGTATGACTCCAACCAGTGGAGAGTTTTCCCCAATTCCCATTGACTCCAGGTCAGCTAGGACTCCTTGATGCCATACTCAGTCAAATGCTGCCTTGTTGTCAAGGGCAGTCACTTTCACCTCTGACATTCAGCTCTTTTGTCCATGTTTGAACTAAGGCTGTCATGAAGTCAAAAGCTGAGTGACCCTGGCAGAACTAAAAATGAAATGATATGAAAATGAAATGAAATGAAAATCGCGTATTGTCACGAGTAGGCTTCAATGAAGTTACTGTGAAAAGCCCCTAGTCGCCACATTCCGGCGCCTGTTCGGGGAGGCTGGTATGGGAATCGAACCGTGCTGTTGGCCTGTCTTGGTCTGCTTCAAAAGCCAGCGATTTAGCCCAGTGTGTTAAACCAGCCCCTGAGCGTCCATGAGCAGGATATTGCTGAGTAAGTGCCGTTTGATAGCACTATTTATGACTTCTTCCATCACTTTGCTGATGATGGAGAGTTGACTGATAGGGCAGCAATTGGCTGGCTTGGATTTGTCCTGTTTCTTGTGTACAGGACACACCTTGGAAATTGCCACATTTCCGGGTAGATGTCAGTGTTGTAGCTGTACTGAAATGGCTTGGCTAGGAATGCGGCAAGTTATGGAGCACAAGTCTTCAGGACTATTGGCAGAATATTGTCAGTATCCAGCCTTTGTAGTATCCAGTGCCACATATATTATGTGGAGTGAATTATATTGGCTGAAGACTGACATCAGTGACACTGGGGGCCTCTGGAGGAGACCGAGATGGATCATCCACTCGGCACTTCTTTTTTTTTTATTAAATATTTTATTGAAAATTTTTGGTCAACCAACACAGTACATTGTGCATCCTTTACACAATATTATAACAACACAAATAACAATGACCTATTTTATAAACAAAAAATGAATAAATAATAAATAACAAAAATGAAAACTAGCCCTAATTGGCAACTGCCTTGTCACAAGTAACACTCTCCAAAAATATAATTTAACAGTCCAATATATAATTATCTGTAGCAACGGCCTATACATACTATACAGTATATATTAACAACCCTGAGAGTCCTTCTGGTTCCTCCCCCCCCCCCCCCCCCCCCCCCCTGATCCTGGGCTGCTGCTGCTGCCTTCTTTTTCCCATTCCGTCTATCTTTCTGCGAGGTATTCGACGAACGGTTGCCACCGCCTGGTGAACCCTTGAGCCGACCCCCTTAGGACAAACTTAATCCGCTCTAGCTTTATAAACCCCGCCATGTCATTTATCCAGGTCTCCACCCCCGGGGGCTTGGCTTCTTTCCACATTAGCAAAATCCTGCGCCGGGCTACTAGGGACGCAAAGGCCAAAACATCGGCCTCTCTCGCCTCCTGCACTCCCGGCTCTTGTGCAACCCCAAATATAGCCAACCCCCAGCTTGGTTCGACCCAGACTCCTACTACTTTTGAAAGCACCTTTGTCACCCCCATCCAAAACCCCTGTAGTGCCGGGCATGACCAAAACATATGGGTATGATTCGCTGGGCTTCTCGAGCACCTCGCACACCTATCCTCCACCCCAAAAAATTTACTGAGCCGTGCTCCAGTCATATGTGCCCTGTGTAATACCTTAAACTGAATCAGGCTTAGCCTGGCACACGAGGACGACGAGTTTACCCTGCTTAGGGCATCTGCCCACAGCCCCTCCTCGATCTCCTCCCCCAGCTCTTCTTCCCATTTCCCTTTTAGTTCATCTACCATAGTCTCCCCTTCGTCCCTCATTTCCCTATATATATCTGACACCTTACCATCCCCCACCCATGTCTTTGAGATCACTCTGTCCTGCACCTCTTGTGTCGGGAGCTGCGGGAATTCCCTCACCTGTTGCCTCGCAAAAGCCCTCAGTTGCATATACCTGAATGCATTCCCTTGGGGCAACCCATATTTCTCGGTCAGCGCTCCCAGACTCGCGAACTTCCCATCCACAAACAGATCTTTCAGTTGCGTTATTCCTGCTCTTTGCCACATTCCATATCCCCCATCCATTCCCCCCGGGGCAAACCTATGGTTGTTTCTTATCGCGGACCCCCCCCAAGGCTCCAGTCTTTCCCCTATGCCGTCTCCACTGTCCCCAAATCTTCAGTGTAGCCACCACCACCGGGCTTGTGGTGTAGTTCCTCGGTGAGAACGGCAATGGGGCTGTCACCATAGCCTGTAGGCTAGTCCGCCTACAGGACGCCCTCTCTAATCTCTTCCACGCCGCTCCCTCCTCCTCTCCCATCCACTTACTCACCATTGAAATATTAGCGGCCCAATAATACTCACTTAGGCTCGGTAGTGCCAGCCCCCCCCTATCCCTGCTACGCTGTAAGAATCCCTTCCTCACTCTCGGGGTCTTCCCGGCCCACACAAAACCCATGATGCTCTTTTCAATCCTTTTAAAAAAAGCCTTCGTGATCACCACCGGGAGGCACTGAAACACAAAGAGGAATCTCGGGAGGACCACCATCTTAACCGCCTGCACCCTCCCTGCCATTGACAGGGATACCATATCCCATCTCTTGAAATCCTCCTCCATCTGTTCCACCAACCGCGTTAAATTTAACCTATGCAATGTGCCCCAATTCGTAGCTATCTGGATCCCCAGGTAACGAAAGTCCCTTGTTACCTTCCTCAACGGTAGGTCCTCTATTTCTCTACTCTGCTCCCCTGGATGCACCACAAACAACTCACTTTTCCCCATGTTCAATTTATACCCTGAAAAATCCCCAAACTCCCCAAGTATCCGCATTATTTCTGGCATCCCCTCCGCCGGGTCCGCCACGTATAGTAGCAAATCGTCCGCATACACAGATACCCGGTGCTCTTCTCCTCCCCTAAGTACTCCCCTCCACTTCTTGGAACCCCTCAACGCTATCGCCAGGGGCTCAATCGCCAGTGCAAACAATAATGGGGACAGAGGGCATCCCTGCCTTGTCCCTCTATGGAGCCGAAAATATGCAGATCCCCATCCATTCGTGACCACGCTCGCCACTGGGGCCCTATACAACAGCTGCACCCATCTAACATACCCCTCTCCAAAACCAAATCTCCTCAACACCTCCCACAAATAATCCCACTCCACTCTATCAAATGCTTTCTCGGCATCCATCGCCACTACTATCTCCGTTTCTCCCTCTGGTGGGGCCATCATCATTACCCCTAACAACCTCCGTATATTCGTGTTCAGCTGTCTCCCCTTCACAAACCCAGTTTGGTCCTCGTGGACCACCCCCGGGACACATTCCTCTATTCTCATTGCCATTACCTTGGCCAGGACCTTGGCATCTACATTTAGGAGGGAAATAGGTCTATAGGACCCGCATTGTAGCGGGTCCTTTTCCTTCTTTAAGAGAAGCGATATCGTTGCTTCAGACATAGTCGGGGGCAGTTGTCCCCTTTCCTTTGCCTCATTAAAGGTCCTCGTCAGTACCGGGGCGAGCAAGTCCACATATTTTCTATAGAATTCGACTGGGAATCCATCCGGTCCCGGGGCCTTTCCCGCCTGCATGCTCCTAATTCCTTTCACCACTTCTTCTACCTCGATCTGTGCTCCCAGTCCCACCCTTTCCTGCTCTTCCACCTTGGGAAATTCCAGCTGATCCAAGAAGCCCATCATTCTCTCCCTCCCATCCGGGGGTTGAGCTTCATATAATTTTTTATAAAATGTCTTGAACACTCCATTCACTCTCTCCGCTCCCCGCTCCATCTCTCCTTCCTCATCCCTCACTCCCCCTATTTCCCTCGCTGCTCCCCTTTTCCTCAATTGGTGTGCCAGCAACCTGCTCGCCTTCTCCCCATATTCGTACTGTACACCCTGTGCCTTCCTCCATTGTGCCTCTGCAGTGCCTGTAGTCAGCAAGTCAAATTCTACATGTAGCCTTTGCCTTTCCCTGTACAGTCCCTCCTCCGGTGCTTCCGCATATTGTCTGTCCACCCTCAAAAGTTCTTGCAGCAACCGCTCCCGTTCCTTACTCCCCTGCTTCCCTTTATGTGCCCTTATTGATATCAGCTCCCCTCTAACCACCGCCTTCAACGCCTCCCAGACCACTCCCACCTGGACCTCCCCATTATCATTGAGTTCCAAGTACTTTTCAATGCACCCCCTCACCCTGAGACACACCCCCTCATCTGCCATTAGTCCCATGTCCATTCTCCAGGGTGGGCGCCCTCTTGTTTCCTCCCCTATCTCCAAGTCCACCCAGTGTGGAGCGTGATCCGAAATGGCTATTGCCGTATACTCCGTTCCCCTCACCTTCGGGATCAATGCCCTACCCAGCACAAAAAAGTCTATTCGCGAGTAGACTTTATGGACATAGGAGAAAAACGAGAACTGCTTACTCCTAGGTCTGCTAAATCTCCACGGGTCTACACCTCCCATCTGCTCCATAAAATCTTTAAGTACCTTGGCTGCTGCCGGCCTCCTTCCAGTCCTGGACTTCGACCTATCCAGCCCTGGTTCCAACACCGTATTAAAATCTCCCCCCATTATCAGCTTTCCCATCTCTAGGTCCGGAATGCGTCCTAGCATCCGCCTCATAAAATTGGCATCATCCCAGTTCGGGGCATATACGTTTACCAAAACCACCGTCTCCCCCTGTAGTTTGCCACTCACCATCACGTATCTGCCCCCGTTATCCGCCACTATAGTCTTTGCCTCGAACATTACCCGCTTCCCCACTAATATAGCCACCCCCCTGTTTTTCGCATCTAGCCCCGAATGGAACACCTGCCCCACCCATCCTTTACGTAGCCTAACCTGGTCTATCAGTTTCAGGTGCGTTTCCTGTAACATAACCACATCTGCCTTAAGTTTCTTAAGGTGTGCGAGTACCCGTGCCCTCTTTATCGGCCCGTTCAGCCCTCTCACGTTCCACGTGATCATCCGAGTTGGGGGGCTTCCTACCCCCCCCCCCCCTTGTCGATTAGCCATCACCTTTTTCCAGCTCCTCACCCGGTTCCCACGCAGCTGTATCTCCCCCAGGCGGTGCCCCCCCGCCCATCCTCTCCCATACCAGCTCCCCCCTCTCCCCAGCAGCAGCAACCCAGTAATTCCCCCCTCCCACCCCCCCCCCACTAGATCCCCCGCTCGCGTAATTACTCCCCCCATGTTGCTCCCAGAAGTCAGCAAACTCTGGCTGACCTCGGCTTCCCCCCGTGACCTCGGCTCGCACCGTGCAACGCCCCCTCCTTCCTGCTTCTCTATTCCCGCCATGATTATCATAGCGCGGGAACCAAGCCCGCGCTTCTCCCTTGGCCCCGCCCCCAATGGCCAACGCCCCATCTCCTCCACCTCCCCTCCTCCCCCCATCACCACCTGTGGAAGAGAGAAAAGTTACCACATCGCAGGATTAGTACATAAAACCCCTCTTTGCCCCCCACATTCGCCCCACCACTTTGCTCGAACGTTCTTTTTAATAACCCGCTCATTCCAGTTTTTCTTCCACAATAAAAGTCCACGCTTCATCCGCCGTCTCAAAGTAGTGGTGCCTCCCTCGATATGTGACCCACAGTCTTGCCGGTTGCAGCATTCCAAATTTTATCTTCTTTTTATGAAGCACCGCCTTGGCCCGATTAAAGCTCGCCCTCCTTCTCGCCACCTCCGCACTCCAGTCTTGATAAACGCGGATCACCGCGTTCTCCCATTTACTGCTCCGAGTTTTCTTTGCCCATCTAAGGACCATTTCTCTATCCTTAAAACGGAGGAATCTCACCACTATGGCTCTGGGAATTTCTCCTGCTCTCGGTCCTCGCGCCATCACTCGGTATGCTCCCTCCACCTCCAACGGACCCGCCGGGGCCTCCGCTCCCATTAACGAGTGCAGCATCGTGCTCACATATGCCCCGATGTCCGCTCCCTCCACACCTTCAGGAAGACCAAGAATCCTCAGGTTGTTCCTCCTTGCGTTGTTTTCCAGTGCCTCCAACCTTTCCACACATCGTTTCTGATGTGCCTCCTGCGTCTCCGTCTTCACCACCAGGCCCTGTATATCGTCCTCATTCTCGGCTGCCTTTGCCTTCACGACCCGAAGCTCCCGCTCCTGGGTCTTTTGTTCCTCCTTTAGCCCTTCGATCGCCTGTAGTATCGGGGCCAACAGCTCTTTCTTCATTTCCTTTTTGAATTCTTCCACACAGCATTTCAAGAACTCTTGTTGTTCAGGGCCCCATGTTAAACTGCCACCTTCCGACGCCATCTTGGTTTTTGCTTGCCTTCCTTGCCGCTGTTCTAAAGGATCCACTGCAATCTGGCCACTCTCTCCTCCTTTTTCCATCCGTATCCAGGGGGATTCCCTTCTGGTTTACCGCACAGTGTTTTTAGCCGTCAAAATTGCAGTTGGGGCTCCTATCAAGAGCCCAAAAGTCCGTTTCACAGGGAGCTGCCGAAGCGTGCGACTCAGCTGGTCATCGCCGCACCCGGAAGTCCACTCGGCACTTCTGACTGCAGATTATTGCGAAAGCTCAGCCTTATCTTTTGAACATATGTGCTGGGCAATTCCCTGAATTGAAGTAAAAAGACTGTTGTTAATTATTACTAATGTATGACCTGTCCATTGTGTACAAGTGCACCAGAAGATTTTAGCACAATCACAGGTTAAAACGTATCCAAATATAACTATGAGCTAATATTCCAGTGGTACAGAGGAACGTTGTGATTACTTTGTTGTGTTTGTTGATTTGGACCCGTAACATGATTGTTTCTAGTTTGTACATCTTTAGATTTCCATTATTTGATAGTGAATTTTGCTTCATATATATTACTTAAATGATATTATTGAATTTCTAAACCTCTTGGCCGGGATTCTCACTTTTGGGGACTAAGTCCACATGCCAGCCGGAAAACGGGCGCGAATCACTCTGGACTGTTTCCTCGAAAGTCCGGGGTGATTCGCTGTTTTCCAGGGGGCTAGTCTAGCTCTGGCTGCCGGCGGGGCCCTGCTGTCCAGACCGCGTGGCTGTGCATGCGTGCGGCGGCCCACCTCGGCGCAGGCGCCACCGACATGGTGGAGCCACACAGCGGGCATGCGCGGAGGTAGGTAGTTTCCCTACAGAGCACGATGGCCCGCCGATCGGTGGCCCCCGATTGCGGGCCTGGGCACCGCTAAGGCCACCCCCAGAGTCAGATACCCCCCACAAGGACCGTGGCCGCGGGTCCGAACTCCTGCCGGGTGGTATCAGATGTAAACCACGTTGGAAGTTCAGCCGGTCGACCGCAGAGAATCGCCGCGGGGGCCTGTCCCAATGTCCTCCGACCGGCGCTACGTCGGCCGCGCGCGACTGGTGGGTCCGTGGAGAATCGCAGAAGCACCGTCATGCTGGATTTCCGGAGTGAACGGCTATTCTCCGCCCCCGCGCCAAGTGCGATTCCGGCGCGGAGGGTTGGGAGAATCACGCCCCTTGTCTTCAAAATAAGTGCTTGGCTGTGTTTCTAAGTTGGAACTGGAATTCATTTATTGAAGGCTTTAAAAAATGTTCACCCAAAGCTATGATTCGGGGTCAAACCCTAACATTTCCTACATTGCGTAGCTGAGTAATATATTTTTGATCAGTGGAGTATGTTTGAGAGTGGCATTGTTGTTTGTAACTTGTATGTTTTTATACCCAATTGCAACAGAATATGACCCCTTTGCTTTGGTAAATTCAATACTAGAGGCTGGAATCTAACACTGGCAAATCCTTGCAGTCTGCCTGTAATAAATTTTACACTAGTTCAGCATAGTTCAGTCGAGTATGATGACAGTTCTATTGCAGCATTCAACTACCTTATTTATTTTAGGTCTATAAAATAATAACTTTGCAGGATACTATTTAAACATACAATAGGGTATTTGGCAAGGTGCTGGAATAAACTAGGAGATACATTAATTGAATCATTTTGAACTTAATCCTTGACTGGTCAACAAGAAAGAATACTGTCTGCATAGCCTGCAATAATAATTTATGAACCCTCAAATATAAACGTTCCTTTAGTCCTGCCAGTTTCATTTGTAAAGATTGTCTGATGCAGTTTATTCACACACAGTTGTACATGAAAAGGTCCATTATTAGCAAGAGCTGGCAATGAGTACCATGCCTCAAAGATTATAAAGTTGAGTGAGTTTTGGTCTCAGACATAGCTTCCTGCTGTATGCTTGCTGTTATTATTTTAATTTTTAAAATAGTCCCCAGAGATTTTGACTTTTAAAACTTTTAAAAGGATGTGACCAGATTAAGTTCACAGCAATTCTAGTTAGTGTATTATCCATCAAGTTAAAAGTTGGCATTAATCTGGCAGTTTAAATGTTTACATAGTGGTGTTGGGTGTGAAAAGAACAGAAACATAACATCAAACCGTCCATATTTTTCTCTGTCCTTTTTAGCTTCAGATATACAGGGTATCTGTTTATCACTTGCTTGGATTCCAGTTGCTGGGGAGAGTACACACTGTGCCACAGACATGTTATACAGCTGCCATCCTTTAGCTGGAAGTTCAATTGAACCTGAGGGAGCCAGATCCCCAAATTCCTCCGTCTATGAAAAAATAGAGTATGCTTCTTTTCCTGTAATTAATGGTCGATTTAAATTATATTCTCCGAAATTATGGGCACGATTTAACGTGCAAAAAACGGAGTCACGTTTTGGGCTTGTATAGTGGGGTCTTTCTCGGTGATGCAGTGCCGAGAATGACCCCGCTATCTAAAGGTACATTATCATTTTTGTTGGCCTTGGCCAAGGAGCAGCCCGCCAAGGCTACACTCACCTCATTTCCTGCACTGACAAGCTCAGCTTGTCACAGAAAAAGATGGGCCACATTTTTAAATGTCTCCCCAATCTTTCCACCCCACTTGGAATCACCACCGCGGCCTCTGGAGCCCCCCCCACTACCCCAACCTGCCTGTTAGGAGGTCCTCGAATCACCCCTCACCCCACCTCTTAAGGGCAGAACACCCCCGGGCCCAATCCCTAGCATGGGCAATCTTGCACCCAGGTATCAGGTGGCAGTGCCAAAGTGGCAGGCAGGCAGTGCCAAGGTGCCCAGGTGCAGGCCGGAGTGCCAGGGCACCACCCTTTCCAGACAACTACCACCTGGGGCCTCCGGTGGCCTCGGAGACTCCACAACCCAGATGCCATTATGTGTGTCCATGTTTGTGTGGACCAGTGTGAAACGGCACCACGGCGAGTTAACCCAGGGGTCTGCTTAAGTTCCCAGGCCTCGAGAGAATCTGGCGCAGACATATTTAAATTAACCTAATGGCTCACTTAAATATATTCCTGTGGATCGCATCCAGTGAGGGCAAGATCCAGATTGTGATGTTTCACGAGATCTCGTTAGATTTTGCAAGACATTCCAAGCATCTCAAATCTTGGCAGAAGGCTCTCACGAGATCTAACAGCCTCGTGGCAACACCAAGTCGGGCGCGACAAGGGCATGATTCGCCCCCTTCATAATTCAAAGTCATATATTCCCATTTGTTTGTTAACAGATCTGCTAATGATAGGAACAACTACTCACTTAAAAATTTAGGATTGAAAAAGCAGGTTCCCCTACTTTCATCTCTCTGAACCCTTCAGAAGGGTAAACTAAATCAACCCTCATTCTCATTCCAAACACGCACTCTCACCTCTTCCTTGCTCCCTTATCAGCAGCATTCTTTTCTTTCATACTAGCTTTTGTCGAATCAGGGCTTCTTTCACAAATTCTTCTTCAGTTTACACTTCAACAGCTTGCTTTCCCTTCAGTATGTACCTATCCTACTGGCATCGTCTTTCTTCTCATACCCTGAAAGCAGCAGATGGCTGGTGGGCAGGAGGAGAGGTTCTGGTGGCCAGAGACCACAAGCTAGTAGTAAAGGAAGACTTATTGGCAAGCACATGAGCCTTGGTGAGGGTGTTGGTGGGCAGCTACGGGCAGGTGTCTCAACAGAAGGAAGAGGAGGAGTACTGCGGAATCAATAAATTTGAAAGATGGTTCTTCTGAGCGGCTTGTAACAGCGCCAGGGAGATTAATTTCCTATTCCGAAACATTTGAACAACTGGGGAGATTTGGCTACCCTTGTTTCTGGATCCTGTAAGTACTGTTTCACCGAACTTGCCTTCCATATGTCTTGTATAAAAGTATTTTAGAAAGATCTGAACCATAATGAATCATTGAAATAATAATTGCTCTAAGTGAGGCATACATAAGCATGGCTAGTCGATGAGGGTTTAGAGCAATGTTTTTCAAACTTTTTTTCCCGGGACCCACTTTTAACAACCGGCCGACATTTGGGACCCACGCCGACTAGCCTTCACGACCCACTCTGGCCAACCTTCGTGACCCATGCCGGCCGACCTTCTCGACCTACGCCGGCTGACCTTTGCGTCACACCATTATTGCTTGCCTTCAAACAGCAGGAAAACCTGCTTGGTCCTCGCGATCTCACTTGCTTTGTCGTTCAAAGCTATATTTCTGCTAAGGACTTCAGCTGATGATTTAAGTTCTCGCTGCATCCTTTGAAAAAAATCAAGAGGTTTGTCCTCGATCTCGCCATGCTTAGTCTTCAAATACCTTTGAAGCTTTGAGGATTTTAAGCTTTCATTTACAAGTACTTCCCTACATGTAGCACATATGGGTATTGCATCCTGATTTGCATTGGCACAATTTAACAAAGCCATACCTCAAGAAATTGGGCTGGATTCTCCGCAGCCCCGCGCCAAAATCGCATTTGGCATGGGGGCGGAGAATCAACGTTCCTGACCGGATTGCGACCGGCGCCGCTCCGGCGATTTTCCGGGCCCCAGAGAATCGCTCGTCCGTCAATCACGCCGCGCGGCTGGGGGGCCATTGCCAGAGGCCCTCCCAGCGATACTCTGATCCTGACTGGACGATTTCCCAACACCGTAGATCTAACCAGGTATGGCCAATCGGGACTCTCGCGCAGCGGTTGCGGACTCAGTCGTGGCCACCAAGATGGGGGGCCGAGGGATCCAGCACCAGGGGAGGCCTTATGAGCGGCCAGGGCAGCGATCAGGCCGGTCCGATGCAGGGTTGTGGGGCCGATCGGGGGACCTTTTTTCTTGGTGATGGTCCGCGGTCCGAGTCCACCATGGCTGTCGACGTGCACATGCGCGGACTCGGAACCGGAAGTGCGGGGTCCCGTATCCGCAGCCAAAGCTGCGTGAAGCTCCCCGGGTTCCTGCTAGCCCCCTGCAGGTAAGTGAATAGCTCTTTATTTTTTGCAGGAAACTGGGGAGTGAAACACGAGCATTACTACGCTGGCGTGGGGACATAGCCCCATCTTTTGAGAATCCAGCCCATAATCTTTATACTGCTTTGTTCCGAGTTCAGCTTCTTCTAAATAGGTTGTTCTGCACATGACCTGCTCTCTGCCACCGCTTCTGGCAGGAAGACTCCATCATTTAAAACATAATTTTGGCATGGGACAGCGAGCTGACATCCTGCGCTACTTAAAGAGAGGCGGCTGTGGAAATCCACCAGCGAGGTTATGAAAGTTGCCACTGAGGAAGGTTTTGGAAAAGGTTTTTGAACAACTGTGCCTACCAGAAGAAAAATTGCTTTGTAATTGCAAGTATTGCCTTGTCTGGTTGTGTAAGTGGGACGAGAGCTGCATTTTCATGGACAATGTTGTTTAATGGGAACTAGTGTGTTTTGTGTTTCGGTTAAGAAACTGCATGTAATCTGTTTGTGTTAGAGTTGAAGTAAAAGTTTACATGTTGTTTTCTTTTCTTTTGTTGTATTAAAGTTTGTTCATAGAATAACCAATCCCTATTTCTTATATTATCACTCCTCGGAAGAATCAACCTTTCTGCACAATATTAAAACATTTAAAAGTTGTGGCATCTGTTCCAGTCCCTTAGCCACTGTTGAGAGCTGACCAGACATCCATAACAATGATTACCTTTCCTGAGTTGTATGAAGATAGGGTAATTAGTGCAGTGGTTATGCTAATGGATTAGTAATCCATAGGTTTGGACCAGTCACTCAGAGACAAATCTCTCCACTGGGGAACCTATCTTAAATGAATTAACTGCATGTGGATTAAATAATTAGTATTAGTGACCATGAACTCCTGAATTGTTGTAAAAATCTATCTGATTCACTAAAGTTTTTAAACAAGTAATATCTGCTGTTCTTACCTGATCTGGCCTATATGTAAATCCAGACCCACAACAATACGGTTGACTTCTAATTGGCCTCAAAACTGGCCTTGCAAACCAGTTAGTTGCATCCCACCTTTTGGTTGCTATCCAAGCTCCCCACCTGTAACAATTCCACTCCCAATCTCTAACCATCTTCTAACTCCTCTTTTCCTTAACCCCAAACTCTGTGCTCTAACCGTGCCTCTCTTGCCTCCCTGCTTATCTTCACTTCTCTCCCTCCTTTGCCCTCCGTGTTGCTGGATTTAATGGAATTCTACCCTCCCCTCTTCACTCCATTTTACCTCTGTGACCTCTGCTCATGTCCAATCCCTCAATGCTACCCTCACTCTCGTCTCTGTTATACCAGTTCCTCTCACCTTCCTGCTCTCATTTCAGCTGACGTCTCGTCTCCAGTGCCACAGTGGAAGAGTTTTTTAATGAATATGCTGCAGTGTAATCTTGATAAACATCAATTGCATTCTGGATCCTGATCTACTAGTTATTTCTAATCACTCTTGAAAAGTGGTCAGGGGATTTATTGCTCATCCCTACTTGCCATGAGAAGTTTTGATACAATTAAGTAACTTGCTAAGCCACGTCATAGTGCAATTAAGTTGGTGTGGGTCATAAGCCAGACTGGGTGAGGACAGTAGGTTCCCTTCCATTTGTGAATTAGTTGGGTATTTAAGGAAATCACACAACACCAAAGTCACTTCTACCGATACCAACCTTTTAGGAACATACTCCCCTCGCCTCACCATCTCCCCTCCCTTTCCCTCCCTCTAGCAAATATTCTCCATACTTTGGCCAATATCGAAGACCCCCAGTCCTCACTGTGCCCCAGATATTAATGTCACTCCCAACCTCAAACCATCTTCTATCTTCCTCAATATTTTAAGATTAGAAAAATAAATTAATAGAGGAATGTAATATTCTCCATCTAAAGCTGCTGCATGAAAGGTCACTGCGCATTTTAGATTTTGACTAGTTCAGCAGATCTTTTTAGGTTGGTGACAGCACCAATGGAGCCATGTTAACGGTGTGACAGCAGGTGAAACAGGTATTCTGCATGAACCTCATTAAGTTCCCTGCTGAGGCCAGCTGCCTTGTTTCTCACTGGGAAATGCGAAGCTTACCAACCTCGAGCCCGTTAGGCTGGTGAGCTCCAAGGAAAGCTTTTTCAGAAGCAGTCGTGGTTGGACTGGGAAACAGTGTGTGGATGCTGTTCAAATGCTGCTGCAAGTTCACGTTCCAAGTTCTCAAGCTGTAACGGAGAGAGCATAAGTTGAGTCAGACCCTTTGTGTTAAGATTCGGGACAGAACTCAGATGTGTGGAGGGCTATTTGTTTTAACAACTGGAATTTATTTGTGAGCCAGGATTGTAAATTTATAATGCACACCAATCGTGACCCTTGAGTAAGTCTGTTTTAACTCTCTGGCGTTGGAGTTGTGTTAATCTGACATCATGCTATCTGTGAATCATTCTTATCACACCAAGCAGAGAATTATGCTGTGTTGCTCCCTGGCTGCGATTGCCTTTGGGATGACCAACACACAGATGGTGCAGAATTAGCCTGCATGAATTTTCAGCTTCTCATGCGCAAGACATGGATTGGGCTTTTGAAGGGCTTTGGACAGATGGACGCTGTAAGAAAAGAAGGATCTTCTGGCAACGTACTGGAGCCTCTTAGTGTTTCCGATGTAATCAATAAGGTTTAATCATTTATAGCCAGGTGCAATATTCTACTCATTAACAACTTGTCGTACTGGGGTGGCACGGTGGCACAGTGGTTAGTACTACTGCCTCACAGCACCATGGACCAGAGGAGCCCTCTGAAAGAGCACCCTTCCTAGGCCCACTCCCCCGCCCTATCCCCATAACCCCACCTAACCTGCACATCTTTGGACCGTGGGAGGAAACCGGAGCACCCGGAGAAAACCCACGCACAGGGGGAGAAAGTGCAGACTACGCACAGAAGGTGACCCAAGCCGGGAATCAAACCTGGGACCCGGGAGCTGTGAAACAATTGTGCTATCCACTATGCTACCGTGCTGCAGTATCATCGACTGGTTCCCACCACGGCAGATCGGGAAGACTACTGGAGGCCAGCGGGAAACTGATTTGCATCCCTCTATTGGGATGCAGATGAAGACCTGAGTGGAATCTTCCACACGTGTTCTAATTCTCAGCAGCGCCAGTGGGTAAACACGAGGGCAGGAATTCATTGTTCTGGAGCCTTGGTGCCCCTGCCAGTGGAGGCTTGGGACTCGTCTCTGGTGGCGCGAGGAGCGGGGCCCAGGATGCCAGGCCGGGATTCTCCGGTATCCGGCGGGGCAGGTCATACCGGCGCCAAGGAGTGGCATGAACCACTCCGGCGCCGGGCAGCCTGGAAGGTGCTGAATCTTCCGCAGCTTCGGGGGCTAGGCCGGCACTGGAGTGGTTGGCGCCGTACCAACCGGCGCCGAAGGGCCTCCGCCGGGCGGCGCAAGTTGGTGCATGCGCAGGAGTACCAGCGTGTTCCCAGAACTGCTGGCGTGATTCCTGCGCAGGGGGTTTCTTCTCCGCACCGGCCATGGCGGAGCTTTACACAGGCCGGCGCGGAGTGAAAGAGTGCCCCCACGGCACAGGCCTGCCCACAGATCGGTGGGCCCCGATCGCGGGCCAGGCCACCATGGGGGCCCCACCCCCCGGGGCTGGATCCCCCTGCGCCTCCCCGAGGACTCCGCAGGCCGCCCTCAGAGCCAGGTCCCGCCGGTATGGACCTGGTCTAATCCACGCCGGTGGGACTGACCGAAAACGGGCAGCCGCTCGGCCCATCGGGGACCGGAGAATCGCCGGAGGGCCCCCCCCCAAAAAAAAAAACGGCCCGGAGAATTCGGCAGCTGGTGCCGGAGCGGTGGGGCGGGATTCACGCCGCACCCGGCAATTCCCCGACCCGGCGGGGAGTCAGAGAATCCCGCCCTCCAGTTTCTCCCCTTTACCATACAAATTTCTGCTTGGGGAAGGGCTTGCCGGATTCTGCCGGGCCGTCATTCTGAGCGGGTGGCCCAATCCCGAGGTCCGGCAACAACACTCCCCTCCCACCCCCTAACAACGTAAATCCTGTGTTGTCATTCCCACCCACCCCTCTCCCACCGCTGACAAGTAGGGGCGCCCTACCCCCCACCACAGAAATAACAGGTCTCCCACCCAGCATGCATGCATTTCACAGCACGTTTGATGTGGTGAGGAGCTGAAATCTTAGCAAGACCCAGTTTATGAACATAGCATCCCAGCATGGTGATTGAGATGCATCCAAGTTTGGCGGGAAAGATATACAAACAATTCACCAAGCATCTGTCTCTGAACTAATGAACTGTCAATCACTGACTAGAGAAGGTATTGCTGTGTGAGGTTGAAGGGATAATTTGCATTTCAAAGGCTGCCAAGGGATTTTAAGCCATTTCAAGTGTCCTTGTCCTTCCAGGAAGCCTCTGACACTTGTAACAACTACTGCTTTAAACACTTTTGTCTGAGACAGCAGAGGTTAGGAAAGGGTGAGTGGAAATGCAGTGATCTTTCATTATACTGCCTGGACTGCTCTTCAGCTTTCAGGTGAGGATTACTGATGGGGGCCTCTGCTGGGTGTGACTGATGGGGGGTCGGTGAGGGAGGGGGTTTGGTCACGCTCATGCGGTCATGCTGTACACCTGTTATTCCCATGGTGGGGGGGGGGGGATACCCCTACTTGTCAGTGGGTGGGGAGGGGGGGCCTTATGATGGATTTCAGGGGGCATGTCAGTTATGCACTAACCCCCTTGACCCGCCTTAGAGTCCACCGCCTCAGGGTCAATTGTGGACAAACTTGCACCCGAGCCTGCCCAGGGGAATTCCTGCTGTGTGGGATGGTGCATATGGGGGAGGGTGGCGATCCAGTCCAGAAATTATATTGAAATGGATGCAAATCGGTGATTTCCATCCTCCTGCTGGCACGGGGCGGGTAGTGTGCTGAGGCTGCGGGTGGAGGATTGGAGCACACCAAACCCATTTTCCGGGGAGATACTTCATTCTCCGCATGCTCGGGAATACCGATCGCAGTGTCGGGCAATGGAGAATCCACCCTGAAGTCCAATGCACATCTAGAACAACGTGGTACGCAGATAGATGTTGGGACTCACCTGAACCATGCTTGGGATGCCTCCAGAGATGGAGGCCGCCAGCCTGGACCCTGGAACTCCACAGCAGTGGGTGGGGGGAGGGGACATCGACAGGTGGACCTTCCAGATTCATTGTCGTTGAGGAAATCCATTTACCCGTCTCAGAATGTTCCTGGAGATCCATCTCCCTTCTCGGGTGGTCCATTTCTTCAATAGTGGGTCAGTGATACTGGGTGCATTTTCAATATGGAGCTGGGATGCAACGGCAGACTACACGCTGTCATGCCTGCCCGCCATGGAACAGGTGCAAAACATCCAGTTGCGTAATTAATGAGGTCGGGTGGAAAGATTTAAAGGTGTGCTTTCCTGTCGGCCTCTGGAGCAGGAAATGTTCCACCTTCCCGCCCCCACCACCGAACCACGTCCCATTTGGGAGAATTCCAATCAATAGCTAAAAGCCCTAGCTTAATAAAAAATGTTCAGGAGCATTGGGACAATTGGAATAATTTGGTAAATGGGAAATATCATGCAATTTAATGGAAAGGTAAACGTTTGTGCTTCTGGTGCGAAAACATCCCACCATCTTACAAAATTAATATTGAATGCACTGTTCTCAAATATAAGAAACAGGGGCGGGATTCTCCAACCCCCCGCCGGGTCGGAGAATCGCCGGGGGCTGGCATGAATCTCGCCCCCGCCGGTTGCCGAATTCTCCGGCACCGGATATTCGGCGGGGGCGGGAATCGCGCCACGCCGGTTGGCGGGCCCCCCCCGGCGATTCTCCGGCCCGGATGTGCCGAAGTCCTGCTGCTGGAATGCCTGTCCCGTCGGCGTGGATTAAATCACCTCTCTTACCGGCGGGACAAGGCGGCGCGGGCGGGCTCCGGGGTCCTGGGGGGGGGGGGGGGGGGGCGCGGGGCGATCTGGCCCCGGGGGGTGCCCCCACGGTGGCCTAGCCCGCAATCGGGGCCTGTGCCGTGGGGGCACTCTTTTCCTTCCGCCTTCGCCATGGTCTCCACCATGGCGGAGGTGGAAGAGACCCCCTCCACTGCGCATGCGCGGGGATGCCGTGAGCGGCCGCTGACGCTCCCGCGCATGCGCCACCCAGCAAAGTCAGTTTCGCGCCAGCTGGCGGGGCACCAAAGGCCTTTCCCGCCAGCTGGCGGGGCGGAAATCAGTCCGGCGCGGGCCTAGCTCCTCAAGGTTAGGGCTCGGCCGCTCAAGATGCGGAGGATTCCGCACCTTTGGGGCGGCGCGATGCCGGACTGATTCGCGCCGTTTTTGGCGGCGGTTGGCGGACATGGTGCCGATTGCGGAGAATTCCGCCCCAGGTTTGGAAGAAACAAGAGGCTGGTGTGGTAGAAAAATGGTGCCAGGTGGTGGGTTTCCCGAACATAGTCCCACTTCCAGGTTAGTTTCCCCGTAGCGGTAATGGCTAGGACTTGACAACCTATTAGACAGAGCTGGGTGGCCAATTTAAATAATGAAAAGGCTCTGTTCCAGGTCTGCTGCCATAGGAGCCACGTCCCAGCAATTGCCTGTGATGGGAGGCCTTGGTTTTAGGATAGAAACAATAGGAGCAGGAGGAGGCCATTTGGCCCTTCAAGCTCGCTCCAGCCTTCACCGTGATCATGGCTGATCATCCAACTCAATAGCTGATCCTGCTTTCCCCATATCCTTTGATCCCTTTTGCCCTCAGTGCTATATCTAATTACTTCTTGAAACCATACCCCGTTTGGGGCTCAACTACTTCCTGTGGTAACGAATTCCACAGGCTTCCCACTCTGAGTGAAGAAATTTCTCCTCACCTCTGTCCTAAATGATCTGTCCCGTATCCAGTAACTGTTCCGCAGTCTATAGAATCCTGTAAGATTCACGCTGGAGCTGGTAGAAAAGCTGAGGATGATCGGTTGAATACTGATGCTGGTGGGGTGGAAGGCGAGGACAAGGAGAACCTTATCATGGTTCTGGAAGGGAGGGGAAAGGGTGAGAGCAGAAATGTGTGGAGTGGATCAGACACAGTGGAGGGCCCTGTCAACCATGATGGGTGCTTGAGGATAAAAGAATACGTAACAGAAGTGCTGCTGTTGCTTCACAGCGCCAGGGTCCCAGGTTCGATTCCCCGCTGGGTCACTGTCTGTGCGGAGTCTGCACGTTCTCCCCGTGTCTGCGTGGGTTTCCTCCGGGTGCTCCGGTTTCCTCCCGCGGTCCAGGGATGTGCAGGTTGGGTGGATTGGCCATGATAAATTGCCCTTAGTGGCCAAAAAGGTTGGAAGGGGTTGTTGGGTTACGGGGATAGGGTGGAAGTGAGGACTTAGGTGGGTTGGTGCAGACTCGACAGGCCGAATGGCCTCCTTCTGCACTGTATGTTCAATGTTCTATTACCACCAATGCATCCATTGTTTCTAAAGCCACCTCCTTCAGTACCCTGGGATGTACATTATCAGATCCTGGGGATTTATCAGACTTCAATCCCATCAATTTCCCCAACACCATTTCTCTGCTGATATTGATCACCTTCACTTCCTCCTTCTCATTAAACCCTGCATTCCCCAACATTTCTGGTATCTTATTTGTGTCCGCATTTGTAAAGACAGAACTAAAGTATATATTTAGTTGCTCAGCCATTTCTTTGCATCCTAAAATACATTCCCCTGTTTTTGACTGTAAGGGATCTACATTGTCTTCACCATACTTTTTCTCTTCACGTACCTATAGAAACTTTTGGATTTTGATCTGATTTATTGTCACATGTACCGAAGTACAGTGAAAAGCATTTTTCTGTGGCTGAGGGAACGTACACAGTACGTACATAGTAGACAAAAGAATAATCAACAGAGAACATTGACAAATGGTACATCGACAAGCAGAGACTGGTTACAGTGCGGAACAAGGGGCCAAACAAAGCAAATACATGAGCAAGAACAGCATAGGGTGTCGTGAATACAGGGAACAGATCAGTTCGAGGGGGAGTCGTTGAGGAGTCTTGTAGCTGTGGGGAAGAAGCTGTTCCTATGTCTGGATGTGCGGGTCTTCAGACTTCTGTACATTCTGCCTGATGGAAGGGTCTGGAAGGGGGCAATGCCTGGGTGGGAGGTCGGCTTTACATTCAGTTTTTATCTTCCCTGCAAGCTTACTTTCGTACTCTATGTTCCCCTTCTTAATCAATCCCTTGGTCCTTCTTTGCTGAATTCGAAACAGCTCCCAATCTTAGGTCTGTTGTTTTTCTTGGCCAATTTGTGCTACATCTTTGGATCGAATACTATCCCTAATTTCCCTTGTAAGCCTTGGATTGGCCACCTTTCTGTTTTACTTTTGTGCCAGACAGGAATAGACAATTGTTGCAGTTTCTCCATACGCTCTTTGAATGTTTGCCATTGCCTATCCACTGTTGTCGCTTTAAGTAACATTCCCCAATCGATCATAGCCAACTCATGCCTCATTTTATCGTAGTTTCCTTTGTTAAGCTTCAGGACCCTCGTCTAAGAATCAACTACTTCACTCTCCATCTTGATGAAAAATTCTATCATATTATGTCGCTCGTCCCCAAGGGGTCTCGCGCAACTAGATTGCCAATGATTCCGTTCTCATTACACAGCACCCAGTCTAGGATGGCCCGTTCGCTAGTTGGCTCCTCAACATATTGATCCAGAAAACCATCCTGCATACACTCCAGGAATTCCTCCTCTATGGTATTGTGGCTAATTTGATTTTCCCAATCTACATGCAAATTAAAATCACCCATAATTCCTTTATCACATGTGTCTTTAATTTCCTGTTTAATGCCATTCCCAACAATATCACTGCAGTTTGGGGGTTTATATATGATGCTCACTAACATTTTTTGCCCCTTGCAGTTATCAGCTCTACCCATACAGATTCCGCAATGTCGGAGCTAATATCCTCCCTCACTTGACGAGCAATGCAACCTCACCACCTTTTCCTTTTTGTCTGTCTTTCCTAAATACTGAATACCCCTGGACATTCAGTTCCCATCCCTGGTCACCTTGCAGCCATGTCTCCGTAATCCCGACTATATCATACCCACTCCTGTCTATTTGCGCGATTAGTTCATCCACTTTATTGCGAATACTCTGCGTGTTAAGGCACAAAGCCTTTAAGCTTGTCTTTTAATATCACTAGTCCCGCTCCCAATATTTTATCACTGTTTGAATCTGGCTCTTGGTTTATCTGCCTACCACTTTTCTTATTCCCCTTTCTGTCTTTTGTTTTCGCCCTTGCTTTCCCCTCCTCCATCTCCTTGCATAGGTTTCCATCCCTTGCCATATTAGTTTAAACCCTTCCCAACCACTCCAGCAAATATTCTCCATAGGACATCAATTCCGATCCTGCCCGGGTGTAACTCGTCCAGTTTGCCCAGGTCCCACCTCCCCCAAAACCGATCCCAATGCCCCAGGAATCTGAAACCCTCCCCCTCACACCATCTCTTCAGCTATGTATTTATCCAAAATATCCTGCTACTTCTACTCTGACTAGCACGTGGCATTGGCAGTAATCCTGGATGAACCGTAGCCCAAGGTGGGGCCAGCCCAGGAAATGTTACCCCTCTGATGACTGGGCCTCCCTGTCAGGCCCTGACACAGCAATAAATTTCTCACCGCCCCTTGAGGGTGCTTTAAAACAGGGTCACTCTCTGACTCTCAGCAGTGACCACCACTCTCCATGGTGCCATTGAAGTTGCAGAGCTGCCCTTTGTAAGAGCCGACAGGGTAGAGCGCCACATTGCCAGTGATAATTGGACAGGGATACAGCAGGAACCTCTTAATTGACCACCACTGCGAAGATTGTCATCATGGTCCTGCTGACCATCCGTGTGGACTGGGGACCCACATCTGGACCCGACAGCAGGACATGTCTTGTTTTAGGAAAATCCTGGCCATAATTGCTGTATATGCGATGGACTCTTAGTGTATAGAATCTATGCTGATGTACTGCCTCCTATCCATTGACTCTTATCTACACCTCCCGCTGCCTTGGGAAAGCGGGCAGCATAATCAAAGACCCCTCCCACCCAGGTTATTCTCTCTTCCAACCTCTTCCATCGGGCAGGAGATACAAAAGTCTGAGAACACGAAATAACAGGTGCAAAAGCAGCTTCTTCCCCGCTGTTACCAGACTCCCGAATGATCCTCGTATGGACTGACCTGGGGCTGGATTCCCCACCCCGCCATGCCACATTTCTGTTTTACCGCCGACGGGATGCTCCGTTACGCCGGCTAGTCAATGAGGGTTCCCCATTGTGGGCAGCCTCAAGCCATTGGGAAACCCCCGGGCTGCCGGCAAAATGGAGCATCCCGCCGGCGGAGAATCCAGCACCTGATCTCTCCACACATCTCCTCGACTGCGTTGTACTACACTCCAGATGCTTCACCCGATGCCTGTGTATTTACATTGTGCATTTATCTTATGTCATATGTTTTTCATGTCGGAATGATCTGTCTGGACTGTACATTGAACAGTACTTTACACTGTACCTCGGTACACCTGACAATAAATCAAAGCAAATCAAATGATCATGCAATCCTCTGTCTTGTATATACCCATATGATGTTCATTGGTTCATTTTCTCTAATATATGGTGACTGTGCACTGTTTGGTTTAATATACAGTGACAGCGTAACACCAGTTTGTATCTTTTCAGAAATGTAATCACATGATAACCTAAATAATATTTGTTACAACTATTATTATTCCCCCAATCCAGTCACATGATGCAACTGTTGCCATTCTGAAATAAATTTATGAGATTTCCTGTTGACGATATTTTGGAAGTGGGGTAAAGGAATAATTTCTTCAGTATTAGCGGTGGCCTTCTGGTTTGTGATGATGATATATGCCTTACATGCACGATCACCGTGTATTTTATAAATTGAGAATCCATCACATAAATAGCAATGATGGCCAGTATCTTCCTGATGCAAGACGAGTCCTGCTGCTGGCTCCAGATATGGGTTGAACACCTAGTTAGTACCTCGGGATCATCATCACCATTGTGACCAGCCAGCAGAACCTTGGCCAATGCCTGTAGCAGCACCCTGCTCTCTTAACATTAGGTATGAGGTCAGATGAGGCTTAAATCCGTTATGCCCTGGACCATTGAAACACTAACCTGCCCTGCTCCATCTTCCTTGTCTAAAAATAAATGAGAATGATCATGACCAATGCCAGCCCAAATTTTTTAACATGGATAGGCAGGAACCCAGAGAAAGGACCATGATTTATTTTGGTTGACAGTGACAATGTCCGCTCTCAGGTCAGATACAAGCCAGGTTTGATGCAAGAAAGATCTCCCTTTCATGATATCTGAGCCCAAACAAATCTCCTCACGCCAGTGTGATTTTAAAAAACAATTACTTTTATCGGTGCTATTCCTGAAACCAAGTAATAAAGTTTCAAAGCGCAGATAGCTTTTTGCTTTGCATTTGCATTCAATTGTGTCTTCATTGATGTTGCTTCACTCCTGTTTTGTTTCACAATCATGTACCTGCCAGAAACAGAGAGGCAACTTTCATTCCATTAGGCTCAACTGGATATGAACCTGGAGTCACACGAGTGAGGAGAAATCATTCTGAATGTGCAGTCTATTGCAGCTCCAATGCACCATACAGTGGAATAGGATTGCACAAGTTTATCCCATTAACCCTGCACAGAATTAATTACAAACCACAGCCATTTCCTTGAGGACTGGTGCAGAGGAGGCCAGAAGCTCTCCTGTAGATGAGGAAAATATTTTGATGGAAAGAGCCTTGTGCTACTTTTACATCATTATTGTCACACCTCCTGGAAAACCTGGGTTTTTCCAACATTGCACAGATAACTTAACTTTGACAAGTGGAATGTGCAGTGCTAAGTGGATTTCATAATGTTATGAGAGTTCAAATGTTTGTGATTTTTACATTATTTTAGACTGTTACGTTGAGAATTACCTGAAAATTGGATTTATTTTCAAAATGGAATTATTCGTTATTGTAAATGCTGGTGGATATAGCAATTTATGCTACATAGTACAATATGCATTCACCACTTTTCTGATTATTTGTGTTTTCTGTCTCTCCTTGAAAGCTGGGAGTGGAGTAAGAGATGTTACGTTATGACTATCATATGTCTGTGTGACATATGCCTCTACATGGGAGAGGATATATATTTACTGCAGCCCTAAAGCTTTTGAGTGTTCCCTGAGCAGTTCGACTGGGAGGACATAATGTATAGAATTTTACCAGCTGCACAGAGGTGGTGTTGGGGGGTATATTTGAGAATGGTGCATTGGGTCAGCGACCTGATGCTTTGCAGGCTCAGGTCGAACTTGCTGGAGTTGAGTGAGAAAAGGAAGTTACTACCTGTCTGGCAACAGTGGGTAGCCAACCTTTGGGAACGTTGCCAGGATCTCACTGGTGGAAGGGGCAGGCTCCATGATGAAGCTGGGATAGGCCCATGGAGATAGCCTCCTGGTGGTAGGCCAGAGGGCTAGTAAAACCTCCTGTATTTAAACATCCCCCACCAATCCACCATCCCGGCAGCTTCTGATCCACTTTTGGTCCCAACCTCTTAAAATCTTTGGGTGAAAGGGGAGGCTGTGGCGTAGTGGTATTGTCGCAATGTGGTTGACGCTTAATTTCCCTCAGGGCTGGGCAATAACTGTTGGCCCACCCAGTGATACCCACACCACAAGGACAAATAAAATAAATCTTACCATCTTTTATTTGTCAAGCTGCTCAGAGAACAGGGGCGTCATTCTCCGACCTCCCGCCGGGTCGGAGAATCGCCGGGGGCTGGCGTGAATCCCGCCCCCGCCGGTTGCCGAAGTCTCCGGCACCGGATATTCGGCGGGGGCGGGAATCGGGCCGCGCCGGTTGGCGGGCCCCCCCCCGCTGGATTCTCCGGCCCGGATGGGCCGAAGTCCCGCCGATAAATTGCCTGTCCCGCCGGCGTGGATTAAACCACCTTTTGAACGGCGGGACAAAGCGGCGTGGGCGGGCTCCGGGGTCCTGGGGGGGGCGCGGGGCGATCTGGCCCCAGGGGGTGCCCCCACGGTGGCCTGGCCCGCGATCGGGGCCCACCTATCCGCGGGCGGGCCTGTGCCGTGGGGGCACTCTTTCCCTTCCGCCTCCGCCACGGTCTCCACCATGGCGGAGGCGGAAGAGACTCCCTCCACTGCGCATGCGTGGGAAACTGTCAGCGGCCGCTGACGCTCCTGCGCATGCGCCGCCCGGAGATGTCATTTCCGCGCCAGCTGGCGGGGCACCAAAGGCCGTTTCCGCCAGTTGGCGGGGTGGAAATTCCTCCGGCGCCGGCCTAGCCCCTCAATGTTGGGGCTTGGCCCCCAAAGATGCGGAGCATTCCGCACCTTTGGGGTGGCGCGATGCCCGTCTGATTGGCGCCATTTTGGGCGCCAGTCGGCGGACATCGCGCCGTTTCGGGAGAATTTCGCCCCAGAATACAAATGCAAGAGAATCCAGATAAACATGAAAATGACCAAAGCACAGAACTCTCAGGTGTTCGGCACAATTTACCGGCTGCGCCCAGCCGGAATTGGAACGGGCCGCAGCTGATAGTTCCCAGGGAGCCCTCTTCCGGGATCCCCAACGGTCACTATGCTTCGTGAGATTTAACCAGATGTTGCGACATGAATCCTGCCCTGTGCTGATGCCGGATCGAACGGCCGCTAGGAATCTCCCGGCCTCGTTGAGCAGACCCCAGCTGGGCGCCGTTTAGCACCAGTCCACAGAAACAGGTGCTCGGTGGCCAGCATCCGGGCAGGGTGGTACCCTGGTACTGCTGATGCCACCCGGGCACCTTGACACTGCCAGCTAGCACCCTGGCAGTGCCACCCAGGTCAGGCGTTCGGGGCAGCATTTTTAAATGGCGCCCTAGCTCGCCATAGCGCCTCAGTGCAGGAAATGCGATTGAGTGCAACCGCGCCGGGGCGCTTCCCACCAGGGCTAAAAAAAAAAAGTCCCATTAGATAGTGGAGTCGTTTCCGGTACTATCAGCGCTGGGAATTACCCTTCTAACCCTGCCCAGAATAAACTTTTTTTTTAGTTAAATCGCACCCGTTATTTCCATCCCAATTGCACAGAGGGCTCTGATCCCTTATTGTATCAATTTACATTGGGATTCAGGTTTAGTACAGCATCACTGGCTCAATTATTATATATTGTGTGAGGTGTCCATGGTAATTATCAAGGGGAAGCATACTCTCCTATCTTTGCTTAAAAGCAGGACTATTGGGGGAAGTTGGCTGGCCTTGTAACTCAGCTCAGAAATGGTCTTAACACCTTCATTTATTGATGTCTCCTGGGTTCTCGGTAAAGCATTTTGCTTTGCACGAAATGGATTCAGCTTAGTTTCATTCATTTCTGGTAAATATTCTTTTGTCAAAAATATTAGAATGAATGCAGCCCATCAGAAATTGAAGCATAGACGGCGTTTTGTTACAAGGTAACGGCAGAGAGCTGCTACCCAGATGTAAATAATAGTCAGAACACTACTCCACCCCACCCCAACTTGATCATCTCTGGAACCTCAACTGTTTTCAGACAAGGTGGTGAGGGTGACAGGGTTAAGCTTCTCCTGCTGTCTCCTCCATTTTCTATTCTTGTAAAGCGATTGTGAAAGATTGTCCTGTGTTTATAGTAAACGTGGAGCTGCCTGAGAGCTGTTTTCATTGACCGAAGGACAGTTAATGCATTCTTTTTTGAATAATTTTGTGATAGCTAGCTGACTGAAGTGCACTGCGCGATTTGGAACTTGAAAGGCCGTTTGCAGTGACAGATTAGTTATAACAGTTGCAGCATTCCTTATCCTGAAATGTAACTGTTAGCTTATATTGGAATTTAGGGCAGCAAGTCCAGAACTTTTATTGCGCCTCCTATTTCCTTTCCTGTTTTCTCTTCATCTTCCATTTCCTCCCGGAAGGAAATATTTTCCTATTTGGTTTTTTAGATTATATGTGTCAGAATTATCCTGCAGATGCATTTACAACAAGAGCATTCATTTGTCAAACTTGACCACGTTGGTTGGAAGGACCTTGGAAAAATATACTGGCAATGGGCAAACCAGGTTTCCCATATCTTGGGCGGGAGAATCGCCGGGGGGCGGCGTGAATCCCGCCCGATTTTTTGGCAGGGGCGGGAATCGCGTCACGCCAGTCGGGGGCAGTTGGCAGTGGCCCCCCTGCAGTCCTCCGCTTCGCGATGGGCCGTGTGGTCGCCCGTTTTCGGCCAGTCCCGCCGGCGTAAATCAAACAAGGTCCTTACCGACGGGACCTGGCTCTGCGGGCGGCCTGCGGAGTCCTCTGGGGGCATGGGGGGATCTGGCCCCGAGGAGGACCCCCACGGTGGCCTGGCCCGCGATCGGGGCCCACCGATCTGTGGGCGGGCCTGTGCCGTGGGGGCACTCTTTCCCTCCACGCCGGCTGCTGTAACGGTCCGCCATGGCCAGCACAGAGAAGAACCCCCCTGCGCATGCGCTGGGATCACGGCAGAACACGCTGGCGCTCCCGCGCATGCGGCAACTCGCGCCAGCCGGCAGAGGCCCTTCGGCGCCGGTTGGCATGGTGCCAAGCCCTTCCGTGCCAGTTGGCACGGCGCCAACCCTGCCGGCGCCGGCCTAGGCCCTGAAGGTGCGGAATCCTCCGGGCGGCCCGACGCCGGAGTGGTTAACGCCACTCTTTGGCGCCGGTTCGGCCCGCCCCGCCGGAGAGCGGAGAATCCCGGACCAGGGGCGAGATTCTCCGACCCCACCCCCCCGCCGGGTCGGAGAATCGCCGGGGGCTGGCGTGATTCCCGCCCCCGCCAGTTGCCGAATTCTCCGGCACCGGATATTCGGCGGGGGCGGGAATCGCGCAGCGCCGATTGGCGGCCCCTCCCCCCTGCGATTCTCCAGCCTGGATGGGCCGAAGTCCCGCCGCTAAAATGCCTGTCCCGCCGGCGTAGATTCAACCACCTACCTTACCGGCGGGACAAGGCGGCGCGGGCGGGCTCCGGGGTCCTGGGGGGGGCGCGGGGCGATCTGGCCCCGGGGGTCCCCCCACGGTGGCCTGGCCCGTGATCGGGGCCCACCGATCCGCGGGTGGGCCTGTGCCGTGGGGGCACTCCCTTCCGCCTTCACCACGGTCTCCACCATGGCGGTGGCGGAAGAGACTCCCTCCACTGCGCATGCGCGGGAATGCTGTCAGCGGCCGCTAACGCTCCCGCGCATGCGCCGCCCGGAGATGTCATTTCCGTGCCAGCTGGCGGGGCACCAAAGGCCTTTTCCGCCAGCTGGCGGGGCGGATATTCGTCCGGCGCGGGCCTAGCCCCTTAAGGTTGGGGCTCGGCCCCCCCAAGATGCGGAGCATTCCGCACCTTTGGGGCGGCGCGATGCCCGACTGATTTGCGCCATTTTGGGTGCCAGTCGGCGGACATCGCGCCGATACCGGAGAATTTCGCCCCTTATTCTGTGCTTATGCAAATGATGGTTCATTCTGCATTACTTGTACAATGACCGAATTCCAGATGACAATATTGTCCAGGGCATGTGGTTCATGAAGCTTTGTTCCTGATGGCTGACCTGTAGCTGCAGCAGCTCTTCTGTTCTTGTGGTTTATCCCCAGCAACCATGATGGTTCATTACATTGATCGCCGAGACCAGGGGTTATTCTTAAGAAGAGACATTGAGCAGTTCAGGTCTATACCTGAAAGGTGATTGACAAAGTATACGTGGTGCGGATGCTTCCTGTTGTGAGGCAATCTACAATGAGAGAGAGGTGATAGTTTTAGGATTGGGGGCGCAGGTTTAAAATGGAGATGAGGAGAATATACTTCTCTCAAAGGGTCATGAATCTGTGGAGTTCACCACCCCAGAGTGCGGTGGATGCCGGGACATTGAGTAAATTTAAGGAGGAGATGGACAGATTTTGAATTAGCAATGGGTTGAAGGGGTTATGGAGAATGGGCTGGAAAGTGGAGTTGAGGCCGAGAGGAGATAAGCCATGATCGTATTCAATGGTGAAGCAGGGGGCTGAATTGCCTAATCATGCTCCTAGTTCTTGAGTTTGGAGGAACCTCACCTGGGGCGAGATTCTCCAACCCCCCGCCGGGTCGGAGAATCGCCGGGGGGCTGGCGTGAATCCCGCCGGTTGCCGAATTCTCCGGCACCGGATATTCGGCGGGGGCGGGAATCGCGCCGCGCCGGTTGGCGGGCCCCCCCCCCGGCGATTCTCCGGCCCGGATGGGCCGAAGTCCCGCTGCTAGAATGCCTGTCCCACTGGCGTGGATTAAACCACCTCTCTTACCGGTGGGACAAGGCGGCGTGGGTGGGCTCCGCGGTCCTGGGGGGGGGGGGGGGGGGGCGCGGGGCGATCTGGCCCTGGGGGTTTCGCCCCTGAAGTCAATATCATAATTCTCCGCTGCTCCATTAGTGGTTTACAGTGTGAAATGGAGTTACACTGAGAAGATGGGAGACAATTCTATCTTGGTGAGGAGCTCCATTTAGTGATCCCAACAAAGAATGGTTGGAACTCACCCTCGACAGGGACAGGTGAGATTTACGTATCTGGCAGCCCTTATTGATACCTGTTGGTACTTTAACATTGTGCATGTGGTGTTGACAGCAGCAACAACAAGTTGCATTTGCATAGCACCTTTAACACAGTAAAATGCTCCATGGCACTTCACGGGGACATTATCAAATAAAATGTTACATTGAACCACTTAACACATTAAGATCATAGAATTTACACTGCAGAAGGAGGCCATTCGGCCCATCGAGTCTGCGCCAGCTCTTGGAAAGAGCACCCTACTGAAGCCCACGCTTCCACCCTATCCCAGTAACCCTACCTAACCTTTTTTGGACACTAAGGGCAATTTATCATGGCCAATCCACCTAACCTGCACATCTTTGGACTGTGGGAGGAAACCGGAGGAAACCCACGCAGACACGGGGAGAACGTGCAGACTCCGCACAGACTGTGACCCAAGCCGGGAATTGAACCTGTGACCTTGGAGCTGTGAAGCAACTGTGCTAACCACTGTGCTACCGAGCTGCCCACAGATAGTTGACAGAAAGGTTGATCAAAGAGGTAGATATTAAGGAGAGTCTTAAAAAAAAGAGGAAGAGATATAGAGGGGTAGGTAGGGAATATCCTGTACTTAGGGCCCAGACAGCTGAAGGCACAGCCATCAATGTTAAGAGTGTTTAAAATCCGTAATCTGCAAGTATTTCTCCAGCATTGGCCACTGTGACATTATGAGAAATGCACAGAACTGTAAGGGTTACTGTTATGTCCGAAGCTAGAGGGAGCTAGATGCAGAACTATATAAAGAATCAATGCTAAGCCAAGAGTTGAGTAGAAGGCTAGAGAACAGACTGCAGGAAAGTTAGTGTGAGTGAGAGCAGATCATAGTTATTGTATTAATGTAGAGATGAGTGATAGATGAGTGTAGACTGTGGTATTATTGTCAATTATTTATTATACAGAAGTAAGAGTCGAATTCAATTAAGTAGTGTAAATAAATCTTTAGCTTTGTTTAATATAAAAGCTAGTTGTGGTCTTTGTGAACACTTTGCCAACCATCCTAGGATCTGATCAACACAAAGAACACCACAGCCCCAATATGAAATAGCCCGTGTCTGGGACATATTCTTGCCCTGCCAGCGTTTCTACATTGCCTCCACCTTTGTATTTCAGTAATAAGGTGATCCTGTTGGTTTGAAGTTATTTAAATTAATAATAGTATAATTTGCTGACAACTGCAGGAATCTTTGCTCAGATGATTTTGCATGCATGCAAGTGAGACTTGTGAATCCTCTAGTGGTGTTAACAAAAGGACACATTAGTGTTTTATTTTACAGTACTGTGATTATTCCAATATTCAGCAATCCTTTACAGCTGCCCTTAGCAAGAGCATTCATTCCCTCTAGACACTAGTCAGTGCTTGAGAATGCCCCTGCATTACTTACCCTCCTTTTGTCCCCTTTTTCTCTGGGGCACCAGCTGCTTTCTGTTTTAACACTTCTTCTCCTCTTCCTCGACACATGGAACCTTGCTGTGTTAAGGAAATTGTTGCTGTGCCAGGCAACCCCCATTATTCATTTTACCTTTGCAGTAGATTTCATTCTAAGTCAATTAGTTTCTGTATGATATTTGCATTCGGCTTCAAAATTTTCTTTTTCTACTAGCTTTTTACAACCATTCATGGGAAAGACATCATGTTGCTCCAATATGAAATCCTTCGTTATTAACAAAATATTATAAAGCTTCCTATGTAGTTACTGCACGTTATTAACAATGCCTTATTCCCTGATGAGGCATTTCCTGCTCCATTTTGCCCTTCGTTCAGATTTTCTTCAGACTGCAGAGGGCCTTGTCTTTGAGAGTGCAGACTGAAGCTCGCCTGTTCAGCCTACTGCACACTTCAATGTGGAAACTCAGCAGTGTGTCTAACAAGACACTTCACAATGTGTGTCCACAAAGGGGTGTACCCCTGGAGCACAATGACACAATGGTATCTGACGTTGCCAACTTTAATCTTGGAGATCAAAAGAGAGCACATGGGAAAGAGCTTTTACTGCAGCAGATAAAAGCTCAGCTGTGGAGTTTATTGTGGGGACCCAGTTGTGGATGTTTTGAGGGAAGTTGTTTCTGATTCCAGGAATAAAATCTGGCTTGCGTCACATCTTATCGCAACAAATTGCCACTTTATGCGGTTCAAAAAGATCATTGAGAAATAATTGTTTGATTATGAAACTGAGAATAATTAGATTGGAAGGGTAGGTGTTTGGTTCATTAAAATTCTACGTGATAGCAGTGAATGAGTTTGATGCATTGGGATGTATACAGTTGGAATAAGGGCAGCACGGTGGCGCAGTGGTTAGCCCTGCTGCCTCACGGCGTCCAGGACCCGGGTTCGATCCCGGGTCACTGTCCGTGTGGAGTTTGCACATTCTCCCCGTGTCTGCGTGGGACTCACCCTCACAACCCAAAAAGATGTGCAGGGTAGGTGAATTGGTCAAGCTAAATTGGAAAAAAGGAATTGGGTACTCTTTTTAAAAAAAAAAAAAAAAAAAAATTCAGTAGAAATAAATGAATTGTGATTTGTAATAGATGTATATCTATATTGTGTTCATCTGGAGCTACCTGTTGATTAGGAATAAGCATTGCTGTTGCAGAGCCTTCAACCATTACTCCCTAATACAATGGACTACTCTTCCTAAATCCATCCTGCTGTAACTCTGCAATTCTAAGAGTCTCTTATATTTCACTGCACTCACTTTTGTCCCAATTGTTGCTCGGTGTCCAATTCCTCCTTGTCAAGCTTTGTAAAACGAACTCCTGCTTTGTAAAGACAGTATGTAAACACAGATTGTTGTTGCTTCAAGGTATAAACCAATATAAAGTGCGCACAGTGAGTTGAGAATATTTGTGAAGAAATGCTTAGGGTAATGTGAGGCTGAGAACTGTATCAGAATCACAAATCTGATACCGTATTTTCATGTACTTGATTTGTTCCTGATTTAATTCTGACATCTGTTGATATTTAGTAATAACTACCATCTTTAGTTTGTTTTGTCTATTCTAATATATTTTATATAACAAGTTTATTTGTACTATTAAAATGCTTTTAAGAATGATTATACCAGTCAACTAAATGCCATCACAATCTGCACGTGCAGACCTTGCAATTTGTATTGTTAGTTCATCACCACTTTAATAAAAATGAATGCCTCGGGGAAAAAACAACTTTAAAAGCCTTATTGACCACAGTACACCTTCTCTATGACAAGCATATATAATTCATTCATGACTTAATCACTAGTAAATGATTGGCCTTTTACTCATGGGAAATAGCTCTCATAATTAGATCATTTGATTGTACTTTGACGTCCTGTGTTTAATGAAAAGGCTGCAAAAAGCTTTTAGATTGAATTGGTATGTTGCCTGACCCTGATAGTGGTAATGCAGTGAGTGAAATCTTGTCATGCTGTATTAACTTTATACCTAGCAGCTTACAGACATGTCTATTCTTCCCCTATCTATCTATCTCACTGCCATTATTTACAATTTATTTTTTTCCTGTCTGTGGCAAACTGGGATTTCTATGATAAATTACTATGGAGGTTCAGGTCTTCTATATTTGAAATAAACTCTCAGAAAGTATTGAAAAAAATTCTGTGGGGCTCTATAGGAAATTAAATAGTACAATATCGCTTTTATACTGATGGATGGAACTTAGGATTCACAAGGAGCTTCCAGGATGAAAGTGCAGTCTTCTGACATGATACAAATAATTTGAACGGTTGAGCAGCGATTAAGCAGGGATTTAAAACCTGGAACACAGTGTGAGTAATGCACCAAGCTTTTTTTCCCATTCGATCCCCTTTTTGACCTTCTCAATCCTGTAAGCAACTGCTTTATTTATGCAGGGTGGTTTGTTTTGCTACATTTCCTAAGGACAAACATTAGAACAGGGATTTGACAAGTTATGTATTATTTTGGACTTGTACATTCTGTTTGCTACTGCCGCTCTCTGATGTGGCGAATGCTGAAAGCTGCAGATGCGATCAATTACCAGTCAATCTGGGGTTTTTATTTGCTGGTTGGTAGAAGGAAAAACATCGAACTGCTGCTTCACTTTGAATACTACCGTAAGATCTTTTATGTTAATTCGAACCACTCGAACAGGCGTTTGGGGCTTGTTTTAGTGCTTCATCTGAAAGAAAGCACATTTCAGCAATAGAGAACTCTCTCAATACAACACTGGACTGTCGACCTAAATTATGTGTTGAACAGGGACTTAAAACTGCAACCTTCTGACTCAGAGGCGAGAGTGCTAGCATCTGAGCCAACCTGGTATTTAAGACTCAGAATAACCAAATTCCCAACGAGACTGGTGGAATTGAAACAGCTAGCCATGGGTTTGACTCCAGTGTCAGCTTACCTTCCTATGTTCCCTCTCTCTAGAGTGCGATATCAACCGCAACGGTTTCGAAAGTGTGAGACCATACAAGGAGCCGTGTTATTTTAACACACCATTCTCATCACCGCATTCATTCTCCATTTGGCGAGGATTGCAAATACATTTTCTGTGAAGTGTTTTTTTGTAAGAATCAATTTTTAAAAAAGTATTTTATCTTTTCTGCAAATGTTTCAGATTTCATGATGATCAAGTATTAACTAGTTACCACTTGATCAATGAACTCCATCAATAAGGCAATAAATGTCTTGCACTTCAAGTTTATTTATTGCATGAACACTTAACGGTAAATTATACTGATTTTTTTTTTATAACTCAGTTTCCCCTGTGCTTTCTTAATGTTTGTATAGTGGATCTGTCCACTTTACATTGCAGGTCAGGTGATCAGCTCCCATTTCAGCCCGAGATGAAGGAGAGCAGGGTGGTTTGGGGAAAGGGTTGTCATTATCATAGAATCATAGAATTTACAGTGCAGTGGGGTTGAAGGTAGAGTGACTCCCCATTTCGTTTTTTTTCCCTGTGGCGGGAGATACCGAACCCTCTGTTTCACACAGCAGTAACTGAGATTAGTGTGGCCAGTCATTGTTGCTAAGTGCACAACTTGAGCCATTTTGAGTATTTTCTCAAGGTTCTGCACTACCGTGTTATCTCAATGTAACTTCAAGCTCCATCGATCACATGTCAAAGTTATACAGCCCAATTTATTTATTTTTTTAAAAAAAATTTTAATTGGCATTTCTCATATTTATAAACAGTTGTATATATTACAGCCCAACTTATTGTGTTGGCATTCCAGATTAAATCAAATTAGACAGCCGTTGGTTTGTGGCTATGTATTATTCGGCTACATGTTATTTTTTAAAAATTTAGAGTACCCAATTAATTTTTTCCAATTAAGGGGCAATTTAGTGTGGTCAATCCACCTACCCTGCACATCTTTGGGTTGTGGGGGCGAAACCCACGCAAAAACGGGAAGAATGTGCAAACTCCACACGGACCGTGACCTGGGACCTCGGCGCCGTGAAACAGCCGTGCTAACCACTGTGCTACTGTGCTGCCCTGCTGCACATTCTTCAAAGAATTTGGAAGGGAAGCATTCTTTGGAAGGGAAGCATTCTATCTTGTGTCTGTAGTAAAGTCGGTTCTGCATTTCAGTGTTCATGCACTGTTATTACGGTTTTCTTCACATCTTTCTGAACTCTCACTATTTGCTGGCCTCTGTTTCCTCCAGGCCCCCTTCTTTGCCAGCTGAGCTATTCATTTCTGTTTGCTTCTTCCAATGCCCTTCGAAACAGTCAGCCTCCAGAGGTCACCACTCTCAGCAACTGTCTCCCAATTGGCACCTATTTTGATCATTGTCCAATGAGCTCTCCTGGAAGATTTGTACATGCAGTCACTGGAAAAAGTTTACATTTCAGCCCATATGATCAAATAACCTGACACAATGACAGACAAAACTCACATATATGCATAATGTATGTGGTATGCAAGAGTGCCTTTGGTAAATTGCACTCAAGGATCAGAAGCACCTTTTTAAAAAAGAAAATTAAAAACATATTTTTACAATATTCTTAGAATCCCTAGAGTGCAGAAGGAGGCCATTCAGCCCATCGAGTCTGCACCGAATCTTGGAATGAGCACTCTAGCCATTTACGAGTGTCAAGCCCACCCTATCCCCATAATTCCATAACCTAATCTGCACACCCCTGGATATTAAGGGGCAATTTAGCAGGGCCAATCTACCTAACATCTTTGGACTGTGGGAGGAAACCAGAGCACCCAGACAAAACCCACGCAGACACGGGGAGAACGTACAAACTCCACACAGAGAGGCCGGAATTTAACCTGGGTCCCTGGCACTGTGAGGCAGCAGTGCTAACTACTCTGCTGCCCCACTGGAGTTTCTAATAAAAATAGCAAAAGCATGTATTCTTTTGTATATCTGTGTCTTGTGAATTATGGGGAAATTCCATCTCAAATTTAAGAAGATAAAATTGTAATTAACCTTCTAAAAGTCATTCAGGAATTGATTGTTTATTCCTTCATAAACGACAGTGATGATTATTCATCATTGCTGTTCTTCAATAGTGCAGATTTAGGTGAAGTCTAATTAACATTAAGTAATGTTTTCTGCTACCAGATCATGTGAGGTTCAGTGCAAGCCCATATAGACCTTCCATTTTCATAAATGGTTTGTAATAAAGTTAATTAACAATCAGTTCATAATCAAGATTAACCAATAAAGAAGAGAATTAAATATTCATGTACATGAATTTTCAGTGTCATATTGGGTTTTGTTTATATTGTTTTCTTCATGGCTGGTTTACTTATAAGGACCCTGAAAGCGGTAATGAGGAACGTTGTTGAGTATTAATTACAGCCATATTCCATTTAATTAGGAACTGTTCCTAAAAATGTCATTAATGAGCTTGAAGATGGCTTTAGTTGTATTCCAGTGCTTTGGTTGGAGATAAGTGGATTTTCACATTGAAAGATCTTGTGAATTTGTGAAGGCCAGCTTGTGATGGCATGAAAGAAAAAACAATGGCTCTGTTCTGTGCTGGAACTAAAAATAGACTGGATATGAAAACCTCAGCAGTAAGAGTGGCTGAGTCTTCAGTATGTTTAATGAGTCTCTGGGCGCTGTGCTGTCAAGTACTTTAGTGTTAATAATAAGTAGGCTTCAACATTGGTGCCTTTTGAAACGTAATATCTATAGTATTCTGTGAGGGAAAGAAATGTTTGCCTTTGCACCTGTGTTTCTTTATGTGCCTTTGTCCTTATGTTTGGTGCATCTTCTATTTGCTTCCATATATCGTGACGATAAGACTGCAGAGATTCTGGAAAATACCATGGTCTCTGATGCAGTGTGAGATAGTTTTAAGCACCACTGTCAATATACCAGGCGGTGGAGAGGTGGATGTGGTGTAACATAGAACATAGAAGATTACAGCGCAGTACAGGCCCTTCGGCCCTCGATGTTGCGCCGACCTGTGAAACAACTCTAAAGCCCATCTACACTATTCCCTTATCATCCATATGTCTATCCAATGACCATTTGAATACCCTTAGTGTTGGAGAGTCCACTACTGTTGCTGGCAGGGCATTCCACGCCCTTACTACTCTCTGAATAACAAACCTACCTCTAACATCTGTCCTATATCTATCTCCCCTCAATTTAAAGCTATGTCCCCTCGTGCTAGACATCACCATCCGAGGAAAAAGGCTCTCACTGTCCACCCTATCCAATCCTCTGATCATCTTGTATGCCTCAATTAAGTCACCTCTTAACCTTCTCTCTAACAAAAACAGCCTCAAGTCCCTCAGCCTTCCCTCATAAGATCTTCCCTCCATACCAGGCAACATTCTGGTAAATCTCCTCTGCACCCTTTCCAATGCTTCCACATCCTTCCTATAATGCGGCGACCAGAATTTCACGCAATACTCCAAATGCGTCCACACCAGAGTTTTGTACAGCTGCAACATGACCTCATGGCTCCGAAACTCAATCCCTCTGCCAATAAAAGCTAACACACCGTACGCCTTCTTAACAGCCCTCTCAACCTGGGTGGCAACTTTCAGGGATCTATGTACATGGACACCGAGATCTCTCTGCTCATCCACACTGCCAAGAATCTTACCATTAGCCCAGTACTCTGTCTTCCTGTTATTCCTTCCAAAATGAATCACCTCACACTTTTCTGCATTAAACTCCATTTGCCACCTCTCAGCCCAGCGCTGCAGCTTATCTATGTCCCTCTGTAACTTGTAACATCCTTCCGCACTGTCCACAACTCCACCGGCTTTAGTGTCATCTGCAAATTTACTCACCCATCCTTCTACGCCCTCCTCCAGGTCATTTATAAAAATGACAAACAGCAGTGGCCCCAAAACAGATCCTTGTGGTACACCACTAGTAACTGGACTCCAGTCTGAACATTTCCCATCAACCATCACCCTTTGTCTTCTTCCAGCTAGCGGATTTCTGATCCAAACTGCTAAATCACCCTGAATCCCATACCTCTGTATTTTCTGCAGTAGCCTACCGTGGGGAACCTTATCAAACGCTTTACTGAAATCCATATACACCACATCAACTGCTTTACCCTCATCCACCTGTTTGGTCACCTTCTCAAAGAACTCAATAAGGTTATAATCTCTGGATTACTACCCGAGCCACGTGCCAATTGGCATAGGGTTGAGAAAATTAGAGAAGTTAACACGTGGCTAAAGGAGTGGTGCGGGAAAGAGGGATTCCATTTCATGGGGCATTGGCATCAGTACTGGGGCAGGAGGGAACTGTACCGTTGGGACGGTCTTCACCTGAACCATTCTGGGACCAGTGTTCTAGCGAATAGGATAAATAGGTTGGTCACAAGGACTTTAAACTAGCAAGTTGGGGGGAAGGGAAGTGTAAAGCTATGGACAGTATAATGGTTAATGGAGATCAAGGCAGCAGGTTACGTGTGAGGTTATTATGTAGAGATATGGGTTCAAAGACAAGGAAAATTAGGAGAAAGGGTAAGAGGAAAAATAAATTGCGAAAAGTTACTGATCAAGGTGTTAGGATTCATAACAAAGACAGAAAAAACAGCATAAGTGTACTTTACCTGAATGCTCGTAGTATACAAAATAAGGTAAATGAGTTGATGGCGCAAACCATCGTGAATGACTATGATTTAGTGGCCATTACTGAAACATGGTTAAAAGATGGTCACGACTGGGAGTTAAATATCCAAGGGTATCAGACTATACGAAAGGATAGAATAGACGGTAAGCTTTGTTGTTTAAGGATGGCATCCGGGCAATAGTAAGGGATGATATTGGTGCTATGGAGGACAAGGTTGAATCAATTTGGGTGGAAATCAGGAATAGTAAGGCGAAAAGATCACTGATAGGCCACCAAATAGTAACAGGATGGTAGGGCAGGCAATAAGCAAAGAAATAACGGATGCATGTAGAAATGGTACAGCGGTTATCATGGGAGATTTTAATCTGCATATCGATTGGTTTAACCAGGTTGGTAGAATAGTTGGTAGAACCAGGTTGGTTTATAGAATGTGCCCGGGATAATTTCCTGGAACAGTATGTAATGGAACCTACAAGGGAACAAGCGGTCCTAGATCTGGTCCTGTGTAATGAGGCAGGATTGATTAATGATCTCATAGTTCGGGATCCTCTTGGAAGGAGCGACCACAATATGGCGGAATTTAAAATACAGTTGGAGGATGACAAGGTAAAATCAAACACTAATGTTTTGTGCTTAAACAAAGGTGATTACAATGGGATGAGAGAAGAACTAGCTAAGGTAGACTGGGAGCAAAGACTTCATGGTGAAGCAGTTGAGGAACAGTGGAGAACCTTCCGAGCGATCTTTCAGTGTTCAGAAAAGGTTCATACCGACAAAAAAGAAAGACGGTAGAAAGGGGAAAAATCGACCGTGGATATCTAAGGAGGTGAGGGAGAGTATCAAATTGAAGGAAAAAACATACAAAGTGGCCAAAATTAGTGGGAGACTAGAGGACTGGGAAGTCTTTAGGGGACAACAGAAAGCTACTAAAAAAGCCATAAAGAAGAGTAAGGTAGACTATGAAAGTAAACTGGCTCAGAACATAAAAGCAGATAGTAAAAGCTTCTACAAATATATAAGACAAAAAAGAGTGGCTAAGGTAAATATTGGTCCTTTGGAAGATGAGAAGGGAGATTTAATAATAGGAGACGGGGAAATGGCTGAGGAGCTGAACAGGTTTTTTGGGTCAGTCTTCACAGTGGAGGACACAAATAACATGCCAGTGACTGATGGAAATAAGGATATAATAGGTGAGGACCTTGAGACTTGAGATGATTGTAATCACTAAGGAGGCAGTATTGGGCAAGCTAATGGGACTAAAGGTAGACAAGTCTCCTGGCCCTGATGGGATGCATCCCAGAGTGTTAAAAGAGATGGCTAGGGAAATTGTAAACGCACTAGTGATAATTTATCAAAATTCACTAGACTCTGGGGTGGTCCCAGAGGATTGGAAAGTAGCAAACGTGACACCACTGTTTTAAAAAAAAAAGAGGTCGGCAGAAAGCGGGTAATTATAGGCCGGTAAGCTTAACTTCGGTTGTAGGGAAAATGTTGGAATCTATCATTAAGGAGGAAATAGCGGGCACCTGGAGGGAAATTGTCCCATTGGGCAGACGCAGCATGGGTTCACAAAGGGTAGGTCGTGTCTGACTAATTTGGTAGAATTTTTTGAGGACGTTACCAGTGCAGTAGATAACGGGGAGCCAATGGATGTGATATATCTGGATTTCCAGAAAGCTTTTGACAAGGTGCCATACAAAAGGTTGCTGCATAACTAAAGATGCATGGCATTGAGGGTAAAGTGGTAGCATGGGTAGAGGATTGGTTAACTAACAGAAAGCAGAGAGTGGGGATAAATGGGTGTTTCTCCGGTTGGCAACCTGTAACTAGTGGGGTCCCTCAAGGATCAGTGTTGGGCCCGCAGTTGTTCACAATTTACATAGACGATTTGGAGTTGGGGACCAAGTGCAATGTGTCAAAGTTTGCAGACGACACTAAGATGAGTGGTAAAGCAAAAAGGGCAGAGGATACCGGAAGTCTGCAGAAGAATTTGGATAGGTTAGGTGAAAGGGCTAGGGTCTGGCAGATGGAATTCAATGTTGCCAAGTGTGAGGCTATCCATTTTGGGAGGAATAACAGCAGAATGGATTATTATTTAAACATTAAGATGTTAAAACATGCTGCTGTGCAGAGGGACCTGGGTGTGCTGGTGCACGAGTCGCAAAAGGTTGGTGTGCAGGTGCAACAGTTGATTAAGAAGGCTAATCGAGTTTTGTCTTTCATTGCTAGAGGGATGGAGTTCAAGACTAGTGAGGTTATGCTGCAATTGTATAGGGTGTTGGGGAGGCCGCATCTGGAGTATTGTGTTCCGTTTTGGTCTCCTTACCTGAGAAAGGACATATTGGCACTGGAGGGAGTGCAGAAGAGATTCACTAGGTTGATCCCAGAGTTGAGGGGATTAGATTATGACGAGAGGTTGAGTAGACTGGGACTGTACTCATTGGAGTTTAGAAGGATGCGGGGGGATCTTATTGAGGCATATAAGATTATGAAGGGAATAGATAGGATAGATGCGGGCAGGTTGTTTCCACTGGTCGGGGAAAGCAGAACTAGGGGGCATAGCCTCAAAATAAGGAGAGGTAGATTTAGGATGGAGTGTAGGAGGAACTTCTTCACCCAAAGGGTTGTGAATCTCTGGAATTCCTTGCCCAGTGAAGCAGTTGAGGCTCCTTCTTTAAACGTTTTTAAGAAAAAGATAGATGCCTTTCTAAAGAATAAAGGGATTCGAGGATATGGTGTACGGGCCGGAGAGTGGAGCTGAGTCCACAAAGATCAGCCATGATCTCATTAAATGGCGGAGCAGGCGCGAGGGGCCAGATGGCCTACTCCTGTTCCTAGTTCTTATGTTCTTATATTTGTGAGGCACGACCCTTCACAAACCCGTGTTGACTATCTCTAATCAAATTATTCCTTTCCAGATGATTATACATCCTATCTCTTTTAAACCTTTCCAAGATTTTGCCCACATCAGAAGTAAGGCTGACTGGTCTATAGTTACCGGGGTTGTCTCTACTCCCCTTCTTGAACAAGGGGACAACATTTGCTCTCCTCCAGTCTTCTGGTACTATTCCTGTAGACAAAGATGACTTAAAGATCAAAGCCAAAGGCTCAGCAATCTCCTCCCTAGCTTCCCAGAGAATCCTAGGATAAATCCCATTCGGCCCAGGGGACTTATCTATTTTCACACTTTCCAGAATTGCTAACCTTATGAACCTCCTTATGAACCTCAAGCCCTTCTAGTCTAGTAGCCTGAATCTCAGTATTCTCCTCGACAACATTATCTTTTTCCTGTGTGAATACTGACAAAAAATATTCATTTAGCTCCTCGCCTATCTCCTCGGACTCCACGCACAACTTCCCGCTACTGTCCTTGACTGGCCCTACTCTTACCCTAGTCATTCTTTTATTCCTGACATATCTATAGTAACGCCTTGCATGTACTGTAACCAGCTCCAAGGATCAAAAGCACCCTGAGGAAAAAGTATCAGGGATCTGCTAATGTCATTAATTCGATAATTAGGCAGTATAAAATGATAAGGGCTTTTTGCACAGAACTGATGCCAAGGCAGCAGGCTGTGACACTTACTCAATGTGTGTTGTGCACGATAATCGAAGTAGACTGCATCTTTTATTGGACTGAGAGCACAAATTCCATCCAGGTGAAGAATTAAATACTGTAAAGGATGGATAGAAAATTGAAGCTATTACGTCAAATGTAGGTTGTTCTATACAGAACGCATTAACTGGCAGGAGTGTTAATTGCACGGATTTCTCTTTGTTAAATTGAGAAATAAACCACAATAATGATCAGTGGTACTGATCTGACCCTGGTCTATTGAACTTCGATCGCATGTGGTGACGTTGCTAAGTAATGGTTAGTACAAGAGAACACTTGACTCAGTTGTGTATTGGCATTCACATTTATTGTGGTGCAGAAGATTACAATTTTTTTTCCTCTGGAATCTGATATACATCCAAAGGAATTGAATAAGTTGAGTTGGGCCTGTTACGGTTTTCAATCACTCCGCATTTGAAACAGATCATAAAAACTGAAGACAAATTAGAAACAACTCCAGAATGATTAGTCTCATACACTCAGTGGTTACAGCAGTAAAATAACCCCTTCACGTGACAAGTCGCATTAACTCAGGCAACTGTGAAATGTTCAATCTTTAGGAAATAGTTCAGAATTTTCACATTTTGATTTAAATTGCACTAGTTGTGTTATTTTTAATGGATTGTTGAAATATATGCCACTTCTTGTATAACAAGGAACCATAATGGTTGGTACACCGGGAAAAATCCTTAACTTCCTCGGTTACTAAAAATGACTGCTTTGTCTTGGCAGTTCTGACACAAATAGAATAAACTACATAGTATTTGTACAGTAATTACTACCGTACTCTAAATCCCAGTCAGGGTGCCTTTTTTTCTGTATTTAATACCAGTTGTGATCAAGAAGAACTCCAGCCTCAATTGAAGGTGATAAAGGAAGAATTCAATTGACGACCCAAAAGGTGTTTACCAGTAATGCCTGGTAAGGACAACCTTATTCTTGTAGTCTCAGGGTCTGGCACATATAAGGTTAATGTGAGACTGAGGACAATACCACTGACAAAGTGATGTAGAAATACACATGACCTGCACCTGGTAGTCAGTGTGGTGTTGGACAGAGCCCTGTGCAGACCTAAGCATGGGAACAGCTCGTAGACTGAAAGACTCTCTGAAGAACCAATACATGACCCTGGAAGAACACGAGGAGTTAAGAAAGTTGAATACTATTTCAGATAAAGCTGCATTGGAGCTATCAGTAGAGACAAAGCAATGCAAAGTAATACACTGTAGTGCAGAGTAAGAAGACACGAGCTGAACAAGAAAATGAACAGTTGAAAAAGAAATTGATTATTCTTCAAGATCAAATTCAAAAACAGTACCCGATCTTACAGCAATATAAAGGAATAAAGACTATCTTGAACAGTAGAATGTAGGAATAGCAGAATAAACTCGATGAGATTTTGTTAAATTGCAAGAAAGCTAAAGACAACATAATTACATTTTGCAAAGAAAAATAAATGACCGTCACATGCTACGAAGACCCCACGGGTCAAAGTTTGTTCCACTGGAAAGTTATGAAGTGAAACTAAATGAATGTAATGCCACTCTGAAAGAACTGAGGAATCAGTTGGCAGTGAAGAAACAGGAATGTTCTATATTCCGGGAGGAAGTCAAGCCGTACTAGAAAGAGACTGCAGCACTGAAGAAAATGGTTGGACATTTGGAAGAAAACTTGGAAAAACATAGTTACAAGGATATATAAATGAAAAAATGAAAATCAAGAACCTAGAATGGCAAGTTAACAAAAGCATGTGTGGTCTCTTGAAATGACTGTCATAGGTGAATGAGCTTGAAGAATAACACGGGTGAATTATATTCTACAAAAGAAAAACTGATCGTTAGGGAATCAACTTTTGCGTATGGAAGATAAGTTTGTTCAGGGAAAAAGAGAACGGATGAGAAAACTGAAATATCACTCAGGAAGTAGAATGCTTGAAATCTTAAATAACAAACATATTAAAACAAATTCAACAAAGATGGATCTTCAATTAAAACTTGATGAACCTCAAACATCAGAAGCCTATTGAGCATCAGGAACAATGCCGGAAAAAGGAGAAGGAATTGCTAATGAATCAGAACAGTTGCTTGAATACAAAATTGGTTACCAAAACTGAACTCCGGTCCAATCTGAAGAACATGATGGATAACATGTGGGGTATGGAAGGCCATTGCAAGCAGATTTTGAAAGCGGTTGAGGAGAATACTAAGAAACATATTGAGGATCTAACAAATGAATTTAAAGAGTTTAAACAGCAGTAATTGACCAAGGAAGAATTTTTTTTTTTTTATAAACTGAATGCTCAGGGGAAGTTGCCAGACTGAATTCCACAGAGAACACTGAAAAGTAGACAACTCAATTTACCAGAGTTGCTGAGCTGATGGAAAATTTGATGAGCTTGAAAAGCCACTGGAAAAGAAGAAAGTACTCAAAGTATGGGTGAAACATGTGTGAACGAGGGTACCATTTTCCACCAATGCCGTACAGACGGCAGAGGAAGTGAAAAAAGCACCAAAGAGACGAGCACAATGCTCATCCATTCCGTGAGTGAAGAGTTAAAGGGTAGTAACCACGGATCCCGCGCAACAGCTGAATGAAGGAATGGCAGAAAGGGATGAATACATACCCAGATGCCAGAACAACCTCCAAACCCACAGAAAGAACCAGCAGCGACAGAGCCTACCACCTTCAAGCCTTCAGGTGTCCTGAACCTTTCAATTCAAGGACCTGAAAGGGGGAGATGGGTAGTGAGATGATGCAGTAATGCTGAGAATGTAATAATAAAATGAAGCAAGCCAATATTACACTAAATACATTGGCTAAAGATAAAAGCAAAATACTGCCGATGGAGGAAATCTGAAATAAAAACAGAAAATGCTGGATAAACTCAGCAGGTCTGGCAGCATCTGCGGAGAGAAACAGAGTTGACGGGTGCAATTTAGTGGACTTAAAACAAACTCCACTGTCAAGCGGTTTTAGTGGGGTGTTTCCCGGCACTGCTATTCTTTGACGTTCTTTAGGGCTCGGGGGTTTCTCCCTGCTGAGGCTGCACTTAAGAGGGATTTCCTGCTAGCAAGCTGTTCACAGATCAGGGCACCATTTTGACCATCTGCCCCCACCCCCTTCAGGCCCTCTCCAGCTTTATTGCCCCCCCTCACCTCCACAACATAGTTTTGCCCCCCCCACCACTGTACATGGGTGACCGAAAAAAACCCACCAGAGACCCCCATAAGAGAGTCCCCCATCAGACACCAACACAAGAGGGTCCCCCACCAGAAATCGTCCACAAGACAGACCCCATCCAGAACCCCCCCCCCCCCCCATTACAGAGACCCCCACCTGGAATCCCCCATTACAAAGAACCTGCGTGGAAGGTCTCCATACAGAGATCCCTGCCTGGAAGCCCCCATTACAGAGACTCTTACCTGGGAGCAAGAGAGTAGGCCAGACAGACACAATGAAAAAAAATCACTGCTTTAAAACTCACCTGTCCAATACACCTGCTGACTCAGGCAGAGAAAGCAGCACCTGCACATTCCTAGAATGGGAAAACCACAACAGATCTTTGATCTGCATGGCTTTGATTCACATCAATGCTAGATGTTTACAACCATTGCGTTTAGTTTCACAGCAGGCTACTTGGGATCCACTCAAATGTAAAGGGAAATGAAATTAAACAATCCAGACAGCTGGGTGTGTGCAAGCTGTCAATCACAGCCTAGTAATTTCACATTGATGTGAATGAAAGGCTTTTGAGGGAATTCCAGGCAGGGGTCTCTGGAATGGTAGGCTTCTAGGCAGGGGTCTCTGTAATGGGAGGGTTTCTGGTGGGGGTCTCTCGAATGGGAGGGGGTACTCTGGCAGGGGAAGGCAGTGGGGGTGGGGTGGGCGGGGTCTTCTAGGTCATCTACTCCCCGACCTGAAAGAGTTGCCCCCTTGGCCCACCATGAGGTCCGCCGCACCAGGGCCATGCTGGGAAATACCTGCACCAACTCTCACCCATATGAATCCTGGGCCAGGGGATAGGAGAATCGCGTAACCTTCGAGAATCTGGTGCCCGGCCAGTTAATGGGGTGCAGTTGGGTCAATTTAATCTATTTGCATCCTCCAGCTGGCATGAGGCGCGAACCTCAATGTCACCGCTAACGGCGAACCAGAGAATCAGAACGGGATCGGTCCCGTTTGATGGGATGTTAGATTCTCTGTCACATTGGGAACTCCCTTACTGGTGGTGAAGAATCCAGCCATGGTTAGTTTAATATTTGCAGTAGGAAAGATAATGATTGGGCCAACCAATAATGCAGTTTTGTACATCTTGATAGAATTGCTGCAAAATCTGTGGTAACAATGGCACCATCTTACAAGTCACAGTTATACAATTCGAAAGTATTACTACAGGTCTGTTTAAATGTTTGAAAGATCCAAGGATTTTAAGAACATTTATCTTCGCAGATAGCGAAAGAAAGCTTTGAAAAAAAAATCATAACCACAATGTTTAATTTAAAATATAATCAGTACCATGAGCATTAATTAATAATTAACTTCTCTAAGTTGTAATAATTAAGGATTGAATTGGTTAAAGCACCATGCCTGATGCTGTAACTATTCAATCATGTTTCCTGTCTGTACAGTACTCCAATGTATCCATCACTCCTGAGTCATTAAAGGACTTTGAAATAACCTGTTCCTGTTGAAGGGATATCGTTCTCTTTCCAGTAAATCAACATTGTGAGGCAATATTATTTGGTATTCCAGAGTACTTTTCAAAATTACCATGAAGTGATTATTTTTTCCTTTTTCTCTCTTTAAATCACTTTTCTACCATGTGCAGGGCCGATAAACGATCTGCACCCATGTCTCCGCCAATACCCCTTTGCAATTGGGACAAATAAAACTAGCACAAACAGCTTGGGGCGCCTTCTACTCAGATTTTATTTTCTCTTTCTTCCCCTGTGATGGAGAGTGGACCAGCTCATTGCCTCCTGTTTCATGCTGTGTGACTGAGAATGTTGAATTGGGACAAAGCTGAACCTACTTCTCTGCACCACTGCACAGCCTATCAACTGACAAATGAAATGTGGCTTCAGTGTTTTAAAGTTGTGATGATCCTTTCTCCTAGTCACTTTTGTTCGATAAATTTTGCTCACCTTTGTGGCTTCCCTATCCCTCTCTCTCTTTACCTCTCCCTCTTTCTCCCTCTCTCCTTTCTAATCCTCTTTCTCTCCCACTCCTCTGTCTCCCGACTGTTTCTCTCGCTACCCCTGTTTCCACCCTCCCTTCACTGCCCTTCCCGTCCACTTCCTTCCATCCCTAACCTTGCTCTCCTTATCGCCACTTTACCCATCTGTCAGTCTTATCTAATGGATAGCACTTATGCTTCTGAGTCAGCAGGTTTTGTGTTGAAGTTCCGCTCAGAGATTTAAACAACTAATCTAGGCTGATGTTCCAGTGCTGCTGTGCCAGAGGTGCCATCTTTCAGATGAGGCACAACAGTGAGATCCATCTTGATTTTGGCTTATCTTCTTTCCCAGTGTTTTGTCCCACAATGTGAGCCTGCCTATTCAATTAAACATTTTTGCTTATATTGAATTGGTGAAAACTTTGAAAGTTTCATCTTTGCACTTTTTCACAATGCAACAATATATTTAGATAAGGGAGTAAATGATACTCAAAGCGTTATCACAAATGATGTGTCCCTTGTAATAATATATTTACATGAATTAACTTTTAAAAGAAATAAATGAAGAAACAGTATACTTTCCCATAAAGGAAGTAATTATATATTTTGGAGGAACGTGTGTTCAATGGAGAATATACACTGTGAACACCGACAAGGGAATGTTGTACGCAAGCAAAATTAATAATTAAAGTTGATTGTCATGGTATGTGTTAGGAAAGTGAAGGTAGTTTTAAGGGATTTGTATTGGTAAACATTAGAAATAAGGTATAGTTTTAAGTGAGTTTATTTTATTGTTTCTGTGCCTGGAAGAGCAAAACCTATAGTTAGATTCATGCTGGAAAAAGGTGCTTGTACATGTGGGGGTTGGTTAAGTTTCAACTGTGTTTCTATTATACTTAGAGATGTCTATGGCATGAAGAAGAAATAAAAGGCATAAGCATTTGGGCATTGCGATGCAACCAAGGCCTTGTAAAGTAGAGCAGCTTTTAAGTTTTAGTTAGCTAATTTAATTGCAGCTGAAGATAAGTAGTGCGAGAGAAGGCAGCTCTCACAGGTCTGCTAGACACAGTTGGTTTGGAAGGCGAGAGAGGGAACTTCTATCTCAGTTTTACTATGGAGAAAAGCAATACAATGGAGTAACGGTTAAGAAAACAAGTGCAGAGATCTGAAGAGCAGCTAGTTAAGGAAACTAGAGAAACAAAGATAAGTTTCCAAGAAGTCTGAGGCTAAAGGTACCAGAAAGGATAACTTGTCAGTAAAGACAGACAGAGCTGAGACGCCAGAAAGATACCTGAAGTGATTTTCAGGTTTGTGAGATTTTACTGCAGCCTGTGGAAGGTGAGTTGAAATATAGAAATCAATGGCTGGATCTCGGAGTTTCTGTAAAAGCAGTCACAGCGCCAGGGTCCCGGGTTCGATTCCCGCCTCGGTCACTGTCTGTGCAGAATCGGCACGTTCTCCTCCCACAAGTCCCGAAAGATGTGCTGTTAGGTAATTTAGACATTCTGAATTCTCCCTCCGTGAAACGGAACAGGCGCCAGATTGTGGCGACTGGGGGATTTTCACAGTAACTTCATTGCAGTGTTAATATAAACCTACTTGTGACAATAAAGAGTATTGTTATTATCATAAATCCTAGAGATTGCTGTAAATTTCACTGTTAAAAAGTGGAGTGGACTCTTTCTTTTATTTAAAAAAATATATATTTTATTGAAATTTTTTTCCAAACAACAATTTTTCCCTCTTACAAAGCAAACGAAACAATAACAAAACAGAAATTTTTAACAATACACAGGTAACAAAACCCCATTGTCTATTGCCCTAAACTAAACTAAACGCCCCCCCCCCCCGGGTTGCTGCTGCTGGTCATCTGTCTTCCCTCTAACGTTCCCCTAGGTAGTCGAGAAATGGCTGCCACCGCCTGGTGAACCCTTGAGCCGATCCTCTCAGGGCAAACTTTATCTGCTCCAGTTTAATGAACCCCACCATATCATTTACCCAGGCCTCCAGTCCGGGGGGTTTCGCCTCCTTCCACATGAGTAGGATCCTGCGCCGGGCTACTAGGGACGCAAAGGCCACGACATCGGCCTCTTTCACCTCCTGCACTCCCGGCTCTTCCGCAACTCCAAATAGAGCTAACCCCCAGCCTGGTTTGACCCGGGCCTTCACCACCCGCGAAATCACTCCCGTCACTCCCTTCCAATACCCTTCCAGTGCCAGGCACGCCCAAAACATATGTGCGTGGTTTGCCGGGCTCCCGCCACACCTCCCACATTTGTCCTCCACTCCAAAGAACCTGCTCAATCTTGCCCCCGTTATGTGTGCTCTATGTAGCACCTTAAATTGAATCAGGCTAAGCCTGGCGCATGAGGAAGAGGAATTTACCCTGCTTAGGGCATCAGCCCACATACCCTCCTCTATCTCCTCCCCTAATTCTTCTTCCCACTTTCCTTTTAGTTCGCCCACCGACTCCTCCCCCTCTTCCCTCATCTCTCTATAAATCTCTGACACCTTGCCCTCTCCGACCCACACCCCTGAAAGCACCCTGTCCTGTATCCCCTGTGTCGGGAGCAACGGAAATTCCCTCACCTGTTGTCTAGTAAACGCCCTCACCTGCATATATTGCAAGAAATTTCCCCGGGGCAACTTATACTTTTCCTCCAATGCTCCCAAGCTCACAAAAGTCCCATCTATAAATAAATCTCCCACCTTCCTAATTCCCAACTGGTACCAGCTCTGAAATCCTCCATCCATTCTTCCTGGGGCGAACCTATGGTTGTTCCTGATAGGGGACCCCACCAGGGCTCCCCGCACCCCTCTCTGTCGCCTCCACTGTCCCCAGATATTCAGTGTTGCCGCCACCACCGGGTTTGTGGTAAACTTTTTAGGTGAGAACGGTAGCGGCGCCGTCACCAGCGCCTCTAAACTCGTCCCTTTACAGGACTTTCTCTCCAGTCTTTTCCACGCCGCCCCCTCACCCTCCATCATCCTGTATCATTGCCACATTGGCGGCCCAATAGTAATCACCCAAGTTCGGTAGTGCCAGTCCTCCTCTGTCCCTACTACGCTGAAGGAACCCCCTCCTTACTCTCGGAACTTTCCCTGCCCACACGAAGCTTGTGATGCTCTTTTTTATTTTATTAAAAAAGGTCTTGGTGATTAGTATAGGGAGACATTGAAATACAAATAAGAACCTCGGGAGGACCATCATCTTAATTGCTTGCACTCTGCCCGCCAGCGATAGAGGCTGCATGTCCCACCTCTTGAAGTCCTCCTCCATTTGTTCTACCAGCCGTGTCAGATTAAGTCTGTGCAAGGTTCCCCAGCTCCTAGCGATCTGAATCCCCAGGTATCGGAAGTTTCTTTCCACTTTCCTTAGCGGTAAGCCTTCTATCTCTCTACTCTGGTCCCCTGGATGTATCACAAATAATTCACTCTTCCCCATGTTTAGCCTATACCCAGAGAATTCCCCGAACCCCCTCAAAATTCGCATAACCTCTATCATCGCTGGGTCCGACACGTATAACAATGTCATCTGCGTATAACAAGACTCGGTGTTCTTCTCCCCCTCTAATCACCCCTCTCCATTTCCTGGAGTCTCAACGCTATGGCCAGAGGTTCAATTGCCAACGCGAACAACAATGGAGACAGCGGGCATCCCTGTCTTGTTCCCCTATATAATCGGAAATACTCCGATCTATGTCGACCTGTAACTACGCTTGCCGTTGGAGCCCCATAAAGAAGTCTAACCCAGCTAATAAACCCGTTCCCAAACCCAAACCTCCTTAACACTTCCCATAAATACTCCCACTCCACCCTATCAAATGCCTTCTCTGCGTCCATTGCCGCCACTATCTCTGCCTCCCCCTCCACTGGGGGCATCATTATCACCCCTAATAGTCGTCGCACGTTAACATTCAGTTGTCTCCCTTTTACGAACCCTGTCTGGTCTTCGTGCACCACCCCCGGGACACAGTCCCCTATCCTCGATGCCAGTACCTTTGCCAGCAATTTGGCGTCCACGTTCAATAGTGAAATAGGTCTATAGGACCCGCACTGCAACGGATCTTTGTCCCTCTTCAAAATTAGCGATATCGTCGCCTCCGAGATCGTCGGGGGTAGAGTCCCCCCTTCCCTGGCCTCATTGAACGTCCTCGCCATCAACGGGGCCAACAAGTCCACATATTTTCTGTAATATTCCACCGGGAACCCGTCTGGCCCCGGGGCCTTCCCTGCTTGCATGCTTCCCAGTCCCTTAATAACCTCGTCCACCTCAATCGGCGCCCCCAGGCTTGCCACCTCCTGCTCCTCCACTTTCGGGAACCTCAATTGGTCCAGGAACTGCCGCATCCCCTCCTCTCCCTCTGGGGGTTGAGACCTATACAGTTCCTCATAGAAGGTCTTGAACACCTCATTTATCTTTCCTGCCCTTCGCACCGTGTCTCCCCTTTCGACTCTAATTCCTCCTATCTCCCTCGCTGCTGCCCTCTTTCGCAATTGATGCGCCAACAGGCGACTAGCCTTTTCCCCATATTCATACCTCCTCCCCTGTGCCTTCCTCCACAGTACCTCCGCCTTTCTGGTGGTCAGAAGGTCAAACTCCGTCTGGAGTCGTCTCCTCTCCCTGTACAATTCCTCCTCCGGGGTCTCTGCAAATTCCCTGTCCACCCTTAAAATCTCCCCCCGTAATCTTTCCCTTTCCTTGGCCTCTGTTTTCCTTTTGTGGGCCCCAATAGAGATCAGTTCTCCTCTGACCACCGCTTTTAATGCTTCCCAGACCACTCCCACAGGGACCTCGCCGTCATCATTGACCTCCAGGTATCTCTCAATACACCCCCGCACTCTTGCACACACTCCCTCATCCGCCATCAGTCCCACATCTAATCGCCAGAGTGTTCTCTGCTCCCTGTCCTCTCCTACTTCCAGGTCCACCCAATGTGGGGCATGATCCGAAACCGCTATGGCTGAGTACTCAGCTTCTTCCACCCTAGAGATCAACGACCTTCCCAACACAAAAAAAATCTATCCGGGAGTACACTTTATGGACATGGGAGAAGAAGGAAAACTCCCTAGCCCTAGGTCTAAGAAATCGCCATGGATCCACTCCCCCCATTTGGTCCATAATCCCCTTAAGTACCTTGGCCGCTGCCGGCCTTCTTCCGGTCCGTGAGCTGGATCTATCTAGCCCTGGGTCCAGCACCGTATTAAAGTCCCCTCCTAAAATCAAGTTTCCTGCCTCCAGGTCCGGTATACGCCCCAGCATCCGTCTCATGAATCCCGCATCGTCCCAATTTGGGACATACACATTAACCAACACGACCTCCATTCCCTCCAGCCTACCACTCACCATTACATATCTACCTCCGCTATCTGCTACGATGTTCTTTGCTTCAAATGCTACCCGTTTCCCCACCAAAATGGCCACCCCTCTGTTCTTTGCGTCCAGTCCTGAGTGGAACACCTGTCCCACCCATCCTTTCCTTAGCCTAACTTGGTCCGCCACCTTAAGGTGCATCTCTTGGAGCATAACCACGTCTGCCCTTAGTCCTTTCAAATGCGCGAGCACTCTGGCCCTTTTTATCGGTCCGTTCAGGCCTCTCACGTTCCACGTGATCAGCCTCACTAGGGGGCTACTTGCCCCCTCCCGTGTCGACTAGCCATTACCTTCTCTAGGCCAGTCCCATATCCCGCCTCCGCGCTCCCGCTCGCTCCCCCAGCGTCGCACACCATCCCCGCCCACCCACTCTTTAGCCATTTCCTTTTGGATTTCCACAGCAGCAACCCAGTTGTCCCCCCCCCCCCCCCCCCCCCCCCGCTAGATCCCTATCTAGCATGATTGCTCCCCCCATATCACTTCCGTAAGTCAGCTGACTTCAACTGACCCCGGCTACTCCTGCTCACTCCTCGACCCCCCCCCCCCCCCCCCCCCCCCCCCCCCCCGTGTGGGGGAACTCCCATCCGCCTTGCGCCTGTCTTCCCGCCTTATTCTTTCTGGCGCGGGAACATCCCTTTACCTGACCCACCTCTTATGGCGCAGCTCCCTTTCCCCTCCCCTTCTCCTTCCCCATTCTCCGACTATGTCCCGTCTTTCCCCCCTCACCGGCGCCCACATTTCCCCAATGTCTCCCCCCTTCCCTGTTTACTTCTCAATTAACTTCCACCGTAACATTAACAAAAACAATAACAATAACATTTCCTGCAGCATCAGTCCCTCAGTTCCGGTCCAGTTTCTCTTCATTGATGAATGACCATGCTTCCTCCGCCGTCTCAAAATAATAGTGTCTCTCCTGATACGTGATCCATAGTCTTGCCGGCTGCAGCATCCCAAACTTCACCTTCCTTTTATGCAACACCTCTTTGGCTCGGTTGAAGCTCGCCCTCCTTCTCGCCACCTCCGCACTCCAATCCTGGTATATCCGTACCACAGCATTCTCCCATCTGCTACTCCGCACCTTTTTAGCCCATCTCAGGACCTCTTCTCTGACCTTAAGGCGGTAAAATTGCACGATTATCGCCCTCGGTGGTTCTCCCGCTTTTGGTCTTCTCGCCGGAATCCAATTTGCCCACTCCACCTCCATGGGGCCCGCAGGGGCCTCAGCACCCATCAGTGAGCTCAGCATCTTACTTGCGTACGCTCCACAGTCCACTCCTTCCACACCCTCAGGGAGACCTAGTATCCGAAGGTTCTTCCTTCGCGCTCCGTTTTCTAGGGCCTCGATCCTTTCAGTACACTTTTTATGAAGTGCCTCGTGCGTCTGAGTCTTAACCGCCAGGCCCAGGATCTCGTCCTCAATATCTGTCACCTTCTGCTCCACCATGCGGAGCTCAGTCTCCTGGGTCTTTAATGTCTCCTTGAGCCCCTCAATTGCCTGTAGCATCGGGGTCAGCACCTCCCTCTTCAGCAGTTCCACGCACCGTCTCACGAATTCATCCTGCTCAGGCCCCCATGTCACCTGCGCTTTCTCCACCGCCATCTTGTACTTCTCTCTTTCTGACCCTTTGGTCGACGATTCCTCGCGCTGCAGCCGCCGCCGCCGTTTTTTTCCTCCTTCGTTTGGGGGGGGGGGGGGGGGACTCCCTTCTCACACACCCCACACCGGGTTGCGTCGTCGAAAAATTCCCCGTTGGGGCTCTTAAGCGTGCGGCTAGCTAGGCATCACCGCAACCGGAAGTCCATTCAGTGGCCTTGATGAGATCTTTTCACAGTTGTTCCCTCTGCTGCTAGAATTCACCTTTGATACAGGCCCTCAGGTCAGCTTGCAGCTTTAAGCTTGCCCTTCCCCCGCCTGCATGCTGGAAGAGGCCCTGTTTATCCTGCAGTTGCAGCCAAATCTTTTACTGTTTCTGCCGTGTCTGGCAACCAAGAGACATACCCTTCCTGGGGGACACTGTCGGGGGAATGTTGCAGTCTTCTTCCCACACCGGGAAATGGCAAACAAATGCCGTGGGGGCCCTGTAACGAGCCCAAAAGTCCGTTCCTAGCAGGAGCTACCGAATATGCGACCTCGCTCTGCATAGCCGCACCCGGAAGTTCGGACTCTTTCTTTTAAAGTGTAATTTGGAAAATCTGGCCTGGATTTCAGAATTCAAATCGCTAAGAGAAAGCGTTATTATGAGACAAAATTTTAAAGCGTGTTTTTGGGAGTGGAGTTTGGAAACTCATGTGGCAATCATCTGGGGGGATTCTGAGGAGATACCCACAAACATTCACTTGGGGTTCAGAGTGGAGAGTGCATTTTCCCACAGTTATCTTGTGTACTTCAAAGGGACTTTGTGTTAATGAAACCATTGTACATTAACATATACTTTGTCATCCATATTAATTCTAAAACCTGTGTGTAAAAGTTGAGCGAAGGGGACGTAAAGGAGTATTGTATAATTATCCAACTTTTCATGTTTAATAAATGTTTTTTGCTTGTTGTTAGAACTAATTTTCAGTCTTGTGACTCTGTTCCTCCACATTTTATAAAAAATGCAAGTTATTGTCTTTTAAGCCAGGGTTCAATTCTGGAATCTTCCCGTCCAGTTAAAACATCAACTAGGATTGTAACATATGCAGTTCTTGTCCAAATGCAACAAGACTTGACAATATCGAGGCTTTGGCTGACAAATGACCAGTAATGTTTGCATCACTCAATTGCCAGGCAATGACCATCTCCAAAAAGAGAGGATGTAAACATTGCCCCTTTACATTCAATGGCACTACCATCACTGAATTCCCCCACTATCAATATCCTGGGGATAACCACTGACCAGAAGCTGAACTGGACTAGCCATATAAATAATGTGGCTACCAGTACAGTCAGAGTCAAGGGACCCTGCAGCAAGTAACTCACCATCTGACCCCCCCCCCCCCCCCCCCCCCCCCCAAAGCCTGCCCACCATCTACAAGGCACAAGTCAGTAGTGTCATGCAATACTCTCCACTTGCCTGGATGAGTGCAGCTCCAACACCACTCTAATAAAACAGCAGCTGTGTGTACCATCTACAAGCTGCACTGCAGGAACTCACCAAGGTTCCTTGGACAGCACCTCCCAAACCAACTAGCACCACCATCTAGAAGGACAAGAGCAGCAGATACCTGGAAACTCCATCACCTGGAAGCTCCCTTCCAAGCTACTCACCATTCTGACTTGGAAATATATCGTCGTTCCTTCACTGTTGCAAAATCTTGGAGCTCCCTTCCAAGCAGCACAGTGGGTGTACCTATGCCACAGGTACCATAGCACCTCAAGAAGGCAGCTCACCACCACCTTCTGAAGGGCAACTAGGGATTGGCAATAAATGCTGGTGCAACATTTTCACATCCTAAAAATGAGTAAAGGAAAATAGGAAAAGCAGTAGCCAATTTGCATTCAGCATGTTCTCACAGAAAATAATGAAATAAGTAATCAGATTTTCTGGGTAGGATTCTCCGGTCTGTCAGCCGCATGTTATTCAGCTGCGTGCCGTTCACTGACGGCGGGATTCTATCTTCCCACCGATTGTCGAGGGAATTTCCCATTGTAACCACCCTACGCCATTGCGGAACCCACTGGCGAGTGTGCGTTGCCGGCAAGAAAATTGAATCGCAATGGCTGGAGAATTCCGGCCTATGTGTTAGGTGTTGGTCAAAGGGATAAATGTTGACCAGGACATTGGGAGATCTCCCTTGCTCTTCTATGACTTGCATCTTGGGATCTTTTACATCCAATGCCCTTAATTTAATGTCTCCCCTGAAAGACAGCACCTCCAATGGTGCAGCATATCCCGGGGGGGCCACACTGAAAAGTCAGCCTTGATACTGTGCCATCGTTTCTCGACTCTGACTCAGAGGTGAGAGTGATTCCCCTGAGAAACATGGGGTGGGATTCCCCTGAGAAATGCTGGGTCGGAGAATCGGCGGGGGGGGGGGGGGGGGGGGGGCGGCGTGAATCCCGCCCCCGCCGGCTGCTGAATTCTCTGGAGCCGGGGTTTTGGCGGGAGTGGGAATCGCGCCACGCCGGTCGGCGGCCGCTGGCAGCTGACCTCCCGGCGATTCTCCGGCCCGCGATGGGCCGTGTGGCCGCCCGTTTTTGGCCGGTCCCACCGGCGTAAATCACAACAGGTCCTTACCGGCGGGACCTGGCTCCAGGGGCGGCCTGCAGAGTCCTCAGGGGAGTGTGGGGGGGGATCTGGCACCGGGGGGTGACCCCACGGTGGCCTGCGATCGGGTCCCACCGATCCGCAGGCAGGCCTGTGCCGTGGGGGCACTCTTTCCCTCCGCACCGGCTGTTGCCAACCTCCGCCATGGCCAGTGCGGAGACGAACCCCCCTGCGAATGCGCTGGGATGACGCCAGCACGCGCTGTCGCTCCCGCGCATGTGTCAACTCGCGCCAGCCGGCGGAGGCCCTTCGGCGCCAGTTGGCGTGGCGCCAAGCCCTTCCGCGCAGCTGGCGCAGCGCCAAACACTCTGGCACCGGCCTAGCCCCTGAAGATGTGGAGGATTCCGCCCCTTTGGGGCGGCACGACGCCGGAGTGGTTCACGCCGCACCTCGGCGCCGGAGTGGCCCGCTCTGCCGGTTCGTGGACAATCCCGCCCATGAACACTATGCTATTCTCATTTAGAAACCTGAGGACAGTCCAGCTTGAAGACAGCTTCATTGACAAAGCCAGGATATTCAGTAGTCAGCTGCCAGAACATGGTCTGACTAGATTGTTGAAGGGTCTCCTCTCTTTTTTCAGAATCACCAAGCAAAATATATACTCAGCTCATCTAACACACTGGCACGAAAATCCTCTCTCACTATTGAAATTTCTGTGCAGTTCTGAGGGAGTGCTGTACTGTTGGAAATGACTGTCTTTCAAATGCGGCATAGCTACCTCTTGCATCAACTCAGAGTGTAAGATGGGTCTGAATAGAATTATAAAGTTGGATCTACCAGAAAGGAATACAGCCTTTTGACGGTCCTAGTGTTGTATGGGATCATACAGGATCAGGATAAAGCATCGGCAGACAAGGACCTGGACATGTGACAATACATGACAGGCACACAGGCAGTTTGCATGTGGCATGATTATCTTTCAGAGCCTTCAGAAAAGAAATTTGAATAACATTAGTTAATAACTTTCAGAACTTGACAACAAATTTAAAAACTGGCGAGTAAAGGAATACTTAGATCTACATTGTCTCCTGTCATCTCGCTTCGAGATGGCTCAAAGTGTCTCACGCATAACTTAGTTCATCGATATGTAAAGACTTTTTTATGCAGGCAAACCTAACATACATTTTGCACACAAGAGGATCGACACATAATAGTGAGATGGATAACTAGTTATTTTGTTTTTGTTCTTGTTAGATGACAGAGAAGTATTGGTCAGAACATTGGCAAAACCACCGTGCTCTTATTTGAATGAAATAGTTGATCTTTAATCCCCATTTACCAGATATGGATTTGGGTTTAATGTGTCATTTGAATGATAGCAAACTCGTCTGATACTCTTAAAAAGAAAAAAGATATGAGTTTAGAGATCACAGGCAGCATAATCCCAATCTATGGAAGGAGGAAATTGTGAAACAGTTCAGTATTGCATGATGTCGATGATCATCTCCCAAACATGAGAAGTATAAAGAGTAATCCGGGTGGACTTGGAAGCAGGAACTTTCCTGATTGATATTCCTTTTGTGTGAGCATTTCAATTACTTCAAATTACTGGACTCGATGAGCCAAGCAACATCCTTCTGTGCTGTGCAGGATCTGGCATCGGGAAGGCCGGGCCCACTGAGAGCCAATTCTTGCCCTTGTTGCTGGCCACCCTCCCTCAGGAACCCCTTCTCCCGCCATCACTCCCCTGTAACCTGGGATCCAACGATAATACCAGACCTCGGTGGATGTTGTACCAGCAGCAGCCATTGCTTCCTGGGGGCATTGTCATTCAATAGGACTGTTGGTCTCTGATTGGCCAACAGTTCTCGGCAGGCAGGACTTCTGCCAGGAGCCGATACCTTATTGAGTGCCTGAGTAGCACTTAATTCAGCGGACCTCCTAAAACAGGTATCATCTCCACTAAATCCAGCTCTGATGTGTATTTAATAGAAGGTATACCATCCCAGAGTTCATTGAATAATGCTTCTGTGAATGCCACTGATTGTGCTGTCACCTTTCATCTGCTAGTTCCTTAGAATTATAACAATCTGCCACCATAGTCCAGGAATAGTGGGCGGAATTCTCCGCCCCCCCCGGCCGGGTTGGAGAATCGGCGCGGAGCCGCACGAATCCAGGGCAGGGGGGAGGCCTCCGTAGTGGCCTGGCCCGTGATCGGGGCCCACCAATCGGTGGGCCTGCCTCCTTTCCTCCGTGCCGGCTCCTGTAGCCCTGCGCCATTTGACGTCGGGGCCACCGCGGGGAAGAAGGCCACTGCGCATGCGCTAGTTGCCGCCGGCCCAACTGCGCATACGCGGATCCCGTGGCGCCAGGTTCAGGCTGGGATCGGCAGCTGGTGCGGGGGGGGGGCTGCTCCAGCACCACCCTAGCCCCGTGTGGGCTCCAGAATGGGGTCCCGGAACGGGTGCCGACGCTGGAGTAAAACACTCCCATTTTTACTCTGGCGTCAGCACTTAGCCGCCTGTTGGGAGAATCCCGCCCAGTATGGTTTAGGCAAAGATTTTAAAAACAGCAAACTCAGTGGCCGGAATTTTCTAGTCGTTCCCGCTTGCGGAATCGTCTGATCCCGCTGACAGCAAAACCCCCTTTGCTGGAGCAGAAGATTCAGTCGCCTCCACCACTCTGAAACAACCTGCAGAGGACATGGAAAATCCCGCCCATGAAGTCAGACAAAATAACAAAATATGCGGAGTGGTGGGGGGGGAGAAAATTGGGGGCGATGCAGTTGTGGGGGGGGAAGCGAGGAGTGAACTCCATGTAAATATTACTGTTGGTGGAATACACAAGCCCATGGAGAACGATCTGCCAGTTAGTGAAAAAATGATGCATTGATCTCACTGTGAATAGTTTTATAAATGGGGGAATCTATCGCTCACATTGCCTCTGTCCTTCTTTGCAGGCATACTTCCGACAGGGTGTTGCTCTCCAGTATCTCGGCCGCCATGCAGATGCGCTGGCTGCATTTGCATCTGGGCTGGCCCAAGATCCGAAAAGCTTGCAGCTGCTGGTCGGGATGGTGGAAGCTGCCATGAAGTCTCCGCTACGAGGTAAGGTCATGCAAAATGCTCCTGAAATACTTACCAGATCACTGATCAGATCCTTTGGCTCGAAATGTTAACTCTGCTTTCATTCCTTACAGGTGTTGCCTGACCTGCTGGGTTTTCCCAGCATCCTCTGGTCTTGCAGGAGGAATAATTTGTTCTCTGAGAGGAATTCTCTTTCCCAGAGTGCAGTGAGGCTGAGTCATTGAGTATATTTAAGGCTGTCAGATTTTTGATTGACAAGGGAGTCAAGGGTTATGGAGTTCAGACAGGAAATTGCAGTTAAGGCTACGATCTGATCAGCTGTAATCTCATTGAATGGTGGAGCAGACGTGATGGGCCGAATGATCTACTTCTGCTCCTATTTGTTATGTCCTTATGGCTTTGTTAACCATATATACGTAGCTGCATTGGTGAACCATCAATATATATGCTGTGTGCATGCTGAACCATTCATGTACAACTTCATTTGCACTCATGATTTAAAAAAAATGAATTTTATTACAAACATGTATCAAAACAGGTTTCAGCAAATAAACACCCCAGGAAACATACTTCCCAGCAGTCAACTATACAGATCATTACACCCCCCCCCTCTCCCCCCCGACGAACAGCTCCTCAAACATAATCAGAAACATCCCCCACCTTTTCTCAAACCCCCCTGCTGAGCCCCTTAACTCATATTTTATCTTCTCCAACCGCAGGAAGTCGTACAGATCACCCAACCAAGCCGCAATGCCGACCGCTACTCCAGTAAAATTCGCCGCCCCAACATTGGCCTTCCGCCTCTCCATGAGCTCCAGCTTCTCTGAAACCCCAAATATCGCCACAAAGGATCTGAGTCCACCTCCTCCTCCACTATCCTGGCTAAGACCTCCGCCCAGAATCTTCCCAATTTTCCGCAACCGCAAAACATGTGTGCATGATTCACTGGCCCACGCCCACACCTCTCACTTTCATCTGCTACCCCCTGAAAGAACCCACTCATTCTCGCCCGAGTCATATGCACCCTGTGCACCCCCTTAAACTGTATTTTGTAAGGGCCCCGAAGAATCCAGCACGAGTTTTAAGGATACAAAATAATAACATTTATTTACTAAAACAATATATACATAACAGTAGCAGTAACTTCCCTTGCTACCTTCTCCTTCCTCTTGGTTCCTGGACTGGTCAGCTTATTTATAGTAGGAGTTTCTCCACCCCCCTCATTGGGGAAGTTCATACTCCCATAGGATTGTGGGATAGTCATTAGTCCCCAGCCAATCGTCAGTAGGCAGGTTATAACATCCCTCCCCCCCCAAAGTCCAAGGAATCCACCGTAGGCCCTGGCGAAGGAAGGCGTCTAACTCGTTTGGCCGCAGGCCAGACGCCATTTGCACGCGGCGCTGGATCAGGCGGCGTATAACGAGACGGAGACCGGCGCTTCCGTGATGAACGGCGCGGTTGTACATCCACGGCCTGTGGACCCGAGGATTCCCCCTCTGATTCATCCTGTGTCTCCATCTCGGAGTCAGAGTCTGCTGCCTCCGTCATGTCAGCGTCTCTATCCCCATTCAGTCCCGTCACGACCTGCGCAGGCTTCGAGTGAGGCACCAGTGGAAGATTTGGAGGACTACCTTCCCTTGTTTCTGGTCTTTGCCGCTGTTGAACTGAGCTCCGGGGGCGGAGAATCTTTTGCGGGGATGATCTTCTGGACTGGACGTGGTCTACATGTTTTCGCTGGAGACGACCCTGGGCTTGCACTTGGTACGATATAGGGCCCGTTTGGCGAAAGATTACACCAGGAACCCATTGGGCACCACCAGCAAAATTCCGCACGAATACTGGGTCACCGGGCGCAAACTGCCGAATCGGACGATGCCGAGACAATCCCGGTCCCTGCCGTTCTTGTGTGCGGCGTACTTTTGCGCCAATGTCCGGGAAGACCATACTAAGGCGGGTGCGAAGTCTTCAGCCCATTAGGAGTTCTGCGGGAGCTACCCCAGTCACTGCATGGGTGGTGGTCCTGTACGTAAACAAAAACCGAGCCAGTCTCGTGTCCATTGATCCGGAAGACTGCTTCTTTAGGCCTCTTTTGAATGTTTGCACTGCACGCTCTGCCAACCCATTTGAAGCCGGGTGGTAAGGGGCAGTGTGGATATGGCGGATGCCGTTCGTCTTTGTAAACCTAGCAAACTCCTCACTCGTGAATGGAGTGCCATTATCCGTGACCAGCACCTCGGGGAGGCCATGCGTGCTAAATGATAAACTCATTTTTTCAATTGTTGCGCAGGACGTTGTCCCCTGCATCTTATGCACCTCCAGCCATTTGGACTGGGCGTCAATTAGTAGAAGGAACATGGATCCCTGAAAAGGGCCTGCGAAATCTGCATGTAAGCGTGCCCAAGGCCGCCCTGGCCATTCCCAGTGATGTAGGGGCGCGGCCGGCGGAAGCTTCTGATGCTCCTGGCAAATGGAGCAGTTTTGGGCCACCTTCTCAATGTCGGTGTCGAGGCCTGGCCACCAGACATAACTCCGGGCCAACATTTTCATCTTGGTCACGCCCGGATGCCCATTGTGCAAGTCTGATAATATCAGCTCCTGGCCTTTTTCCGGGACAATCACACGCGTCCCCCACAAGAGGATGCCGTCTTCCACGCTGAACTCTGACAGCTTGGAGGAAAATGCCCGCAACTGTCTATGCTGCCCACCATACAGGACTATGTGCCGAACCTTTGACAGGACTGGCTCCGTCTGGGTCCACTTACGGATCTGTGATGCCGTGACAGGCAAGGTGTCCATAAAATTTAGGGTTGCGACCACCTCACCGGTCGTGGGGGTCGACATGGGGCCGGTTGATAAAGGCAATCGGCTCAGTGCGTCGGCATTTGCTATCTGCGTACCTGGTTTGTGCTCCAGAGAATACTCATATGCAGCAAGCAACAAAGCCCAGCGCTGGATCCGTGCAGAAGCAATGGGCGGTATTGGCTTATCCTCTCTGAAGAGTCCCAGCAGGGGCTTATGATCAGTCACGATAGTGAAATGGCGGCCGTACACATACTGGTGGAAGCGTTTCACCACGAAAACCACTGCCAGGCCCTCCTTCTCGATCTGCGCGTACTTTTTCTCCGCTGCAGTCAATGTGCGGGAGGCGAAAGCTATCGGTCGCTCGGCCCCGTTCTCCATCTTGTGGGACAGGACAGCCCCAATACCATACGGGGATGCATCACATATAACGAGCAAAGGCTTTCCCGGATCATAGTGGGTTAGTAACCCAGACGACGACAATTGTTGCTTTACCCGCCGGAAAGCGGTTTCTTGCGGCTGACCCCAAACCCAGGTGTGATTTTTCTTTAGCAGCAGGTGTAAGGGGGCCAGCGTAGTTGCCAGATTGGGGAGGAACTTCCCGTAATAGTTTACGAGACCGAGAAAAGAACGAAGATGCGAAGTGTCAGTCGGGGTGGGGGCATGTTGAATTGCACGCACCTTCTCTGTGACGGGGTGCAGACCCGCGCGGTCCACCCGATAACCTAGGTAGACTACTTCTTTTGTCTGAAGTACGCACTTTGTGTGACGTAAACGGACTCCAGCCTCCGAAAGGCGTTTAAGGACAGCCTCCAGATTTTCCAAATGCTCTTGCTCCGACGTCCCTGTAATCAACACGTCATCTAGGTAGACAGCCACACGTGGTAAACCTCTCAAAATGCCCTCCATAACACGTTGAAAAGTTGCGCAGGCAGAGGATACTCCAAAGGGCAACCGTGTATATTCATACAGGCCCCGGTGTGTGTTAATTGTTACATATGGTCGGGAGGCAGGGTCCAGCTCCAACTGCAGGTAGGCGTGACTCATATCTAATTTTGTGAATGAGAGTCCGCCTGCAAGTTTCGCGTAGAGATCCTCTATGCGAGGCATTGGGTATCGGTCGAGTCGGGAAACTGTATTCACTGTAAGTTTATAGTCGCCACACAAGCGAACTGTGGCATCTGGCTTCATTACTGGTACAATTGGTGCTGCCCAGTCAGCAAAACGGACGGGCCTGATAATACCCAAACTCTCCAAACGAGTGAGCTCCCCTTCTACCTTCTCGAGCAAAGCGTAAGGCACTGGGCGCGCCCGGAAATAGTATGGCGTGGCTCCTGCTTCAACTTGGATACGGGCTACGGCCCCTTTTATTTTCCCCAAACCAGGTTGGAATACCTCTGGGTATCGTCCTAGCACCTCAGTCAACCCTCCAGAAACTGTTTGGAGGATGTGCTGCCATTGCAACCGCAAATGGCGCAACCAGTCCCGACCCAACAGGCTGGGCCCATGGCCACGCACTACGATAAGTGGGAAACGCCCCTCCTGGCGTCCATAGACAACAGGGGTCATTGTAGTTCCTGCAATGTCAAGTGGTTCCCCCGTGTAGGTGGCCAACCTGGCCTGTGAGTCAGTTAATGTAAGGGTCTGTATACCCTGCTTGATGCGGTCGAATGTCCTCTGGGCGATCACGGAAACCGCTGCGCCAGTATCCAACTCCATCTCCAGCGGGTGGCCATTGACCCGTACTGTCACCTTAATGGGGGCCACACGGGGAGCTGCCACACAATGCAGCTGCAGGCAGTCGTCCTCCGTCTCCACGTCCTCAGGAGTGGTCGCCGCAGGTTCATCCACATGGAAGATACGGCCTCTGGGCTGGTCCCAGTTACGGCCCCTGGGCTGGTCCCAGTTTCGGTCGGAACGACGGCGCCTCTGGCGTCCCCAGGACCGCCGTCCGCGATGGGGTTGGCGCCTACAAGTCTGACACGGACATGGCTCCTCATCCATTGGCTCTGGAGAAGGCTCCCTTCGGGGAGGAATGTCCGATGGCCACTGGCGTCGGTCTGGTCGTTGCCTCGCCCAAGGTACCGCAGGAGTGCGGGGAGACGTTTTTGGGCGGAAAGGGTTGCGCCCCAAGGCATGCACTTCCATTCCCTGTAGCTCCTGTACTCCTCGCTCTGCGCTCTCTCGGGACAAGACTATTTGTATTGCCTGTTGAAAAGTCAATGTTGGCTCCGCTGACAACTTTCTCTGGGTGGCTGCATTGTTAATACCGCAAACCAAACGGTCGCGTAACATTTCTGACAAGGTCTCACCATAGTCACAGTATTCCACTATCCCGCGTAGCCTGGATAAAAATAAAAAAAATTCGGCAAGGGATTCTCCAGGGGTCCTCTCAGTAGTATTAAACCGGTAACGCTGGACTATCGTGGACGGGGTTGGGTTAAAGTGTTGCCCCACTATATTCACAAGTTCGTCAAACGTTTTGGTGTCCGGCGCAGCTGGGTACGTAAGGCTCCTAATCACCCCAAACGTATGCGGCCCGCAGGCGGTGAGCAATATGACCACCTGGCGCTCGTTTTCAGTGATATTGTTTGCCCGGAAATAGTAACGCATCCGTTGTGTGTACTGGTTCCAGCTTTCCAGCGCAGCATCAAAAACATCCAAACGTCCGTACAGAGGCATGGTATAATAGAAAACAACTTCCAACCTGTATCCAACAAAAATCCAGGGAGGTGGCTTCAGCAGTGTAGACAGCTATTCACTTTTACCTTCATCGCCAGTTTTGTAAGGGCCACAAAGAATCCAGCACGAGTTTTAAGGATACAAAATAATAACATTTATTTACTATAACAATATATACATAACAGTAGCAGTAACTTCCCTTGCTACCTTCTCCTTCCTCTTGGTTCCTGGAATGGCCAGCTTATTTATAGTAGGAGTTTCTCCGCCCCCCCCTCATTGGGGAAGTTCATACTCCCATAGGATTGTGGGATAGTCATTAGTCCCCAGCCAATCGTCAGTAGGCAGGTTATAACACTGTATCAGGCACATCCTGGCACAAGAGGTGGTCCCAATTACCCTACGCAGTGCCTCACTCCATACTCCCCAATTATTTGCACTCTTGTTTGCAGTAAGAGAAAGTTTAATTTCCTTATAATGCTTGACTGAAAAACTAGAACATGTTATGTGCAAGACAGCATTCATGCACCCTTTTGTTCAATTCAAGAGTCTTACAGTGTACCAACTTGTTGCCAATCAGCAATGACGCTTTCTTTCCCATCGCCTCTACCACAACTGTGCACTTCTCCAGAATCTTCCAGTAGCGCAAAGATAGCCCCATTATCTTTTCTCCACTGCCCATTCTCTTCATAAACCTCTCTTCCCTGTTCCCTCCACCCTCACTCCTGCAACAAAAGTGAGGAGCTTATCGACATGCTTGTTACCAGGTTTGAGACAATATTTTCTGCTGCTGCCCCTTGGTCACCAAGCCGGACAGCTCTCCTGGCTCCACCTTTTTTCCTAGTTCTGATCCTGTTTCATTTATTCTCGACTTTCACTTCTATCTCACTTTATGATGTATGGCTCAACTTGTGATGCGCAATCAATTGCACAAAGACGCAGATTGGGTACAACTGTGGCTTTATTGCAGTCAGATGCATGGCCTCCTGCTGCAGCTGGCGAAATGGCAGGGCACTGGAGGTCATGCATATTTATACAGATCTTAGTGGGCGGAGCCAGCCGGCAGGGGCTACCGGCGAACCTATAGTGCAGGTCCTACCTTACATCCCATAATACGGTGGTTCACCACAACTTGTCCATGAGACCCACATCTTTGTCCATTGATCACATTCCCACAATTTGCTTACCATCCAAATTTCCTTCCTGGCCCCTATGCGAGCCTGACATAAATGACTCCCTGTCCATAGGTATTGGCCATTCACGTACCAAACAGCTGTTTTACTCTATTCCCCATCAAAACCGTCAACCCACTTCCATTGTTATGAAATATCAGCCAATCTCCAACCTTCCTTTTCTCCCCAAAGTCCTTGCGGTGCCCAATTCCATGCCTATCTTTCGTGCACTTGATTTGCTCCAAGCAGGTTTCCACCCTGTTCCTCTTGGCTCCGCAGCACAGATTTTTTAAAACAATTTATATTTAAACATTTCACTGGACGATGAGGACCACTGCGTAACATTCATGATATGGTTGGTTACTGCAAACATGAGTGCAAATAAAGGTGTACATGAATGGTGGTACCAGTTAAATATAGTACTGGTGTAATCAATTAACCGGCAGTATTTGCGTATAACGTATTGATTATAATGTACGATTTGCTTGTAGAATCCCTGGAACCAACCTATCAGAAGCTACAGAAAATGAAGTTGGACAAAAGCCCTTTTGTGGTCGTATCTGTCATTGGCCAGGAGCTTCTGACTGCCGCACACCATGGTGCCTCTGTCGTTGTTCTGGAGGCTGCCTTGAAAATAGGAACATGCAGCTTGAAACTCCGTGGGTCAGTGTTCTCCGCCCTAAGCAGTGCTTACTGGGCATTAGGGAATACAGAGAAGAGTATTGGCTATATGCAGCAGGACTTCGACGTAGCAAAGACTTTAGGTAAACACTGCAACTGTCTCTTGTAAATTGATTGAAATTTTGAAATGTTTTGAATGGCTGTGAGAATTCACAGTTAGTTTGACACTACCAAATAAAATAAACCCAGGCATTCTGAAGTTTCTAAGTTTAAGCAGAAGATTGAGTTCAAATTAAAAACAAGAGGGAAAAGTGTTTACCAAACGAGAAAATGCTGGAAAAAAAGCTCCGTCAATCCTTTGACAAAGGGTCATCTGGACTCGAAACGCTCGAAAAGCTCTTTTCTCTCCCTACAGATGCTGCCAGACCGGCTGAGATTTTCCAGCATTTTCTCTTTTGGTTTCAGATTCCAGCATCCACAGTAATTTGCTTTTATCCAGGGAAAAGTGTTTAGCCTGCAGATGGAGAACTGCCAATATATTCTGTAAATTGTAGATTTGTGCATAAATCGTCAATTTACACTTGCTAGGTTTGGAGATTCTTGGATGGATGAGAGGCACTGTTTTTTTCAGCAGGTGCATCCTGTCATGTCTCTAAGCAGCTGTAAAGTAACACAGGGATGCAACAGTATAGCAGCCCCCTTAATTAAATGTTGAAAAAGGTGATAGAAGAATAGACTAAATTTCTTTCACTTTACAGTTCAGCACCATAGTAATTGAACATTGGTTTCTTTTCACAAAATGTTAAAATCTGGTACCAATTTTGCATGGTGGCTAACTAACACTTGAAGTGGATATTTACCATCAGGTAACTTGTGCCTAAATGGTCACTTAGGATTCATAGTAACTATGAATATTTTTTTTAAAATATTTTTATTCTCCTCCTTTTTCACATTTTCTCCCAGATTTGCACCCATCAACAATAAACAATAAGCACTAATGAATATAATGTCAATCCCCATATCAACAACAACAATCCCATCCTTCCACCAACCCCCAAACAACTTCCCGCATGTTAAGATAAACAAATAACAAAAAGGAATCTGGAATCACCCATAGTCACCATTAACACATACAGTCCTCCTCCCCCCAACCCTCCCAGCCCCCAACACCCCTAATGTTCGATGTGATCCAATTCTCGCACGTGCATAATGATTAACGCCCATGAATTGTAGAACCCGTCCCTCCTTCCCCTCAGTTCAAATTTGACCTTTTCAAGCGTCAAGAATTCCAGCAGGTCCTCCCGCCACACCAGGGCACAGGGTGGAGAGGTTGATCTCCACCCTAACAGAATCCGCCTTCGGGCGATCAACGAGGCGACGGCTACAACATCAGCCTCTGCACCCGATTCCAACCCTAGCCGGTCCGAAACCCCGAATATGGCCTCCGAGAGACCCCCCTCAAAGAGCCGGCTCATCCCGCTCTTGTAAGGTGCGCTCTATACACCACTTTCAACTGTATCAGCTCCAACCTCGCACACGAGGTGGAGGCATTCATCCTCCAGATCATCTCACACCAGAACCCCTCCTCCATACCCTCTCCCAACCCTTCCTCCCACTTTGTCTTGATTCCTTATAACGGCGCCTTCTCCTCCTCCAAAATAGCCCTGTAAACCGCCGATACTGCCCCCTTCTCCAGTCCCCCTGTCATCAGCACCTCCTCCAGCAATGTGGAGGCCGGCACTACTGGGAAGCTGTGTATCTCCTTTCTGGCAAAGTCTCGAACCTGCATTTATCTAAATATTTCCCCCTGCTCCGGCCCATACTTTGCTCCCAACTCCTTCAATACCGCAAAACGACCCCAAGAAACAAATCTTTTAGTGTCCTAATTCCTTTCTCCTCCCATCTCCGAAAATTTCCATCCCACTTCCCTGGCTCAAATCTGTGGTTCCCCTGAATCAGCATTTCCCTTGACCCTGCCCCCAACCCAAAGTGCTGTCGAAACTGCCTCCAAATTCTCAACAAAGCTATTACTGCCGGACTCCCTGAGTATCTTCCCGGGGCCGTCGGGAGCGGCGCTGTTGCTAGTGCCTTCAATCCCGACCCCCGACACAAACTCTCCTCCATTCTGACCCATTGGGGGTCAACCCCTCTGACCCAGCTCCGTACCTTCTCCACATTCGCCACCCACTAATAATACATCAGGTTTGGAAGACTCAAACCCCCTGCCTGCCTTCCTCTCTGTAGTATCACCTTTGTAATTCTGGCCACCTTCCCTCCCCATATGAACGAGGTAATCAACCCATTCAATCTCTCTCAAAAGTGCCTTTGGCAGGAAAATCGGCAGGCATTGAAAATACCATCAGGTAATCCAATTCTTGGCAGGAAGGGGCATGAGGTCCTGCAGCAGGAGTTCAGGGAGCTAGGCAGAAAGTTAAAAGACAGGACCTCTGGGGTTGTAATCGCGGGATTACTCCCTGTGCCACGTGCCAGTGAGGCTAGAAATAGGAAGATAGAGCTGCTAAACACGTGGCTGAACAGCTGGTGTAGGAGGGAGGGTTTCCGTTATCTGGACCACTGGGAGCTCTTCCGGACCGGGGGACCTGTATAAGAAGGACGGGTTGCATCTAAACTGGAGAGGCATAAATATCCTGGCTGCGAGGTTTGCTTGTGTCACACAGGAGGGTTTAAACTGGTATAGCGGGGGGTGGGCACCAGAGCAATAGGTCAGAAGGTGAAACAATTGATGGAGAACTAGGTAATAGGGCCAGTATGGCTCTGAGGAAGAGCAGACAGGGAGATGTTGCTGAAAACAGTGGGACTGGTGGCCTGAAGTACATATCTTTTAATGCAAGACGTATAACAGGTAAGGCAGGTGAACTTAGAGCTTGGATTAGTACTTGGAACTATGATGTTGTTGCCATGTTGTTGAGGGAAGGACAGGATTGGCAGCTGAACGTTCCAGGATTTAGATGTTTCAGGCGGGATAGAGGGGGATGTAAAAGGGGTGGCGGAGTTGCGCTACTGGTTAGGGAGAATGTCACAGCTGTACTGCGGGAGGCCACCTCAGAGGGCAGCGACGCTATATGGGATAAGAAGGGTGCAGTCACAATATAGGGGGTTTACTACAGGCCTCCCAACAGCAAGTGGGAGATAGAGGAGCAGATAGGTAGACAGATTTTGGAAAGGAGTAAAAGCAACAGGGTTGTTGTGATGGGAGACGTTAACTTCCCCAATATTGACTGGGACTAACTTAGTGCTAGGGGTTTGGACGGGGCAGAGTTTGTAAGGAGCATCCAGGAGGGCTTCTTAAAACAATATGTAGATAGTCCAACTAAGGAAGGGGCTATACTGGACCTGGTATTGGGGAATGAGCCCGGCCAGGTGGTAGAAGTTTCAGTAGGGGAGCAAAGTGCTGGTGGACAAGGATAAGAGTGGTCCTAGGGTGAATGTGCTAAATTGGGGGAAGGCTAATTATAACAATATTAGGCAGGAACTGAAGAACCTAGATTGGGGGTGGTTGTTTGAGGGTAAATCAACACCTGACATGTGGGAGGCTTTCAAATGTCAGTTGAAAGGAATTCCGGACCGGCATGTTCCTGTGCGGAAGAAGGATAAATACGGCAAATTTACGGAACCTTGGATAACGAGAGATATTGTAGACCTCGTCAAAAAGAAAAAGGAGGCATTTGTCAGGGCTAGAAGGCTGGGAACAGACGAAGCCTGTGTGGAATATAAGGAAAGTAGGAAGGAACATCAGCAAGGAGTCAGGATGGCTAAAAGGGGTCACGAAAAGTCATTGGCAAATATGGTTAAGGAAAATCCCAAGGCTTTTTACACGTCCATAAAAAGCAAGAGGGTAGCCAGGGAAAGGGTTGGCCCACTGAAGGACAGGCGAGGGAATCTATGTGTGGTGCCTGAGGAAATGGACGAGGTACTAAATGAATACTTTGCATCAGTATTCACTAAAGAGAAGGAATTGGTGGATGTTGAGTCTGGAGAAGGATGTGTAGATAGCCTGGGTCACATTGAGATCCGAAAAGACGAGGGGCGAAATCCTCCGTAATCGGCGCGATGTCCGCCGACCGGCGCCAAAAACGGCGCAAATCAGTCCGGCATCGCGCCGCCCCAAAGGTGCGGAATCCTCCGCATCTTGACCAGCCGAGCCCTAACCTTGAGGGGCTAGGCCCGCGCCGGACTGATTTCCGCCCCACCAGCTGGCGCGGAAATGACATCTCCAGGCGGCGCATTCGCGGGAGCGTCAGCGGCCGCTCACGGCATCCCCGCGCATGCGCAGTGGAGGGAGTCTCTTCTGCCTCCGCCATGGTGGAGACCGTGGAAAGGCGGAAGGAAAAGAGTGCCCCCACGGCACAGGCCCGCCAGCGGATCGGTGGGCCCCGATCGCGCGCCAGGCCACTGTGGGGGGCACCCCCCGGGGCCAGATCGCCCTGCGCCCCCCCCAGGACCCCGGAGCCCGCTCGCGCCGCCTTGTCCCGCCGGTAAGAGAGGTGGTTTAATCCACGCCGGCGGGACAGGCATTCTAGCAGCGGGACTTCGGCCCATTGGGCCGGAGAATCGGCGGGGGGGGGCACGCCAACCGGCGCGGCGCGATTCCCGCCACCGCCAAATCTCCGGTGCCGGAGAATTCGGCAACCGGCGGGGGCGGGATTCACGCCAGACCCCGGCGATTCTCCGACCCAGCGGGGGGTCGGAGAACCTCGCCCGAGGTGTTGGGCGTCTTGAAAAATATTAAGATAGATTAGTCCCCAGGGCCTGATGGGATCTACCCCAGAATATTGAAGGAGGCTCGAGAGGTAATTGCTGAGGCCTTGACAGAAATCTTTGGATCCTCACTGTCTTCAGATGATGTCCCGGAGGACTGGAGAATAGCCAATGTTGTTCCTTTGTTTAAGAAGGGTAGCAAAGATAATCCAGGGAACTACAGGCCGGTGAGCCTTACGTCAGTGGTAGGGAAATTACTGGAGAGAATTCTTCGAGACAGGATCTACTCCCATTTGGAAGCAAATGGACGTATTAGCGAGAGGCAGCATGGTTTTGTGAAGGGGAGGTCGTGTCTCACTAACTTGATAGAGTTTTTCGAGGAGGTCACCAAGATGATTGACGCAGGTAGGGCAGTGGATGTTGTCTATATGGACTTCAGTAAGGCCTTTGACAAGGTCCCTCATGGCAGACTGGTACAAAAGGTGAAGTCACACGGGATCAGGGGTGAGCTGGCAAGGTGGATACAGAACTGGCTAGGTCATAGAAGGCAGAGAGTAGCAATGGAAGGGTGCTTTTCTGATTGGAGGGCTGTGACCAGTGGTGTTCCACAGGGATCAGTGCTGGGACCTTTGCTGTTCGTAGTATATGTAAATGATTTGGAGGAAAATGTAACTGGTCTGATTAGTAAATTTGCAGACGACATAAAGGTTGGTGGAATTGCGGATAGTGATGAGGACTGTCAGAGGATACAGCAGGATTTAGATCATTTGGAGACTTGGGCGGAGAGAAGGCAGATGGAGTTTAATCCGGTCAAATGTGAGGTAATGCATTTTGGAAGGTCTAATGCAGGAAGGGAATATACAGTGAATGGTAGAACCCTCAAGAGTATTGACAGTCAGAGAGATCTAGGTGTACAGGTCCACAGGTCACTGAAAGTGGCAACACAGGTGGAAGGTAGTCAAGAAGGCATAGGGCATGCTTGCCTTCATTGGCCGGGGCATTGAGTATAAAAATTGTCAAGTCATGTTGCAGCTGTGTAGAACCTTCGGCCACACTTGGAGTATAGTGTTCAATTCATGTCGCCAGAAGGATGTGGAGGCTTTAGAGAGGGTGCAGAAGAGATTTACCAGAATGTTGCCTGGTATGGAGGGCATTACCTATGAGGAGAGGTTGAATTAACTCGGTTTGTTCTCACTGGAATGGCGGAGGTTGAGGGGCGACCTGATCGAGGTCTACAAAATTATGAGGGGCATAGACAGGGTGGATAGTCAGAGCTTTTTCCCAGGGTATACTAGTCAATTACTAGGGGGCATAGGTTTAAGGTGCAAGGGGCAAGGTTTAGAGGAGATGTACGAGGCAAGTCTTTTACACAGAGGGTAGTGGGTGCCTGGAACTCGCTGCCGGAGGAGGTGGTGGAAGCAGGGACGATAGTGACGTTTAAGGAGCAACTTGACAAATACACGAATAGGATGGGAATAGAGGGATACGGACCCCGGAAGTGAAGAAGATTTTAGTTTAGACGGGCAGCATGGTCGGCATAGGCTTGGAGCTTTTCTTTGTTCTTTGTTCTTGAAAGTGCATAATGAATAACGCATAATTGTAGAATCCCTCCATTCTTCCCCTCAGTTCAAACTTAACCTTCTCAAGAGTCAAGAATTCCAACAGGTCCCCCCGCTTCGCGAGGGCACAGGGTGGAGAGGTTGCTCTCCATCCCAACAGGATCCGCCTTCGGGCGATCAACGAGACGAAGGCTACAACATCTGCCTCCGCACCTGTTTCCAACCCCGGCTGGTCCGACACCCCGAATATGGGCCCCTGAGGGCCCGGGTCCAGTTTCACGTGCACCACTTTAGAGATTACGTGGAAAAACCTCCTTTCAATAATCCTCCAGCTTTGGACAGGACCAAAACATATGAACGTGGTTAGCTGGGCCCCCCCCGCAATGTTCACACACATCCTCTACCCATTCAAAGAGCCGGCTCATCCTTGCCCTTGTGAGGTGTGCTCTGTATACCACCTTCAGTTGTATCAGCCCCAACCTCGCGCACGAGGTGGAGGAGTTCACGCTCCGGAGCACCTAACACCAGAAACCCTCCTCCATACCCTGTCCCACTCTTTCTCCACTTTGCATTCATCCCTTCCAGTGGTGCCTTCTCCTCTTCCAAAATTGCCCTGTAAACCGCTGACACTACCCCCTTCTCCAGTCCCCCTGTCGTCAGCACTTCCTCCAGCAATGTGGAGGCCGGCTCCACCAGGAAGGTCTGTATCTCCTTCCTGACAAAATCTCAAACCTGCATGTGTCTAAACATTTCCCCCTGCTCCAGCCCATACTTTGCTCCCAGCTCCTTCAATCCTGTAAACTGTCCCCCAAGAAACAAATCTTTTAGTGTCTTAATCCCCTTCTCTTCCCATTTCCCAAACTTTCCGTCCCACTTCCCTGGCTCAAATCTGTGGTCCCCCGAATTGGCATTTCCCTTGACCCTGCCCCCAACCCGAAGTGTTGGCGAAACTGCCTCCGAATTCTCAACAAAGCTATTACTGCCGGACTCCCTGAGTATCTCCCCGGGGCCGTCGGGAGCGGTGCTGTCGCTAGTGCTTTCAATCCCGATCCCCTGCACAAACTCTCCTCCATTCTGACCCACTGGGAATAAACCCATCTGACCCAGCTCCGCACCTTCTCCACATTCGCTGCCCAGTAGTAGTACAACAGGTTCGGGAGACCCAAACCCCCTGCCTGCCTTCCCCTCTGTAGCAGTATCTTTCTAACTCTGGCCACCTACCCTCCCCATATGAACGAAGTAATCATCCCTTCAATCTCTCTAAAAAATGCCTTTGGCTGGAAAGTCGGCAGGCATTGGAAAATAAACAGACATCGCGGCAACATGTTTGTTTTAACCGCCTGTCCCCGACCCGCCAGTGACAGAGGGAGACCATCCCACCTTGCTAGATCAGCTTTCACTCTCCCCACCAAACTAGAAATGTTGTACCTGTGGATCCCCCCCCACTCCCGAGCAACTTGCACCCCCAGGTATCTAAAGTGAGTCCCTTCCCTACGGAATGGCGGCCCCCCCATCCCTGCTCCCACCCCCAGCCGAGACACCACAAAATATTCACTCTTGTCTAGATTTAATTTGTACCCCAAGAAAGACCCAAACACCCAAAGCAGTTCCAATATTCCCCCTATTGACACACTCAATTCCGACATGCATAACAACAGGTCATCGGCATATAAGGACACCTTATGCTCTATCCCCCCCCCCCACTATCCCTTTCCATACCCCCGAACCTCTTAACGCGATGGCCAGTGGCTCAATCGCAAGTGCAAACAGCAGGCGGGACATAGGACATCACTGCCGAGTCCCACGGTGAGAGAAAAGTATCTCGAACTGATGTTACTTGAGCGGACACTGGCCCTCGGCTCCTTATGTAGCAGCTTTACCCAGTCCACAAATCTTGGTCCAATCCCAAACCGCTCCAGAACTGTCATCAAGTACCCCCATTCTACCCAGTCAAACACTTTCACGGCGTCCAATGCCACAAATATCTCTGTTTCCTTCCCCACCGCCGGTGCCATAACCACGTTCAATATCCTCCTAACGTTCGAAAAGAGCTGCCTCCCTCTCACGAACCATGTCGGATCTTCGCCTGTCACCTTCGGGAGGCACTCCTCCAGCCTACCTGCCAGTACCTTCGCCAGTACTTTTGCGTCCACGTTTAAAAGTGATATGGGCCTAAACGACCCACATTCCGTCGAATCCTTATCTTTTTTAAGCAACAGGCAAATCGATCACTATGAATAATCATATTGAGGGTGGGATGTTTTGGTGCATTTATTCCAATTTTTGTCTGTTACTTTTATACCATCTGTGTTCCGCAGGACAGCAATAGTTCAAATTCCATTGCTAAAATCATGTCCGTGGCCTCCTTTAAAAACCAGGGATGGGTTCCTCCATCCCGCCACATCCATTTTCTGGTGCGACGCACCCTCGCCAGCAGCGGGATCCTCCGTCCCAGCATCCGGCCAATGGGGTTTCCCATTGTGGGCACCCCTACGCTGTCAGGAAATCCGCGGGCATGAGGATCCTGCCGATGGAAAATCCAGCCCTACAACTCTTTGGTCACCATATTGATAATCCCTTCGATAGGAGTCCCAGAGTTCATCTTGTGGCCAGTCCATACATGTCACTCGATGGTAGAATAGTACGGCAAAAATTAAAATGTAGCACATCTTCAGTGAATTGACGGAACGTGCAGTGCAACAAAATACTGGGATGTGAGATGAAGGCTACAATTTGTATTGAACCCCTCAAGGCTTATGTTCTATAGATAGAACCCAAGAACCTCCTTGATTCGATTACAGCTTGAAACTCACTGCCAGGGATCCATTATTGAGATTTTGTCAGGCCACCCTTTGTAGCAATACTGGAGATGCATTTGTGAAGATTTCCCCTTTCAGTGAAATTGTAGCCACTACTTTTTTAATGTTTCCAATTCCGCCAGCAGTACTGACAGAGAAATCTTCAAGGACCCATTTGGAATGTTGTCACAGCTAGTTAGTTATCAAGGAACTTATGAATATAAATTGTCTGCACTCCTCAATTCAATTCCAGTCTGTAATTCACTTCTTGGCATCCAATATCTAACCACCTCCACATTCTATAAAAATATTCTGCTAAGTGTGTATTTTGCACATCACTATTTAATACGGTGCAACAGAAAAGATTACCGTGTCACACACACACTTCCTGCTCTAAATTTTGCATTTGTATAATAGCAACAACAATATAAATCAAATCAATAAATCAAGTCGGTCAAAGTCTGGAGCTACCACTGAGGGCCGACTATGGATAAAATGAAAACATTGAATCAAGCTTGAGCAGTCAGCAAAATCTGCCAATAGAAGAAAAAAGGGGCAAGAATTGAAATACTTCAAATACGTTTTTTGAAGATCCAAATGACTGGCATCTGTGAACTTACGAATGAACATAAAGCTTGTATCTGTAAAAGAAAAAACTCCCACAAAATTTGCGAGTAAATTATCAAATTTATTTCCCCAGTTTATCGCTTTGAAATGCCTGTAACAGTATTTTGCATCTGGGCTCTGTCTCTCTTTACGTCTAAACTCTGTGGTTTGAGCATTTCCTACTTCCCACAACTGTGGTGCCATCATTTAAGTTAAGGAGGCAAATGAAGTAGCCCACCAAAATCACAGTGGTTAGCACTATTGCTTAACAGCGCCAGGGTCCCAGGTTTGATTCCCGGGTCACTGTCTGTGTGGAGTCTGCATGTTCTCCCTGCGTTGGCGTGGGTGTCCTCCGGGTGCTCCGGTTTCCTCCCACAAGTCCCGAAAGATGTGCTGTTAGGTGAATTGGACATTCTGAATTTTCTCTCAGTGTACCTGAACAGGTGCCGGAGTGTGGCGACTAATGGCTTTTCACAGTAACTTCATTGCAGTGTTAATGTAAGCCTACTTGTGACAATACTCCCAGAATGTCCCCCTATGTAACAATCTGTGAACTACAGAATACAATTAGAGTTGCCTTCCATTTGAGCCTAATGAACAGCACCAAATTTTGGAGCTGCGGGAGGGAGTGGGGAAACATGACACACAAGATTTTCTTTTTAATCATCAGGATTGGCAACGAGAGAGCATTTAAGAACGTTCTTTTTATGGGCCTGGTCTCCTCCTCCTTGAGCAATTTAAAAAGACTGATAAATTGCAGCACCAATAGCCAGAAAACCATTATTTGGACAGTGATAGTTACTGCGATTTTATTTTTACCCCTTGGATGAAATCATCAAAGAAAACTAAAGAAAACTTCGGTGGTGAATTGCTTTGAAGGGTTGTTTGTTAGAACACGCAGAGATTAATTTATGGAAGTGTATCTGTGGGAACAAGCTCCTTTCTTTCTCTTTAAAATTTTTGAGGGAAGTATGATTTACATATTCAGTTTTGGCGTGATCCAATTTCTATTAATAACCCCACAACAAACTTGAGATAGGGTAAACTCCAAGGGTTAGTTTATTGTATACAGTCAAAACGTGGGAAGGGGATCTTGCTATGTAAACCTCAATACATGTGCACATTAAAAGAGGGATAAAGAAAGAAACAGTTACAGTGCAAAGACCACAGAGCAAATATTTATTGGGTGGGATTTTGGGGAGGCAGTGCGTAGTGGTATTGTCTCTGGACTAGTAAACCAGATACCCAGAGTAATGCTCTGGGGACCCAGGTTCAAATCCTTCCACTGCAGATGGTGAAATTTGAATTCAATAAAAATCTGGAATTAGAAGTCTAATGATGACCATGAAACCATTGTCGAATGTTGTAAAAAACCCATCTGGTTCTCTTTAGGGAAGGAAATCTGCCATCCTTACTCGGTCTGGCCTACATATGACTCCAGACCCACAACAATGTAGTTGACCCTTAACTTCCCCCTCGAGGGCAATTTGGGATGGGCAATAAATGCGGGATGGGCAATAAAGAAATTTCCAGCCTTTCCCGCCACTGGGATCTTCTGGTCCCATCAAAGCGGACCCCCACGGTGGCTTTCCCTGGGATGGGTAAGCTCCACAAAATGTCGTGGACATAGGTGGGATCAGATTGCCTCGGCCTTCATAAAATACACCGCGGGCGCGGCGCAGGTCTTCAAATCTGCACTCAGCTCTTTTTCTGAGCTGCTGCTTGCTAGATGGAAAATGGCAGAATAAGTGGCAGTACAGAAAGACCAGGGGCGGGCCGTACCGGCGCTGAGGAGTGGCGTGGACCACTCCAGCGTCGGGCCGCTCGGAAGGTGCGGAATCTTCCGCACCTTCAGGGGCTAGGCCGCTGCCGGCAGGTTTGGGGCCACGGCAGCTGGTGCGGAAGGGCTTGGCCCCGCGCCAACCGGCGCCGAAGGGCCTCTGCTGGCTGGCGTGAGTTGGCGCATGCGCGGGAGCACCAGCGTGTGCTGGCATCATCCCAGCACATGCGCAGAGGGTTCTTCTCCGCGTTGGCCATGACGGAGGTTGACAGCAGCCGGCGCGGAGGGAAAGAGTGCCCCCATGGCACAGGCCCGCCCGCGGATCTGTGGGCCCCAATCACGGGCCAGGCCACCGTGGGGGTACCCCCCTGGGCCAGATCTCCCTGCGCCCCCCCCCCCCCCCCCCCCCCCCCCCCCCCCCCCCCCGAGGACTCTGCAGGCCGTCTGCAGAGCCAGATCCAGCCAGTACGGACCTGGTTTGATTTATGCCTGCGGGACCGGCTGCAACCAGGCAGCCACTCGGCCCATCGCGGGGAGGAGAATTGCCGGGCGCGCCACTGCCAACGGCCCACAACCGCGCGACGCGACTCTCGCCCCCACCGAAACACCGGCGCCGAAGAATTTGGCAGCCGGCATTGGAGCGGCGGGATTCACATCGCCCGCCCCCCCCCCCCCCCCAAGCGATTCACCGACCTGCCGGGCGGGGGTCGGAGAATCCCGGCCCAGATAACTCGTTCTCTCTGCTACGCAGCTCATGCGACATGATTCCCACTTCTCCACTTTAAATTTGACAAAGGATGTATATTTCTTTGTTTGAATTCCTGAGATTGTTAAGATTCAACCATGAAGAGTTTGAAAGGAGTGGTGCAGGGTCCATTGTCCTAGCAGACTGGTCATTTCTGTTGGCCAAATCTGGCTTAGAAAATGTAGATGGCGTCGGGCCCCTGAAATGTCGCGCAGCACCAAGTGAGATCCCCACTGCCTGCCCCCCTTCCCTCATCCCCCATATCCCCCGTACCCCATATCCTACCTTTCCCCACATCCCCCCTTCCCCCACATCCCCCCTTCCCCCACATCCCCCCTTCCCCCATATCCCGCCTTCCCCCATAGCCCCCTTCCCCAAACCACATATCCCCCCCTTCTCCCATATCCCCCCTTCACCATATCCCCTTCCCCCAGATCCGCCTTCCCCCATACCCCCCTTCCCCCAAACCCCCCTCACCCCCCCCACCCCCGTCCTCCCCGGCACGCACTCTCCCCAACCCCTCCCCAACCCCCTCTCCTCCCCGGCACGCACCCTCTCCATCACCCACCCTCTCCAACCCCCCCTCCCCCAGCCCCTCCCGTTGCCCCTCCCCCAAGCCCCTCTCCCCAGCCCCTCCCTCACCCCCCAGCACCTCCCTCCCTCCCAAGCCTCTCCCACCAGCCCCCCCAGCCCCTCCCCCCCTCCCCCCGGCACGCACACTCCAACGGCTCCTGCGATCCCCCCACCACCTGCAGCCGTACTGTCACTTCTCCGGCGGCCGCCCCATGCTGACCCCTACCTCCGCGCTGGCCGACGTCAACCATCACAACTGGTTGACACCGTTAAATAGGTGGTTTGGTCACGCCGGCGGGACTTCGGCCCATCCAGCCTCGGGAATTGGGGCGGCCCCGGGCCCGTTGCGTCGTGCCGGTCCTCGACATTCTCCGAGGCGCGCAGCGCAATTCACGACAAGGGGATTTTGGGGGGGCCGGAGAATATCGCGGGGCGGCCGGGCGGGATTTACGCCGCTTCCACGGCGATTCTCCGACCCGCCGGGGGCTCGCAGAATCTCGTCCATAATGTTTCATGGCCGAGATTCTCCGACCCCCCGCCGGGTCGGAGAATCGCCGGGGGCTGGCGTGAATCCCGCCCCCGCCAGTTACCGAATTCTCCGGCACCGGATATTCGGCGGGGGCGGGCGATTCTCCAGCCCGGATGAGCCGAAGCCCCGCTGCTAGAATGCCTGTCCCGCCAGCGTGGATTAAACCACCTCTCTTACCGGCGGGACAAGACACCGCGGGCGGGCTCCGGGGTCCTGGGGGGGTGCAGGGCGATCTGGGCCCGGGGGGGCCCCCACGGTGGCTTGGCCCACGATCGGGGCCCACCGATCCGCGGGCGGGCCTGTGCCGTGAGGGCACTCTTTTCCTTCCGCCTTCGCCACGGTCTCCACCATGGCAGAGGCGGAAGAGACCCCCTCCACTGAGAATTCGGCAACCGGCGGGGGCGGGATTCACGCCAGCCCCCGGCGATTCTCCGACCCGGGTCGGAGAATCTCGCCCAATCTGGGACAAATTTGGGCAGCACGGTAGCATAGTGGTTAGCACAAATGCTTCACAGCTCCAGGGTCCCAGGTTCGATCCCGGCTTGGGTCACTGTCTGTGCGGAGTCTGCACATCCTCCCCGTGTGTGCGTGGGTTTCCTCCGGGTGCTCCGGTTTCCTCCCACAGTCCAAAGATGTGCAGGTTAGGTGGATTGGCCATGATAAATTGCCCTTAGTGTCCAAAATTGCCCTTAGTGTTGGGTGAGGTTACTGGGTTATGGGGATAGGGTGGAAGCGTGGACCTTGGGTAGGGTGCTCTTTCCAAGAGCCGGTGCAGACTCGATGGGCCGAATGGCCTCCTTCTGCACTGTAAATTCTATGATCTATGATCTAAAATGAAATGAAATGTGTTTCAGCAGCCTGAGAATCCTTGTTGGAATGATTTGAGTAAGCACAGAGAGTTAAGCAAACGCAAGCTAAGCACTGAAGTCTGGACACATTGAAGTCTGTGAGGATGAATCAAATTAATATAATGAAATCGGAAAACAATAAAAGTGCTCCTGGTAATAGTACTGTAATACAGGAAAAAGAGATTTCATTGAGAACACAGTGTTTTACTGGGACTGTGTCAATTAAATTTGGCATTTGTTCAGAGCTTGTATTTACTTACTTTACTCCTTCAACTAACAATTTGATGCCCTGAAAGTGGTACACTTCAGACCTTGAAAATGGTTGTTGCCAATTGACAAGATGCCAACAGATTCTAATGTAACTCCTGAAGGCCTCAGTTGAATTCCCATTAATTCAGTAGCTTCCATGGCTCTGGAAAAGTGAAGGTTTGATAAATGCCTGGGTAAGCAATGTAGAGTAGTTTGAGATATTTACAACAACATATTACGTTGAACTTTGAAAAACATCCCAAAATGCTTCACAGAGGCTTAATGAAAAAATGAGAGCAGCAGGGAGGTTATAACCCATGACGACTGGAGACTGGAGCTAGCAGAAACAAATAACTGGCAAATATTTGCCTCAGATCAGTCCCATTCAACTATTTTTTTTTGTGAAAGAATTACTTCTGAAACCACCTTAATGTGGGTAGGAGGCCTCTCTATTCCCCGTGGCGATTAATGTAAGAACATAGAACATACAGTGCAGTAGGAGGCCATTCGGCCCAGCGAGTCTGCACCGACCCACTTAAGCCCTCACTTCCACCCTATCCCCATAACCTAATAGCCCATCCTAACCTTTTTGCACACTAAAGGCAATTTAGCATGGCCAATCCACATGGCCAATCCACCTAACCTGCACGTATTTGGACTGTGGGAGGAAACCGGAGCACCCGGAGGAAACCCACGCACACACGGGGAGAACATGCAGACTCCACACAGACAGTGACCCTGCGGGGAATCAAATCTGGGACATTGGCGCTGTGAAGCCACAGTGCTAACCACTGTGCTACCGTGCTACCCATGTGAGTTCTTGTAATAGAGCATAGAGCCCTTGTAATGCAGTTCTTCTTCAGCAACACTTTCAGTATGATCTAGTGGGTAGCACTGTTGCTTCACAGTGCCAGGGTCCCAGGTTCGATTCCTGCTTGGTCACTGTCTGTGAGGAATCAGCATGTTCTCCCCGTGACTGCATGGGTTTCCTCCGGATGCTCCGGTTTCCTCCCACAAGTCCTGAAAGACGTGCTTGTTCGGTGAATTGGACATTCTGAATTCTCCCTCAGTGTACCCGAACAGGCGCCGGAGTGTGGTGACTAGGGGTTATTCACAGTAACCTCATTGCAGTGTTAATGCAAGCCTACTTGTGACAATAATAAAGATTATTATTATCAGTATTACTTGTTCAGAGACAGAACAAGAATTATGCTCCTCTCATCCCACCCTTCCATCCCCATAGTGCCAGCTAAAGTCATGCAAATGCGCCATACAATTGGGGAAGGAAATATGAACCATGGTGAGACTTCAGACAGATCACACTTAATAATAATGTTAGGAATTGATCAGATTCCAAGGGGATTTTCCTCGATTTACGTAATCCTCCCAATTGCCTTCTGAAATAGATGAACGGAGGATTTATTTGTTGCAGTATGTTATGATAATCTGGAATGCATACCCTGAAAGGTGATGAAAACAGATTAATTAATAATCTCCAAAATGTAACTGGATAAATAATTGAAGTGGAACATTTTGTGGTGCTATGGCGAAAGCCAAGGGAGTACAACTAATTGGATAGCTCTTTCATAGAGCTGACACTGAAACAATGGACCAATTAGCCTCCTCCTGTGCTGTATCATTCTATGATGATATGTTACTCACAGCTGATTCAGGGCTGCATTGCAAGTTCTGATGTTTGCCGAGGTCCCATTTTGGCAAAGCGCTGTAGTACTTACCCATCTCCCCAGCACACATTTACTGAAGAAATGTGTCACATGATTGAGAGGTGTGTGTTGTAAACATTGCTGCTCTGCACAGATAGGCCCACAGGAGTAATAGTTATAATTCTATTCTTTGTTCTACTCTGCAAGACTTAAGTTGCAAGTAACAAGTTTTTGTAATCCCTTCGAAAACTCTTCTTCAATTATTGAGATATTATTTTGCTCTATCGCCCACACAGGGGCTGGTTTAGCACAGTGGGCTAAACAGCTGGCATGTAATGCCGAACAATGCCAGCAGCACATGTTCAATTCCCGTACTGGCCTCCTCCTACAGGCGCCGGAATGTGGCGACGAGGGGCTTTTCACAGTAACTTCATTGAAGCCTATTTGTGACAATAAGCGATTATTATTATAAACAGAATTTGGAATTCTTGTTAAATATGTCGCTGTTCTTTTTGTTTTCAATTGTTAATGTCTTCTCATATTCTTGGCAAAACTTAACACCTTATTGTCACATCATATGTTGTGTAGTTCCATTGGAGCAGGATGAAAAGTACAACTTGCATAATTGTCTTCCTCTCTCATAAACCCAAATTTTCCACAAGGTGCATCTCTCTTTTTCAACCATCTCACATTCACAAAGAATTTCTCCGAAGCACCGAGAAATCAGAAGCTGCCCGACTGAAATTTAGAACTCCGCTTCCAGACACAAGAACAGGAGCTCAACCAAGTATCAACTGGGAAAACCAGATATGGCGTTTTAGTCTCAAAGTTGGTAAATGCAGTGCATACTTTAGGACCTGTATGTTAAAGAAGCAATGAGATTGAGTGCTGATCCTACCTAGAATTTGCAAATGGCCCTAGGTAACATGCAGGAAGTGAATGCTAGCAACCCTGAGGTAGCAACAATCACGGAATGATCAAGTTTAATAACCGGAGGGTCAGAAATGCCGAACACCAGGAGGCTGGGCTATGACAATGAAATATGCAGACAGAAACATAGCAAATAATACAACACTTCAAAGAGGGTGTTACATGGACCCAAGCCAGTTGGCAAAGTCAAAACTAAGACAGAAAGTCTATCCTTGCAGAGAGAGTTTATTGACTGAGTTCAGAGTCAGCCCTGCCCCATGAATGTTGCGGCTATCCCCACCTATACTGTTATGAGCGGAGCAATTAACAAACAAAGGGGACAAATTAACAAATAACGGTCAAATAAATTAATAATATATGCACTTATAAATGTAATATTATCCATCACATGTTTAACAATATCATTGAAATTAAACCTCAGCAATGTAACTGCCAATAATTTTGACAGAGGGAAGTGGAATACCTTTAAATGTGTAATGCTGAATATAGAGGATAACTGCACACTGTAGATAAACAAATTCAGGCCAAATCAAAATGAAGCAAAGGCATTCATAACCAAATGAAAAGTGAAACTAGGAGATATACAAGGATATCGTAGAAGGGGCTTACCAGAATTAATTAATAAAAATACAGAAATGCATTCTAAGGATGAGGACAGAGAGAGATCCTTCTAAAAACCTAACAGTAAAAATAATGTTGGAGTAAGGTGACTGTCAGAAGAGTGTAAATTCATGAAGGAAGCAAACAGTATTAAACCTCAAGATGACCATATGATGGTTATTATTTTTAAAGATTACTTCTCAGAAATATTCACAAGGAATGCTGCGAACAAGATGCCTTCTCAAATAAGAACTAATCAAAATAAGATGAAAAATTGTAATGTATTGGTAAATAAGATGGACATCCTAGTACCAAATAAGGGTTCAAAATAAAGAATTCCCAGGATAGCTGGTATTTATCCCAGAATACAGAAAAATATCCGGGAGGAGATTTGTGAGACACTGCTGACCAGGAAAGAGTAATGAACCAGACATAGGCATCTACAGATTCCATAGTCTAACTTTTACTCTGTTTAAATTAATGTAATTGAGTATACGTGTAAACATGATGATTATTTGCACAATTACCTAGTAAGTATAGCCATCAAGAATTCAAAGGAGAAAATCCTGGGCGGGATTCTCCGACCCTCCACGACGGAATCGTGGCCGGCACAGGGGCAGAGAATAGCTGTTCACGCCGGAAATCCTCTGCGGACCCGCCATTCCTTCAGGTAGAGTGCTTTTTCGAAGGCTCGGTACAGGTTAGATGCATCCAATGTCCTCCTGCATTGTAAGTTATAAATAGAAGTTTATTGGTCAAAACCTAAAGCTGTGGATATTCAGGATAAATTTCGGGAACTAGCAGAAAAAAGGACATAAATAAGGCCACTAAAGGGACACCAAATAGATTCATAGGTAATGTCAATGAAATGACAAAAAGATTGAGTAATTACCTTGCTTCAGTATTTACCAAGGATACTAACAAGGAGGGTGTGACAATAGAAGAAACAATTAAAAAATACAAAATCCACATTTCGGATAGAAAGAGGGGAGATCATTGTTGAACTAATCAAACTTGGAGAGGATAAAACCTCTGATCCAGATGGATTATATATGTGCACATTAAACGAAGTTGGGGAGAAGATTGCAAAGGTAGTATTATTACAATCCTGGACCGCGCCCCAACAGTTGCTAGGATACTTGACAGAAATCCCAATATTTGATTTAATTTTTAAGACTGTGAGGAAAGGATTCCACGCACAAATAGGGATATGATATATTAAAATAAATGTTATTACTAACACAGCATTACAAACTTTAACATCATAAAGAAAATAGCTCACAATTACCAGTTAAACAATGCTTAACAATGACAATAAAACACTAACTCCTAACTGCTATTTTGTGTCTCCACTCAAGCAAAACCCGTCTCAGGTCAAAATCCATTTTAAATGCAGTTAGCCAAACCAAGAATACTTGCCGTAAAGAGATGTTCTGACAGAGATATCCTTCAGGAAACAGCTTGCAGACTCTTGCCTGTGTCAAACTACTGTTTAACTTGCTAGCCTTTTCAGAAACTGCTGTTAGGTTCACAGTAAAAATATTTTGAACTAAACTGCTTTGAGAGAAACTGCTAGTCCATTCACAGACAGTTCCAAACTGAATTCAAATTGAACATCTGACTGCTTCAGGCCCTGGCTCCTCCCATTAACTACATAATCTTACTAAAGCTAATAATAATGGCCCGAATTATCCACTCCCCAGGAAACCTTCTTTCTATGAACAATATTCATGAACCCTTACTTTTACGATGCTATAATTGCCCCTCTTGTAGCTACAAAGCCTGGCTGTCTTTCTTACTAGGATTCTGTAAAACACTACGGCAGCAGTCACATACCAACCCTTGTTTCACCAACAACATATAATACAATGGCTGGATTCTCCATTCCTACTGGGACTTGCGCCGTTGGGAACCCGACCCATCGGGGGTGGAGTATTGCGGGTGGGCCGGTTGATGACACGGCAAGGGGTTTGCGACTGCACACGGCGCCCGTCCCGATGATGGCGATTTGGGGGGTGCAGATCATCGCAAACCGGCACCTGCCCCGATTGCGACGTCGGGAGCCATTCTCTGCCCGATCGCTGTTCCCGACTTCGGCGTCGGGCTACGGAGAATTCTGCCCAATATATCTGAAATTCCTTCATCCATCTCAGTATTACATAGAAATAACAATTTGTTGGAAAAAGTAAGTGTACCAGAAGACTATCAGACAGCAAATCTTATTCCAGTATTTAAAATGGGAGATCGAAAGACCCAGGAAAGTATACATCAGTTAGCTTCAGGAACGATAATTGAAACTTTACTCAAAGGTATCATAGAAAAACTTCTGAAAACCAAACATACATTAAAGACTAGTCAGCATCATTTTCAAAAGGGATGCTTATATTTGACCAACCTTGATGAATTATTCGCCGGGACAACAGTGAGAGTGAACAAACGTAATGCTGCAGATGCAATATTTCTGGACTTCCTAAAGGCCTTTAAAATATATCACATATTGTAATCAGGTGAGAAGAGGCTGAATGGCTTCCCTCTTTTCCCTCTCCTTGTTTGACTATAACAGAGTTTTTTTTAGAATGGATATACTCACCAATTCCATGAGTGTTTATAACTGTTTACATGCTGTTATCTTAAAAGACACGATCGGACAGATTTAATTGAGTTTCTTAAAAAGAGGCTAGCTTTTATTATATTTAATCTGGTCGGAGTAAAATGATTTTTAAAAAAACACTCCGACTTCCACACACACACACTCATTGTTCACACACACACACACACAACTAGATTACAGACTAGAGAGGATGGATTACATAATTTAGAGTCCAGTAATATTAAAGAGGTATGCAGCGCCCGATCCTGCTGCTTTCAACGTTGAGCAGTTTAAAGCGGCAGACAGTTGATTTATCGGTTCTTCTGAAGACGGAGGTGCCAAGGTGACTTTTTAAAACATCTCTGTCTGCACCATGTTTTCGACATCAGACAGGGTTCATAATTTGTCATTTGGTTAAAGAGAGAGAGATAGGGAAGGCACCTACTCAGTGCCTTGTTCCTTCAGTGTCTCAGTTGTTTATGCTATTCTGCACATAACACACAAAGGGTTGGCTTGTCACATGACCTATTCCCAACTTCCAAGTGACCCAAATATGCTCAGTGTCAGTGTATTCAAATTGTACTTTGATTAGACCATTGCTGAAAATTCATGTCCTCACCAGGGTTCCATTATCCAAGTGATTTCCACCCAGTTGATTGTCTGGTTACTTTACTAATGGGATATGAGATGGCCTCCATTAATCTCTTTCAATCCATAGAATCCACAGTGCATAAGGAGGCCATTTGGCCAATGAAGTCTACATCTACCTTTTGGAAGAGTACTCCAACTAGAACCACCCTCCCACCCTATTCCTGAAACCTCACCTGACCTATACATTTTGGACACTAGGTGCAATTTGGCATGGTCAATCAACCTAACCACGGGCGGGATTCTCCGACCCCCCGCCAGGCCGGAGAATCGCAGGGGGACAGCGTGAATCACGCCCAGCCACCCCGACGCCGGCTGGCGGATTCTCCGGCGCCGGTTTTTAGGCGGGAATCACGCCACGCCGGTCGGGGGCCATTGGCAGCAGCCCCCCCGGCGATTCTCCGGCCCGCGATGGGCCAAGTGGCCGCCCGTTTTCGGCTGGTCCCGCCGGCGTAAAATACACCAGGTCCGTACCGGCGGGACCTGGCTCTGCGGGCGGCCTCTGGTGTCCTTGGGGGGGGGGGCACGGGGGGATCTGGTCCTGGAGGGGTGCCCCCACGGTGGCCTATCCCACGATCGGGGCCCACCGATCCGCAGGCGGGCCTGTGCTGTGGGAGCACTCTTTCCCTCAGCGCCGGCTGCTATAAACGTCCGCCATGGCCGGCATGGAGAAGAACCCCTCTGCGCATGTGCTGGAATGACGCCAGCACACGCTGGCGCTCCCACGCATGCGCCAACTCGCGCCGGCCGGTGGAGGCACTTCGGCGCCGGTTGGCGCAGTGCCAAGTCCTTCCGCGCCGGCTGGCGCGGCGCCAAGCCCTTCGGCGCCGGCCCAGCCCCTGAAGGTGTGGAGGATTCCGGACCTTCCGGGCGGCCCGACGCCGGAGTGGTTCACGCTCCTCCGCGCCGGTACGGCCCGCCCCGCCGGCTTAGGGAGAATCCCGCCCCATATCTTTGGACTGGACAGTGGGAGGAAACCGGAGCACCCGGTGGAAACCCACGCAGACACGGGGAGAACGTGCAAACACCACCAAAGGCTGGAACCCAAATCCCTGACGCTGTGAGGTAGCAGTGCTAACCACTGTGCCACCCAATTATTCCTGGTGTGGCTTATCGCCATGTCAATAGTTTTGGAATGTAGAAGGTACAGTGATATCATCTTCGGCTATCATCCTAAGTCTTTGGAATGTGGCTTTAGTCTTTTCAGAAAATATCAGTCGGGAGTTTCCAGCCAGTAAATTCAAAAATATATTTTTTAGGTATGAAGTATGGGTTCACAATGCAGTAGACTAATGACTAATATGAGAGCATATGGCGTCGGGGGCAGGGGGCAGAATGGTCAGCAAAATGATTCCAAAACAGGGAGTAGGGATTAAGGATGGCTGCGCTCACTGTAAATGTTGGGAAATGGTGTTCTACTTGAAATGTGCTGGCATCACTGTTTCGTTCATTTACATTAATGATTTGGACTCTGGAAGCAGAAGGGAAATTTCAACACTGTCTGATGACATTAAATTGGGAGGTCCCAGGAGCGACCGGTGAATCCTAGGCGCCGGGAGAGTCTGGCGAACGTGTATGCATATCTGGAACTTGCCCAACAACAACACCTTCTCCACAATAGTCCTCAATACCGAGGTCCCGCAAGGCTGCGTACTTAGCCCCCTACTATACTCCCTGTACACACACGACTGCGTGGCAAAACTTGGTTCCAACTCCATCTACAAGTTTGCTGATGATACGACCTTGGTGGGCTGGATCTCGAATAACGAGAACCTCATGGAGTGGTGCAGCGACAACAATCTCTCCCTCAATACCAGCAAAACTAAAGAGCTGGTCATTAACTTCAGGAAGCAAAGTACTGTACACACCCCTGTCAGCATCAATGGAGCCGAGGTGGAGATGGTTAGCAGTTTCAAATTCCTCGGGGTGCACATCTCCAAAAATCTGTCCTGGTCCACCCGCATCGACGCTATCACCAAGAAAGCACAACAGCGCCTATACTTCGTTAGGAAACTAAGGAAATTCGGCATGTCCACAATAACCCTTAGCAACTTATACAGATGCACCGTAGAAAGTATCCTAGCTGGCTACATCACAGCCTGGTATGGCAACTGCTCGGCCCAAGACCGCAAGAAACTTCAGAGAGTCGTGAACACAGCCCAGTCCATCACATAAACCTGCCTCCCATCCAATGACTCCCATCTACGCCTCCCGCTACCTGGAGAAAGCGGGCAGCATAATCAAAGATCCCTCCCCTCCCCACCCGGCTTACTCACTCTTCCAACTTCTTCCATCGGGCAGGAGATACAGGGGCGAGATTCTCCGACCCCCCGCCGGGTCGGAGAATCGCCGGGGGCTGGCGTGAATCCCGCCTCCGCCGGTTGCCGAATTCCCAACACCGGATATTCGGTGGGGGCGGGAATCGCGGCGGTTGGCGGGCCCCACCCCGCAATTCTCCGGCCCGGATGGGCCAAAGTCCCGCCGCTAAAATGCCTGTCCCGCCGGCGTAAATTAAACCACCTACCTTACCGGCGGGACAAGGCGGCGCAGGCGGGCTCTGGGGTCCTGGGGGGGGGCGCGGGGCGATCTGGCCCTGGGGCGTGCCCCCACGGTGGCCTGGAACGCGATCGGGGCCCACCGATCCGCGGGCAGGCCTGTGCCGTGGGGGCACTCGTTCCCTTCCGCCTTCGCCACGGCCTCCACCATGGCGGAGGCGGAAGAGACTCCCTCCACTGCGCATGCGCGGGAATGCCGTCAGCGGCCGCTGACGCTCCCGCGCATGCGCTGCCCGGAGATGTCATTTCCGCGCCGGCTGGCGGGGCACCAAAGGCCTTTTCCGCCAGCTGGCGGGGCGGAAATTCGTCCGGCACAGACCTAGCCCCTTAAGGTTGGGGCTCGGCCCCCAAAGATGCGGAGCATTCCGCACCTTTGGGGCGGCGCAATGCCTGACTGATTTGCGCCGTTTTGGGCGCCAGTCGGCGGACATCGCGCCGATACCGGAGAATTTCGCCCCAGAAGTCTGAGAGCATGCACGAACAGACTCAAAAGCAGCTTCTTCCCCGCTGTCCCCAGACTCCTAAACGACCCTCTTATGGACTGACCTGATTAACACTACGGGGGCGATTCTCCGAGCCCCGCGCTGGGCCGGAGAATCGCAGCAACCGCGCCACAATGCCCTGACGCCGGCGCGCGATTCTCCGAGGTGCAGAGAATCGGCGCCATTTGCGCGGGCACGTTTGGTGCTGCGCTGGCCGAGGGCCGCTGGAATCAGCGAGGCCGTCAATTTTCCGGCCCGGATGGGCCGAGCGGCCGTGCCGATACGACAGAGTCCCGCAGGCGCCATTCACCCCTGGTCGCTGCCGGCGGGAACTCTGCGCCAACGGTCAGGGGGGCAGCCTGTGGGGGGGGGAATTCGGGGGCTCCTTCACCGGGGAGGGCCTCCGATTGGGTCCGACCCACGATTGAGGCCAGTCTGGCCTCTCTGCCCCCCCCCGGCCTACTTCTCTGCGCAGTCGGCCCCTGAACACCGATGCCATGTTGAGTCGGGGCCGGCGCGCTAAAGAAATCCTCCGTACATGCGCAGGTTGGCACGGCCCAGCTGTGCATGCGCGGGTTGGCGCGGCGCCCGGTTGGCGCGGCGCCCATTTGGCGCCGGGAAAGGAGGCTGGGGCGGCGTGAACCACTCCAGCGCCGTGCTGGCCCCCACTCGGTCGTACCCTGGCCCGATTCGCGCCGTCCTGAAACACGACGGCGTTCGCTACGGCACGAACACTTGGGCTCCATATTGGAGAATCGCCCCCTACATCCCTGTATGCTTCACCCGATGCCGGTGTTTATGTAGTTACATTGTGTACCTTGTGTTGCCCTATTATATATTTTATTTCATTTTATTTTCAAGTACTTAATGATCTGTTGAGCTGCTCGCAGAAAAATACTTTTCACTGTACCTCGATATATGTGACAATAAACAAAATCCGAATCCAAAATTCCAGCGAGATCCAGATTGCAGCGTCTCGCGAGACTCCATTGAATCTCACCACATGTTTCGAGCCTCTCGCGAGAGTCATCGGCCGCACCCGGCACCACGTTGGGCACGGCGAGGCCGCCAAATCACGGCCCACATGTTGAATTTCTTTTTTGAGAAACAAGAGACATTCAACCACAGGATTCAGTGCAGAGAAGAATTTAAGGAGCTAATACCTGGTTTTGGCATTGCAAGAAAAGACTGGAAAAGCCTGGGCCTTTCATCCTGGACAGGAGCCATCTGATCGTTACTCTTCCCGAGATCTGCTAAATGGTTAAAGGTATAGAAAAGGTAAAATGCTTTAAATTTCAAGAATAGGATCAGGAAATGCAAGTTCAAACCGGTAAAACAGTTAAATTGATCAAAAAAATTGATCGCACAAAGATCAACATTTGCAAGACTCCCAGATAGAGCAGTGGAGGCATTAATCAAGGAACATCTGGGGAATATATTGGAGCAAAACGGTGAGATGTTTCTCAACAGTTGAATGACCTTCTTCATTCTTCCCCAGTGAAATCTTTTGCAGTAATTTATAATGTTTCAATAATCCAATTTTTGTAATTTGTTCATTATAAACATATTTTTAGTTGTAAACGAAGATAGGAAATGCAACTCAAAACTGTAAATAGATTACTTGAACCAGTTTTGTGATATTTGTTAGTTTATGATGCATGACTAATTTACTGATGGTGGTTCTTGATGTTTTCAGATTTAGTCATTTAGACATTTGATAATTTTAACAGATAACCACGTGTATTAGCCAACCATTATTTTCTATCCTACAGCCACAGGACATATTGAGGTGCCACACCATGATGCGTGTCAGTTATGAGGTTTGATGCTTTAGAAATGCATGATGGATGGCACTAGACTAGTAATTAAATAGATCTGCAGGAATCCAGGGTTAATTACTCACCATAAATAGTGCTGACCCTAGAGAGTTAACAGCCTGTTCAAAGGTGCTGTGGACTAACTTACTAAATAAATGCATTACCTCCATTAAATGCAGGAGTACCTCTTGGATTTCTAATATTCGATGATTCACAAGTCTTAGAAACGTTATTGCCTGGCTTAATATAATTGCATTCTCAATAGAATTTAGCAATCGTGATCTCATGGTGTGAATCTCCAATTGCTGTTTGCATTGTGTATTTGAGCTAATGACATAATTGGGAGACAAGCGACCTTTGATAAGAGCAGCAGCAAAAATTTAGCGAATTCTGAGTCTTTGCTCCCTCCGTGGATTGATGGTTGATGACACAATCCAGCCTAACACATAGCCACACAGATCAGAAAATCTCTAGTTCAATTCTGAGCTCCACTTGTGCAAATAAGCAACTATTAATTAGGTAGGAAACAGTGTGGAACAGATCAGCAAGGAAAAGTGGCAATCCAACAGGCTGAGAACTATAAAAACCAACAAAGAAATATAAAGAAAGCAGTGTGGCGTAAAAAAGGGAGCAAAAGGGCACAAATAAAATCTTGATGGTGATATCAAAGCGAACAATAAATGATTTTATGAATATATTTAGAGAAAGGGAATAGTGAAGGGAAACGTGGGTCCATTAAAGGAGGAAGGATGTAATACTATCTTGGATAATGTGGAGACTTGTTAAATATGTACTTTGTATCCGTTTTCATAGTAGAGTAAAGCGACAAAATATAGTGGCACAAGGGAACCTAAAAATAATTTGATGGAAGGAGGATAGAAGATTTAGCATAAGTTTTAAAAATTCCTAATGGGCAAATGATGGGATTTATGATAGAAAAATCTTGAGGATAAAATATTTTTCCGCCCTGGAGTATTAAAAGAAATAGGGAAGGAAATTGCAAACGTGTTGGTCATAATTTTCCAAAGCTCTTGAGCTTTAAGATTGTGCCTTTAGATTGGAAAATTGCAAATGCTACTCCATTATTTAAGAAGGGATGGGGGGTGGGGGTAGAAACCAGGAAACTACTGACCAGTCAGTTTAATATGAATTGTGGGAAAGTTATTGGAATCGATCCCTAGGGACTGAGTGAGCATTGAGATAAAGATGAACTGATCAAAGAGAATTGGCATAGATTTGTGAAGGGTCAGATAAAGCTGATAAATCTGGTTTAATTTTTTGAAGAGGTCACTAACTTTGAGGAATGTCAATGGACATTGTATTTATTGACTTTCACAAGGCACTGAGTAAATTGCAAAAGATTATTAACAAATAAAAGCTCCTGGAATTGGGGGTAACATGGATTGTGTTACAATTATGAGCTTCGGAAGATTGTTTTGTTTCGAGACAGTATCTTAAATTTAAAGTAAGATAAAGGAGGGTCATGTGACCCTTTCTGTCGCCTACGTGGCACCAAGCCTGGGTGGTTTGATTGCTAGAGATTAAAGGGGTCCCAGATTGTTTTACAAGAAAGGAGATGCAAGGCGTTTACACGTGAGGACAATGCAACAGCCTGTGTGCTCATAGTAGGTAGACTCTAAGTCTGCAAAGTCCCAGAAAAGTGTTAAATATGTCAGGTGGCCAATAATTGTGCTGTAAACTGTCTATTTACTTCCAAAATAAAAGAGGGTAGGATCTTAAAGATAACTAATTAGCATTTCTAACTGGATGCAAATATTGTGTATGATTCACGTTGCCACAGAGATGGGCCTTGAGAGGGTAAGGGTTTCTAAGGGATGTCTGAAAACTCATAGACAAGGTTAATCTGCCAGGGTCCAAGAGGGAGAGAGAGCAGCTGAAAATCTCTGTAGGTCATCACACTGGAATGTGGGAGCCATGCACTTGGATTAAAAGGACCAAATTTATGAGTAAAACTGAGACTGGAGGATTTGCCTAGCTTAAACTGGAGGAAACTTCTCCAGAGCAAAGAAACCTCACTGTGAAAGGCAATTCTAAGATTAAAGGTTCTCAGGCCGAGAAACATAAAGAACAGTAGTAAACCCTCAGGAATTAAGAATTGCCTTGGAATGATTCCACGAGAACTGAATTTCTTCTCAAAGGACAGTGCAGAGTGCATCTGGAAAGTGTGTTTTTGATTATGCTAAAAGAAAAAGGGGGTGTTCTATTTTGTGCTTTAAGGTATAGGCTGCCTACAAAGATAGTCAAGAGTGCATTTTTAGTCTTTTCTTGCTATAAATATCTTAAAACTTGAAACCTTGCTGTGTCATCCGTTCAACTGGAAGTTGGAATTTTTAAAAAAAGTTATCGATCTTCATAGAGATTTTAACAATTGTTAATGGGTTGGGAGCTAAGGAGATAGTCTATTCTAATTGGCGGGACAACTGGTGTTCCACCAGGTTCCATACAAAGGCCACAATTTTCACCATATATATGAGTGCCTTGGCTAATTTTGTATCTTAAGTTTGTAGATGGCACTAAATTACAAGCAAAAAGTAAAGGGGCATAGACAGACTAATTGAGTGGACAAAATGATGGCAGATGAAATTATTATTGATGTGATTGTTATTGTTGTTATTTACAGCACAGGAGGCCATTTGGCCCATCATGTCTGCACCGGCTCCCAAAAGAGCAAACTAGCTAGTCCCATTCCCCAGCCCCATCTTTGTAGCCTTCTAAATTTGTCACTTTCAAATATATATCCAATTTTAAAAAAAATTATAGATTTTTTTTATTGGGTTTTTCTATATCAAATTAAATTAAATGTGAAGTGTAAGGCACCCCGTTTTGAATCCAAGAAAGACTAACAGAAATATAATAAAGTAAAGGCTCCTTAGTCCCATAGAACCACAGGCTGCTCTCCTCTTTGAGGGGGAGAGCTGGCTGGTGATGATTTAACCTGAGGATCACCACACCTCAGGTGAGGGGCTAGGTTGAGAAGGCAGGGCCTTCACGAATAACCTCAGCTGGTATGGGGATTGAACCCACACTGTTGGCCCTGATCTGTATCATGAACCAACTGTCCAGCCAACTGAGCTATAGAAATAGAAATATACAACTTAAAAAGACTAAAATCTGTTGCACAGCAATTCAGATGTCATGTACACACATCACTGAGAGGTAGTTCATTCATGAAAAATATAATTAGAAAAGCATGTTAGCCGTTCTCTCAAGAGGGATAGAATAAAAGGGAAGGAAGATGCTTCACTTGTGCAGAGCCGTGGACAGATTCCACCAGGAATATTATATTCACTTTTAGTTATCAAGCCCGAGGAAGGATAAGTTGGCATTTAAAGAAATGCAGTGTCGATTCAATGGAATGATACTGAGGCGTATGGGTTCAGTTATAAGGATAGGTTCCATAAAATTGGCGTTTATTTCCTCCAGATCAGAAGGTGGCAGGATGATTTAAATTGAGAGTTTTAAGATGATGATTGTAGTTATATAGAGAGAGACAAAGTTTTCTCCTTCCTATAACTGTGCAGTTGCCCATGGTAGAAAGTGTGTTGGTAGTTAATAGACAAGGACAAGAGTTGGCTTAACTGTAGCTACATAGTCAAATAGCTTGTTAGCACTGATGTCTAAACCCATTCATTAACTCAGTCATTGGCAAAATAATGTAGGTTGCTGAGCACTTGCTGAGAACTGTGTCTGAAACATTGACAGGAGAAAAGAATCAAAAACTGGGGGGAAAGCATTTTTGACATAATTTCCTTGTAGTTTAGCTGAAGTTAGCAGCTTGAGAGGTCAAAGTTGATCAAGGTAAATCAAGTCCTTCAAATTATCTGTGGCAGTTGAACACAAATGGTAAGTTTTTGTTTCTTGCTTCCTTTTACTCAGGTGACCATACGGGCGAGTGTCGAGCCCATGGCAACCTGGGATCGGCATTCTTCTCCAGCGGCAACTACCGAGAGGCCCTAAACAACCACCGTCTCCAGCTAGTGCTGGCCATGAAGCTGAAAGATCGTGAGGTGGGTAATTCGCTTAATTACTTTTCTGAAAATGGGCACAGATTCAAGTGAGTGGATATCAATAGGACATGAAGTTGGTGGGCAAGGTTGTGTTCTCTCAATCACAGAGGTATCTGTTTAGACTGTATCTGTCTATTGTGGAGGTTCGACTCTGGTAATGATATGCTGGACTCAGCTTTTTTTGCTGGAAATACAATTTTCCTGCTCCTTCCTGACCCCACACATTTGTGTGTGACCTTTTGCCGTGTCAGGGAGGTCTTGAGTGCAAAACACACATGCACCTCTTTTCAGGTAGGGGTTCCCATTGTGAGGGCCACAGTAAAATTGTATTTGCTCCTGTACAGTATTTTTGTATGCTGGTGTGGGTTTTGGAAGCCCTAAAGAAATCCACCTCCTTGGAGAGCTTGTGCCCACTGGATAACGCCTGATGAGGAGGAGTTGGGTATATCCTGAAAGATGAGCATAGAATGATTTGACACCTTCAAATGTCACTACTCAATATTATATTGTAATGTTGATCCTAATGCAGTGATCTTTTAGTGAAGCGCCATGATTCACCATAGAGATCTGATTTGCAAAAGTAAGTTGAGGCTTCCATTGACCAGCATTATGTAATTGTTGTCATGCATGACAGTACTTTTCCAATTGTCCAAAGTGCCATAATGCATTCAAAAATTATTTCCATAAAGGCCCTGTTAGCCTCTACTGTTATGCTTTGTCCTGCAATTTAAGTTGACTGTCAGCTCTGGCTGTTTAAAAAAGCAACCTTACGTTTCAAAGTTGAAAAATATCACTTTACATCTCTCTTCCATTCATTGACAGGCATTGTGTAATTGTTGTCATGCATGACAGTACTTTTCCAATTGTCCAAAGTGCCATAATGCATTAAAAAATTATTTCCATAAAGGCCCTGTTAGCCTCTATGTTATGCTTTGTCCTGTAATTTAAGTTGACTGACAGCTGTGGCTGTTTAAAAAAGCAACCTTGCGTTTCAAAGTTGAAAAATATCACTCTACATCTCCCTTCCATTCATTGACAGGCATTTAGCTTTGAAATAGAAATGGGACGCCATTCCGTTCTGTTATTTTCAGGCTTTATAGCTGGAAACCTCTGTTATGACGACTGAGCAAATGTGAATGCTTGGCGGAGTTTCAAAAATTGTAATGTCTTCAGCTCAGCAGGTGACTTATTATTCCAAGAACAATTGCAACTTTTTAAAGGATGTAATAATACAGTATTCCTTTGATGTGGTTCATTGTTTTTTCCAATCTTAATTGGCACTTAAATTACTACAATCTTTTATGTACTGGAGTAGTTTTTATTTCTAGCATCAAGCAGAATGAGTTTTAATTCAGGGCTTTATGAACTTGTGAGAGGTTTACTTTCCTCCCAGTGACTGAAATAATTGCCATTGTTAAAGCACGGCTCCTGAGGATTGTACACAGTGCATACTGGGTGAGTGTCTATAGAGGATACAATAGGGGCATGGAGGCGGCATGGGGGATCTGAGGGGGCATGTGGGGTAGATGGGAGCAGTGAGCAGGATGAAGGATGAGGTTTAGGTGGCCTTTAAACAATGTTGGGAACTGAACTGCTGTGTTAGAGAGTGAAGATGGGCCTTCTAACTGGCCCGCCTCTGCACTTAGACAGTCACATGTAGGTGAGGTTGGGGCCTCTTGACCTGACATGAAAATTTGAGCCAATGTCTTCACCATTGTTTCTAGATGCAAGAACATCATCCACTGGTAAGATCTGATCAATGCATGCTGAAGAGTTTCTTCTTAGTCAACTTTAGGAAGATTCAGAAATCTTGCCCTACCCATAGTGTACTAGGAGTTTGGCCACTCACTAATAATAGGAAACAAACAAGTCAAAAATTGCATTCAGAAGCATCAGTTGTTTGGACGCAACAAATACCATTCATGGACTAAGATACCATCCAACGCATGGGTGAACACCTCTGTCTTAAATTACACTGGATGTTATCTGTATGAGTGCTTTAGCGGCTCAAAACTAACATCTATTGGAGGTATGCAGAACCGGCAGATCATGATGTCAATTAGCTTGCAATGCAGGTTTCCAGGAGAATTAGGGTTGGACACCAACGGTTCCAATTTGGAGCTCAACACCCCGCCAATCTCTTCTCCTAATCTCAAACATTTGAACACTAGGAAGAATCTGCCCATGCCAGTTGTATTTAAAGGGAGCATCAACTGCATACTTCTCAGTTCCTAGAGTCTGATTATTGCTGATTGGTGCTTTCCATAGTTCTTTCAAACCGCAAACGTCAAACATCTATAGGGAATGGTCAGGTGCTGAAAGACGTTTTGCTGGCTTCAGGGCTTCTGCACAAGTCACTTGATCCCGGACATGCCTGTACCCATAGGCATTCTCTTTGGGATAGCATGGCTGAGAGACTGAGCAAAGGCCATGCAGAGCAGGACAACCTGCGAGTAGAGGAGGAGGAGGGATGTTCGTGGAGCATTGCATCTACCTAAACTTTGGAGAGGAACAAAGTGTGAGACATCTGCACTTCAGAAAGGACATCCTCACTGAAATGTGCCACTTGCTAAGTCAGAACTGCAACCCCCTGAACAGTGCAAAGACCACATAGGCAGTGGCTATGAAGAAGACCACAGCAGTGAACTTTCATGCACTTGCCCCTGTCCAGACATGTTTATCACATCTCACAGATTGACATCCACTGTTGTGTTAAATCTTCTAATTTATGGTCCACGTGAATAATTTGGAGATAATCTTTAGTTTGAGAAGATTGAGATTTGGGGAGTTGATGACGTAGTGGTCACGTTACTGCAACTAATAATCTGGAGTCCAAGGCTAATGCTCTGGGGATATGGCTTCAAGTCCCACCACGGCAGCTGGTGGAATTTAAATCAAGTTAATAACATACGGAATCAAAGGCTCGTCTCAATAATGGCGAACATGAAACTACCATCGATTGTTGTAAAAACCCAACTTGGTTATTAATGTCCTGGGGAAGGAAATCTGCCATCTGGTCTGGCTGACAGGCGATTTGAGACCCACAGCAATGTGGTTGACTCTTAAATGGCCGAGCAAACCACTCAGTTCCAGGACAGTTAGGGGTGGGCAAAAAGTGCTGACCATGTTAACAATGCTAAAAACTTATTGGAAGAATACAACAAATGAAAGTGTACGGGTAAAGTAATTAAATTGCTGGAGCTAAGAAATTTCCAGAACAGTTCAAGGACTGGTGGTTTAAAGAGTAACCTGTGTGTATTTGGTAAGGTTAGAGAAAGAGAGAGAGCTATAAAACGGGAGGTGTAGTCAGGGTATCTGAAATGTATTGTTATGTCCTTGTTAGAGTGATGAATTATTCATGCATACCTCAGGTTCCGGAGGTTTGGTGGGAAGCTAAAAGGTTAAGTCGTGTAAATATATATCTGACATCTCAACTGACCTCTGTTGCCATCGAGATGTGTGATTCCGGGTGGAGCTTTGGTTGGAATTCTGGGAAGGGTCTGTGGGACCTTGTTCAGATGGTCCTTGGGGTTGGAGCTGGAAACATCCAAGTTGCAGGGTGTACGCGTGGAGTTCAACAGGCAGGGAAAGGGAGAGTCGACTAAGAGCAGAATCACAGGTGGAGACCAAAAGCAAGATGCCGATCAGAAATCGAGGGTATTTCTGAGGTGGGGGCACCAAACTAGAGTTTAGTGCCGCCCATGCTTGAGGTGGAGAGTCCGCAATCGTGAGGTGTTTAAGGAATGGTGGAGGATCGTTTTAACTGGAGGCAAGTGAAAGGACCCGAAGGAAGCTGATAGCTTGGAGAACGGCAGGACCACTGAGGAGAATAGAAGTGAATTCCAGAAACCATTTGATACTTCTGGTTTGGTCCCAGGAAGTGAACAAACTCTCAAGGGCCTGATGAGTAGCCAGGGACTTAACTTAAAGTGAAAAGGGAAACGTTCAGTTGAGTTCAGTTTTAAAGTGATGATATTTATTGTTTTATAAGTTAAAGTATAACTGATAACTTAAGATAGTGTTTAATTAGTGCATCACACACACAATAAAAACCACAGTGCCAAAGGAAATGTGATGGGCCAGACCATTGTTGTGCTGAAACAGCACGTCCACTGCCTGAAGCACTGTTTCAATACTGTTTAAAACATTTGAGTAATATGTGTCCATAGGCTGCTCCCACACAACAAATTATGCCTGTGGTAGTACCAGGTATTGCGGTACCTAAGAGCTGGATGACCATTGGTTAGACCCAGAAGTCTACCATTGGCTGTTGTACATAGCTCCGCCCTGAGAGGCGGAGCATAAGAACCGGTGCTATCCCAGCAGCCTTCACTTTCTGTATCGAAGCTGCTGGGAAAGAGTTCTAGCAGATTAAAGCCTTCAGTTATGGAATCACTTCGTCTTGACTGTAATTGATTGCACATCAATTTAATCTGCTACAACTTCAGTTGGAAGGATGGATCTCCGCATCAAACCGGAGTGCCTCCAGCTCAGCCCCCACGCGGATAACTCTGCTGCTATTTTTAAACACTGGCTGGTGTGCTTTAAGGGCTACCTCGACATGGCATTAGACACCCCCACGGAAGGACAGAAGATGCATCTCCTGCGCTTCTGGATCAGCCCTGGGATCTACCCCCTTTATTGAGGAGGCGGAGAATTATGCTGCCGCTATCGAACTGCTGGAAGGACATTACATCCGCCCGGTAAACCAGGTCTACGCTCGTCACCTGCTTGCGACTAGGCGGCAAAGCCCCGAGGAAACGTTGGAAGATTTCTACCGGGCGCTACTGGTGCTGGGCCAAAATTGTGGCTGCCCGCAAGTTTCGGGGAGCGAGCACACGGAACTTTTAATCAGGGATGCTTTCGTTGCAGGTATGACCTCCCCTGATATCCGCCGAAGGCTCCTAGAAAGGGACACTCCGGGACTTACAGAGGCACGGGCCCTGGCAGGGTCCATGGACGTTGCCTATAAAAACACGCTGTCCTTTGCACCCCATCGCGCGGCGGCCCCCTGGGCTTCGTGGCACCCCGCAGCGGCAGCCCCTCAGACCTTCCCCCTGACCCCGCAAGCCTGCGCGGCGAGATGGCCCACTAACGCCGCCGGACCCCGCTGTTTCTTCTGCGGGCAGGCGAATCATCCCCGCCCGCGCTGCCTGGCCCATACCGCCACCTGTAAAGGGTGCAGCAAGAAGGGCCACTATGTGGGGGTCTGCCAGGCCCGCGCCGCGACCGCGGTCTCCAGCAACTATGGACCGCCGCGGCAACCCTCCCTTCAGGCCCCGACCGGCCAGCGCTCACTGCCCCCCCCCCCACATCCTAACGCCACGTGCGACCCACGGGCGCGGCCATCTTGCCCCCCGGACTCCACGCTGGACGGGTGGGCGCCGCCATTTTGTCCATCGCCGACGCCATCCTCGGACACCATGTGCGACCCATGGGTGACGCCACCTTGGATGGGGCCCCTGGCCCCCAGCTCGGTCGACTACACGCTGCCCGATCAGAACTCGCAACTGCTTCATCTGGCCTCGGTAACACTGGACCAAAGTCGACCTCGGACACTCGCAACGGCTACAACGACGGTCCTCATCAACGGCCACAAGACGTCGTGCCTGATTGACTCTGGGAGCACGGAAAGCTTTGTTCACCCCGACACGGTAAGGCGCTATTCACTTGTAACCCACCCTGTAAATCAAAGGATCTCCCTGGCCTCCGGGTCACACTCGGTGGAGATACAGGGGTTCTGCCTAGCGAACCTCACTGTCCAAGGCAGGAAATTCAACAATTTCCGCCTGTATGTCCTGCCGCACCTCTGCGCGGCTACCCTCCTGGGACTGCACTTCCAATGCCACTTGCAAAGCCTGACCTTTAAATTCGGCGGCCCTATACCTCCCCTTACTGTTTGCGGCCTCGCGACCCTTAAGGTCGACCCGCCTTCCCTGTTTGCGAACCTCACCCCGGATTGCAAACCCGTCGCCACCAGGAGCAGACGGTATAGTGCCCAGGACCGGACCTTCATCAGGTCTGAGGTCCAAAGGCTGCTGGGGGAAGGGGTCATTGAAGCAAGCAACAGTCCCTGGAGAGCTCAAGTAGTGTTGGTAAAGACCGGGGAGAAACATAGGATGGTCATAGACTACAGCCAGACCCATCAACAGGTTTACGAACTGGATGCCTACCCTCTCCCCCGTATAGCCGACCTGGTAAACAGGATCGCACAATAAAAGGTCTTCTCCACGGTGGATCTCAAGTCCGCCTACCACCAGCTACCCCTCCGCACTAGTGACCACCAGTACACTGCCTTCGAAGCAGATGGGCGGCTCTATCAATTTTTAAGAGTTCCCTTTGGTGTCACTAATGGGGTCTCAGTCTTCCAGCGAGAGATGGACCGAATGGTTGACCGGTACGGCTTACGCGCAACGTTCCTGTATCTGGATAACGTCACCATCTGCGGCCATGACCAGCAGGACCAGGACACCAACCTCTGCAAATTCCTCCATACCGCAAAAATCCTTAATCTGACATACAATAAGGATAAATGCGTGTTTAGCACCGACCGTCTAGCCATTCTAGGCTACGTGGTGCGAAGTGGAGTCATAGGCCCTGACCCTGAGCGCATGCGCCCCCTTATGGAGTTCCCCCTCCCTCACTGCCCCAAGGCCCTGAAGCGCTGCCTCGGGTTCTTCAGCTATTATGCACAGTGGGTCCCCAATTACGCAGACAAAGCCCGACCCCTGATCCAGTCCACAATCTTCCCCCTGTCAACGGAGGCCCGCCAGGCCTTCAGCCGCATCAAAGCAGACATTGCTAAGGCCACGATGCGCGCCATCGACGAGTCCCTCCCTTTCCAGGTCGAGAGCGATGCGTCCGACGTAGCTCTGGCAGCCACCCTCAACCAAGCGGGCAGGCCCGTGGCTTTCTTCTCCCGCACCCTCCACGCTTCTGAAATTCACCATTCCTCAGTCGAAAAGGAGGCCCAGGCCACAGTAGAAGCTGTGCGACACTGGAGGCATCATCTGGCCGACAGAAGATTCACTCTCCTCACGGACCAACGGTCGGTTGCCTTCATGTTCGATAATGCACTGCGGGGCAAGATTAAGAACGACAAGATCTTGCGGTGGAGGATAGAACTCTCCACCTTCAATTACGAGATCTTGTACCGTCCCGGGAAGCTAAACGAGCCTCCTGATGCCCTGTCCCGCGGCACAAGTGGACCGCCTTCGATTCCTCCACGAGAACCTCTGCCACCCGGGGGTCACTCGTTTTTTCCATGTTATCAAGGCCCGCAACCTGCCCTACTCCATCGAGGAGGTCAGGACAGTCACCAGGGACTGCCAAATCTGCGTGTGGAGTGCAAACCGCACTTCTACCGGCCAGAGAGGGCGCACCTGAAAAAGGCTTCCCGTCCGTTTGAACGCCTCAGCATGGACTGCAAAGGCCCCCTCCCCTCCACCGACCGCAACACGTATTTCCTTAACGTGATTGACGAGTACTCCCGGTTCCCATTCGCCATCCCCTGCCCAGACATGACCACAACCACCGTCATCAAGGGTATCTTTACACTGTTCGGTTTCCCCGCATATATACACAGCGATAGGGGGTCCTCCTTTATGAGCGACGAACTGCTTCAATTCCTGATCAGCAAGGGCATCGCCTCGAGCAGTACGACAAGTTACAACCCCCGGGGAAACGGGCAGGTAGAGAGGGAGAACGGAACGGTCTGGAACACCGTCCTGCTGGCCCTACGGTCCAGGAATCTCCCAGTCTCCCACTGGCAGGAAGTCCTCCCGGTGGCCCTCCACGCCATCCAGTCGCTGCTCTGTACAACCACAAATCAGATACCTCACGAACGTCTCCTTGTTTTCCCCAGGAAGTCCTCTTCCGGGACCTTGCTCCCAACCTGGCTGGTGACAGCCGGACCCATCCTGCTTCGGAAACATGTGGGGGCACACAAGTCGGACCCGTTGGTCGAGAGGGTCCACCTGCTGCACGCCAACCCCCAGTACGCCTACGTAGCGTTCCCTGATGGCTGGCAGGACACCGTCTCCCTTTGGGACCTGGCGCCCGCCGGAGCCCCACGCGCACCCGAACCGTTGCCCCCACCCCCACCCTCCCCACAGCACCTCACTGGAGGGTCAGTACTCCCGCCGCTCCTGCCTAGGCCCGACCACACACCGACGCCCCCTACAGGCGCTTTCCCCCCCTGTAAACATTTTGCCCCAACAGCGCCACCTAGGGGCGATGAAGCTGCCAGGGAGGGCAACATCACGCTCCCGGAGTCGCAACCGCCAGGACCCCCATCAGAATCACCGCCGAGACCCAGACGCTCCAAAAGGACGACCAGGCCACCCGATCAACTGATTGCTGCACTATGAACACTTTATAAATACCCTCGACATCACGGTACCTCCATACCTGGTCATACCATGCGAAAGGCGACTATTAACGCTGGCTACCACCCCAGCCGGGCTCTTTTTTTAACAGAGGGTGAATGTGGTAGTACCAGGTATTGCGGTACCTAAGAGGTGGAGGACCATTGGTTTGACCCAGGAGTCTACCATTGGCTGTTGTACATAGCTCCGCCCTGAGAGGCGGAGTATAAGAACCGGTGCCATCCCAGCAGCCTTCAATTTCTGTATCGAAGCTTCTGGGGAAGAGTTCTAGCAGATTAAAGCCTTCAGTTATGGAATCACTTTGTCTTGAGTGTAAATGATTGCGCATCAATGCCTTAATATATCAATATCAGTACTGGTCCCAATATCGAAGCCTAGCCTCCTGAACAGCACCTGGGAGGTGGTGACCGAGGCAGTCAGCACTGCCAGACTCACCAGAAAGAGACAGCTGGTGATCCTGAGGGATGGAGGTCATAGGTGAGGCCTCTCCCCTGGGAGGGGCAGAGAACCATGGAAGGTTCCAAACATCATGGCACAGGTGTCCTCTGGTTGGGGTGAGCTCGGCTGATCCCCTGCTTCCTCTGCAGTGGGGCAGCGCTTCTAAGGAGTGTACTGAGTGTTGTGTTGGGTGTTCCGATACACAAACGAACTAACATGGTTGTAGATGGTACAACTCTGTTTTATTATTCTGTACAATAATAACTATTAACTTCTGGCTGTGGTTCGTACTTCACCAGCTAACCTGTGGACCCAGCCCTAGCACTGTCTTAGTGATGCACTCAGCACATGGTGTATGTCTGAGTGGCACGCTGTGAGCTCTGTGCTCTGAGCTATCTCCTGGTAGAATGAGCGGGAACTGTGGTGTTCCCTGTTTTATAGTGCGTGTGCTCTCACTGGTGATTGGCTGCGATGTTGTGTGTGTGTTGATTAGTCCATCTACCTGTCCATCAGTGTGTGTGTGATTGCACCATGATATGTTAATATGGATATCATGACATCCCCCTTTTCACAAGGAGATGTGCCTACATGGTAATAAATATTGGTGTGTACTGAGTGCAGCTGAGTATGTGTGTGCAATATTTACAACATGTACATGAGGCTAAACTATATACATAGGAAGGTGTCAGGTGCAACAGAGCAACGAGGTTGTACCACAAACAAAATAAGTGCAATCATCAAATATCGAAAGAGAACTCCTGGAACGACAAAAAGAGAAACACGTTAACATTATTGCACAACAGTTCAGTGAGTCCAATGTGCAAACAGGCTCATAAGTCCAGTCTATTAGGTGGGCGACGAATTTGGGTTGATCGTACCATGATTGCACCATGATACGTGAATGTGGATATCATGACACTGAGGAGTGCCAACAACTGGTGGGCCACTGATTGAGCTTGGCCGCCCCCATCTCCTTGATGAAACAGCTGGGGTATGAGGGTGTCCAGAGGGGTGGCCTGCGTGGTGTTCCACATGAGCAGAGGCTCTCTGAGCATTCAAAGGGCACAGGCAGCACTCAGCAGTGCAAGCAGACAGGAGCCATTTTTAAATGATGTCCCGATCTCTCAAGCCCACCAAAGCGACCCTTGAACACCCCCCGCAAGCCCCAACTCACTGTAAAGGGGTCCCCAGGACCCCACTCATCCCTGTTTGCGGAGACCAGTACTTAATGGCGCTCGCCTGAGGTCTCCAAGGCAAAAGGGATAGATCCCAATGCCTTGGTTACCTCCGGGAACTGCATATTAAAGTGAGACTAGCTGTCTTACTCTAATGTGCAGATTTGCCAAAAATGGGCGGGCTTCACATCGCGACGTCTTGCGAGATCGTGTTAGATCTCACCAGGCGTGGCGAGCGGGTAGATCCCGGGAGTGGGGTCTCCTGTCAGTTACCGGCCACGTTGCGTTGCGGCGCGCTGCTTTTCAAGTGCAGAGTGGCCGCAAGATCGCGCCTATATCTGCTGTTTATGATTGTTGTTGACTTTCTTTTTGCGGGAGGTTAGGGAGGACATTTTATTCATCTTTTTTCCAATTTTTCTTCTTTCTCCTATTTCTCTTTTCCTTTCCCCTTTCTTTCTCTCTCTCTCTCTCCCAAACGTAAGCTTATTAAATTATTGCTCTGTTTTAAGCTATTTTCCATACTATTCATTATGATTGTTGTTAAAAATAAATAAAAGACAGAATACATTGATCGTCAGCAAACCTGTGAGATTTGTCTCGATGCATGCTACCAGAGGGGTAACAATTTAGCGTTTTGCCTGTTCATCGTGGTGACATGTTTCACACAGCTGGGAATCGAGGGGCCAGGCAGAGGTAAATGTGGAGGTGTGAGGGTTCTTTTCCTCCAACTGCTTTGCATGATTAGAAAATGATTTCACCCTCTGGTGATGTATAAGGTTGTAATACATTATATTCTAGTACGTTTATAATTGCCTTTGCAGAATTTTCTTCACACTTTATTTCCAGGCTGTCATCACATTTCATTGATTCCAGAAAGCTGATAGCCTCCACCCAGACCTCTTTCATTGCTGAATTCACTAACTGTAAGGAATCTGGGTGGGAGTGACCCATGGCCAATAATTGGCTCATTCCCCCCACCTTCCCTCGCCTTTGACAAATCTCCTTGTCTGCAGATTGGAGCTCAGCAAATTAGAATCCTTCAGACCTGTACTGTCATGGTTATAAATCGCTGTGCTATCGTTCAGCAATATAACGCAATGAAATATTAACACACTGTGCCATGAAACTGCACACCATCTGGCAGGATTATACATCGGGAATTCTTATGACATTTACATTCTTATCGCAAGTGTAGTCCGCACCAAGGGTATCCACGTTTGATGACAATTCTTAAACAACCAGGCCTCAGATGTTTGGTTATATCAGCTTGTGTTGGTGGGGCGGGTTGGCCATTCTAACTCTTATAATGCTACGACGGGCAAGACTGTCTCAGTGCCCTGACCCAGCGAAGGGTGACTGACTTGATACATTGGAAAAATTGAACAATGTGTGCAGACACTTCATGGACGCAGTTTAACGGCTTTGTTGTGCCTGACCTGGTGGCACGACGAGGCCGAAGAATCTCATGAGAAGCCTCCTGCGAGATTCTCGACACTTGTGGCATCTCACAAGATTCATCCGAACATCGCGATCTGGACCTCGCCCTCACAGGACGAGATCCAGATGAACATATTTGAATGAATTGTGCAGCTCATTTAAATATGCTTACACTGTACTCTCTCGGGGTCCAGAAATTAACGGCTTTGCCAGCACGGCTTCAACGAGGCGTCATTTAGTACTGGTCTACACAAATGTGGACCAGGCCTACCCGCACCTGGGGGGGTCTCCCAGATCTTTGCAGACCCATGGGTGGTCGGGAACAGGGAAGGGTGGCCTCTGGCTCTCTCTCTGGTGCCCGCGAACCTTGGCATTGCCTGTCTGGCATATTGGCACTGCCACCCTGGCACTGCCAAGGTTCCTGGGTGGCACTGCCAGATTGGCAGGGTCACTGACAGCGTGCCTGGATGTCAGTGCCAGGATGCCCCGATCACATGGTGGCATTGCAAAGGGTCTGGGCCTGAGGGGGCCTGTGCCCATGAAAGGGGGTATGAGAGTGGGGAGGATGAAGGGAGGGTATGGAGTGGCATAATGAAGGGTGGGGGTCCGGAAGGGGTGGGCAAAAGTGGGGGGTGGCCTGAAAAGGGAGTTGCCCTCCGCGATCCCATAGCGGGATGAACTCACTTCAGGGGTTGGGGGTAATGCCTATGTGAGTGGGGTGTGACTTTGCCAGTGGGTGGATGGGGTGTGGGGGACTCTTAAGCTCACTTAGGGATCGGCGGACCCTTTCAAAGTGGCACCTCAATCTCTGAGAAGCTGGTTGGCCAGCATGTTTGGCTCCCCGGTGATGAAAATATTTTCCAAGTGTGGGCCTGACAGGGGAGAAAGTCCCCAAGGCCCAAAAAACTGACTAAGTGCGGTTGAATAGCAGTGTGGATCTCACCCAAAAGGCCAGCAAGAAACCTCCCTGCCAAGCCCCACAAAATGACACAAAATTGGATTGAATCATGTCTCAGGAAAATAGTTACACATATTAATGCTTCAGAAAATATAAAACAAAAGCAATCTTTAGTGTTTTACGGTGAAGGGAGCATTTTGATGTTCCATGTTAATTAGATTAACTGCAGGAAATGAATTTAGACTTCCTTGTGACATCATCCGTGCACTAAACTTCCTCAAAAATACACTGACCAATGCCAAGCTGTTATTGTTGGAATCTGTCCTGAGCTGCTCATAAAGTTGGTTTATGTTAGACAACGCATAAGGATGCAAATTCACATTTTGGGTTGAACCTAATACCCCCCAATGATGAGGTAATACATTTGCAAGGTTGTTCTGAATAGGATTCTCTTTATTGAGGCAAACATTAAGTCTCACAAAGGGAGTATTTGGTTTGTATCACTTGAAACTAATTAAGACACCAGGCTCAGTGGTAATGTTATTGTAAGAAGGCCTGGGTTGTATCTCCAGAACATTAGAAGTGCCAGTCGAGCATGTTAACTCAAGGCACAGCTGTTGATTTTCAGGCCAGGAAGTGATATTATAGTTGTAACTGGTGATAGTTACTCAGGGAATGTGTGATTTTAGGAAGGTCTCAGTCAAGTACACTTGATGGTGTGGGCACTGGTGCAGTTATTGAGTTTTAACAGTGGCTGTGAATGTTCGGGGACAACAGATCATGCAAAAGAGGTCAGGAATGGTATAGGTGCCATGCACTGTTGAATCCAACAACGTCATGTCTCTACTCAGGGTTCAGTAAAAAGGCTTTATTTTTGTATTTTCCTTGAGAACCTGGTGAATTAGTTATGATAATTTCCTAAACCTTCCTACTGTTACCTAGCAAGTTTAATGAATTAACAAAAAGGATCCAAAATCTAATAGAATCACATCCGTGGATATTACAAATGACATCCCAGAAACGCCTATATACCTTACAGATAACGTCCCAGACATTGCTATCACGATCCCTGGGTACGTGCTGTCTTACTGGTAGGACAGACCCAGCAGAGGTGGCAGCAAAGTGATATACAGTCTGGGGAGAGTTGCCCTGGAAGTCATCAACCTCAACTCCAGAACCCCTGAAGTCTCATGGCTTCATGTCAAACACAAGCAAGGAAACCTCCCGCTGATTACCATGTACGGTCCGCCATCAGCTGAGTACTGAGGGTGGCAAGGGTGCAGAATGCACTCTGGGTGGGGGACTTCAATGGCCATCACCAAAAATAGCTCAGTAGCACCACTACTGACTGAGCTGCCCGAGTCGTAAAGGACATATTTGCGACAGGTGGTGAGTGAACTAACAAGAGGGAAAAACATACTGGACTGGACCTCATCAAGGACTGTATAGGTAGGAGTGATCACCACACAGTCCTTGTGGAGATGAAGTCCTGTCCTCACATTGAGGAGATCCTCCATCGTGTTGTGTGGCACTACCATCTAAATAGGATAGATTCAGAACAGATCTAGCTACTCAAGAATGGGCATTCATGAGGCACTGTGGGCCATCAGCAGCAGAATTGTACTCAGCCACAATCTGTCACCTCATGTCCTGGCATATCCCCCACTCTACCATTACCACCAAGCCAGGGTCAACCCTACCGAAAAGTGAGGTGTTGACAGAGCTTAGCAATCTCAGAACTAGCGGGTCTGATCTAAGCTCTGCAGTCCTACCACATTCAGTTGTGAGTGGTGGTGGACAACTGAACAAACCATTGGAGGAGGAGGCTCCACAAATATCCCCATCCTCAAGGATGGATGAGCCCAGAACATCAGTGCAAAAGGCATTCGCAATAATCTTCAACCACATGTGCCGAGTGGATCATAGACTCATAGAATCTACAGTGCAGAAGGAGGCCTATCGAGTCTACACCAGCCTCCCAGAAAGAGCACCCCACTTAAGCCCACACCTGCACCTTATCCCTGTAATCCAGTAACCCCACCTAATCTTTTTGGACACTGAGGACAATTTAGCATGGCCAATCCGCCGAATGCACATCTTTGGAAACCGGAGCACCCAGAGGAAACCTACGAAGACACAGGGAGAACGTGCAGGCTCTGCACAGATATTGACTCAAGCTGGGAATCGAACCTGGGACCCTGGAGCTGTGAAGCAGCAGCGATAACAACTGTGCTACCGTGCTGCCCACCCAGAAGGATGGTCCATCTCGGTCTCCTCCAGAGGTCAACACAGATGTCAGTCTCCAGCCAAATAAATTCACTACACGTGATATCATGAAACGGCTAAAGGCAGTGGATACTGCAAAGGTTATGGGCCCAGACAATATTCCTGCAAGTATTGAAGACTTGTGCTCCAGAACTTGCCACACCCCTAGCCAAGCTGTCCCAGTACAGCTACAATACTAGCAATGTGGAAAATTGCCCAGGTATGCCCTGTACATATAAAGCAAGATAAATCCAATCCAGCCAATTCCCACGCAAACAGTTTACTCGTAATCATCAGCAAAGTGATGGAAGGAGTCATCAAGACTGCTATCGAGCGGCACATACTCAGCAATAACTTGCTCACTGACGCTCAGTTTGGGTTCCTCCAGGGTCACTCGGCTCCTGACCTCATTACAGCCTTGGTTCAAACATAGACAAAAGAGCTGAATGCCAGAGGTGAGGTGAGAGTGACTGCCCTTGACATCAAGGCAGCATTTGTCTGAGTATGGCATCAAGAGCCCTAGCTAAACTGGAGTCAATGGGAATCAGGGGGGGAACCTCTCCGCTGGTTGGGGTCTTACCTGGCACAAAGGAAGATGGTTGTGATGGTTAGTAGTCAGTCATCTCAGTACCGGGACATCACTGCAGGAGTTCCTTAGGAAATTAGGCCCAACCATCTTCAGCTGTTAACAGTGTTAACGTTTCGCGTCCATTTGACTCTTCTTCAACAAACTCAAACTATCATCCATTAGTGTCTATAAACTAATTGCTGAGGTTCAAATCATATTTATTTAGCTCTTTATCTGACTGGACTCCTTTGTCGTCCTGAGAGCCTGTTATTGGGCTGGCACATCATGGTACAAAATAAAAGTTTGAGTGTCCCCTCCTGTGAAGCAAAGTAGAATTGGTAACTGTTTTAGACTTTAAATTTGGGAAAATTCTTGGCCGGGATTTTCCGAGCCCGCGCCGGGTTGGAGAATTGCCGGGGGGGGGGGGGGGGCGCGTGAGAATCCCCCGCGGCGATTCTCCGCACTCGACGGGCTGAGTGCCCGCCGAGTCCCGCCGGTGTGGTTTACATATGGTCCCACCCGGCAGGACCTCAGCGTTCTGGCTGCGGGGGCCGTCCAGGTGGGAGGGTGGGGGGATCCAACTCCGGGAGGGCTTCCACGGTGGCCTGACCCACAATCGGGGGCTACCGATCGGTGGGAGCGCTCATTCCGGGGGGGGGGGGGGGGAGCCTATGTTCCTCCGCGCCAGGCCCCTGTAGGACTCCACCATGTTGAGCGGGGCCGGCATGGAGACGGCAACCACACGCATGTGCGGACCCTTTGGCACCGGAGCAGCGCACAGCACTCCGGTGCCGTTCTAGCCTCTGAAGAACAGGAGAATTACTGGGCCTGGAGGCGCGTTGAAGCGTCGCTCATGTCGGTTTTGACGCTGGCGTCAACACTTGGCCGCGATATGGGAGATTCCCGGCCCATGTATTTGGTGACAAAAGCTGTGTGCAATCATTCAACTCATATTCTCCTTAAGGCACTGTGAGACTACCTGGCCAGTTCCTCAGATGATTCAGACTCGTTTTGGAGAAATGGTGCCAACAATTATTGCAAATTACTGGATATAGCTAATAATTTGGAGGATTTCCATCAAATGCAGTGAGAGATAAACAGGCTTGCAGATAAAGCGAGCAAATGGCATTTAAAATTCAGCTTAGTGGAGTGTGAGGTGTTTCATTTTGGTAGGAGGAATAAGGAAGCCACATTTTCCTGTGGAAGTAGGAAATTAAATGGGTTAGTAAATCGCGAAATTTAGCGAATCAAATCAATTTTTAGAAACAGAAAGACTTGCATTTATATAGCACTTTCTTTTCATGACCACAACGTGTTGCAAAGTGCTTTACAGCTGAGTACATTTTAGCTATTTAAATACTTGTGAAGTGTGGGGCTGGATTTAATGCTACTCTGCCAATGGATTTGAAGGTGGCGTGCGGGGGAAGGGGGGGATCACACATTAAATGCAGAGCCAAAGGGCCCTTTGCCCCCTGTCTGCCTCTGCCTTCTCTGCAATTAAACCAGGTTGGGGGTGGCTGCAGGCTGCCTGCCTGCCAGTGGGCCAGTTGAGACCCTTAAGTGGGCAATTAATGCCCTCTTAAGGGCCTCATTCCCCCCACCAGTATTTAAATGGGGCGGGAGAGGCCAACACTGAGCAGCCAGCTCGCCAGGTTTCACTAGGGAAGGGGGTCTCTCCCCATCTGGTCCCCTTAATACATTGGACGGTCCCCCAAGTTGATACCCCCCCCCCCCTCCTCCCCCCCCATTTGTACCAAGTGGAAAGCCTCTCTCAGTAGTTTGAGAAGACTATTTGTCTATGGAAGCATCACATCCAAGTCCACTGGTGTCACACTTTCAGATCAGGGGTGAAAGTATAGTGATGAGTGGAGGAAAGCCTGGTTGGTTTTACCCCCACACTACTGTTGTCCAATAAGCTTCAGTATCTAATTATAATTTCCTTGATGCTGCCTCAGCTCAGGTAGCTAGTTCAGCTCAGGCCAGGAAACAGTGTTGCCTCAAAGTGGTCCGTGACTAACAACTCGTGTTTGCTCTTGTATGTAGCCCCTTTTTTTTAACTTGCGAGCAATTCAATTTTAAAATTACCAGCGTCAAAGCTTTAGTCTTAAACAAGATAGTAGTTAGTTTATTACAAAGCTACTGCTGTAAGTTACTCAAGTAAAGAGCGATAAAGCTACTGATACATAGAAAGATTAAATGCAAATAAGGATGGAAGATGCTTCCATAGATGAAGTTCAGTTCAGTCGTTTTCAGTTATCGTTCCTGGCCTGTAGCATGCAATTGAAGTGTTGATTGTCTGAAGTGAAAGATGAAGTTGAAGAGCTGTGATCAGCAGTTGTGCTGACTTCTGTAGTCGAATAGTCATTGGTTGTCTCTGTTGGTCAACTCCACAAGTCAGCAGATTTTTGGGAGAGAGAGAAGGAACTTGTTCCTCATCAGATCTGTGATTGCGACACTTACAGTTTGCCTGGACCCTTTCGACAGAGCAGCAGTTGATTTCTTCATACTTCCCTCTTTGTCCTCCCTTGGTTGGGAATTCTCTAGGATGCTGTCTCCCTGAGTTCTTCATGGGGACCTGCACAAAATGACTGCTCTCAGCTAGTCTGTATACAGTTCCAAACTCAAAATGGCTGCTATCACAAACTATTGATTCTTGCTTCCATATTAAGTATTGGGTTAGCCCAAGTCTGAAGTATATATTTGGACTTTCAGAAGGCGTTTGACAAAGTCCCGCACAAGAGATTATTGTGCAAGATGAAAGTGCTTGGGATTGGGGAAAGTGTATTGAGGTGGATAGAAAGCTGGTTGGCAGAGAGGGAACAAAGAGTAGGAATTAATGAGTCCTTTTCAAATTGGCAGGCAGTAACTATTGGGGTGCCACAGGGATCGGTGCTGGGACCCCAACTATTCACAATATTATTAATGATTTGAATGAGGGAACAAAATGTAACATCTCAAAGTTTGCAGATGATACCAAGTTGGGTGGGAGGGTGAACTGTGATGAGGATGCAGAGATCCTATAGCATGATCAGGACAGGTTGGGCAAGTGGGCAAACCAATGGCAGATGCAGTATAATTTGGATAAGTGTGAGGTTATTCACTTTGGAAGCAAAAACAGGAAGGCAGATTACTACCTGAATAGTTGTGAATTGGGAGAGGGGAGTGTGCAGTGTGCACTAGTCGCTGAAGGTAAACATGCAGGTGCAGGGCGGTAAAGAAGGCTGATGGCATGTTGGCCCTCATTGCGAGAGGTTTCGAGTACTGGAGCAGGGATGAGTTGCTGAAATTGTACAGGGCCTTGGTGAGGACACACCTGGAGTATTGAGTGCAGTTTTGGTCTCATTTTCTGAGGAAGGATATTCTTGCTCTTGGGGGAATGCAGCGAAGGTTTACCAGACTGATTCCAGGGATGGCAGGACTGTCATATGAGGAGGTAGGATTAGGTTAGGTTTGTTCTCGCAGGAGTTCAGAAGAATGAGGGGGGATCTCACAAAGACTTATAACATTCTAACAGGATTAGACAGGGTAGGTACAGGAAAGATGCTCCCGATTGTGGGTGTGTCCAGAACCAGGGGTCACAGTCTGAGGATTCAGGGTAAACCATTTCGGACTTGGGGCGAATGGGATCAAAGGTTATGGAGAGAAAGCAGGATTAGTTGGATGATCAGCCATGATCGTGATGAATGGCGGAGCAGGCTCGAAGGGCCAAAAGGCCTCGGCCTGCTCCTATCTTCTATATATCTATGTATAGCTCCATCCAGTGTCTTCTAGCCAAGGTTTTTAATTCTTTTAAATGCCTCGGCCATTATCTCCCATTCCTTCAGGTTTGGGAGATAGGAACGAGCTATTCACTCCTCTAGGGAAGCCATCGTCAATGGCTTTCTGGTCACTCTTGTGGAAATATGCATTGAATTTCAAATGTCTTAACACATCTGGGTTTTTCCACCTGCAATCCACTTGGAGCCTCCTTGAAGCTTGACAAACATTGCAATTGCAAAAGATCAGGGGCGTCATTCTCCGACCCCCCGCCGGGTCGGAGAATCGCCGGGAGCTGCCGTGAATCCCGCCCCCGCCGGTTGCCGAAGTCTCCGGCACCGGATATTCGGCGGGGGCGGGAATTGGGCCGCACCGGTTGGCGGGCCCCCTGCTCGTTTCTCTGGCCCGGATGGGCCGAAGTCCCGCCGATAAATTGCCTGTCCCGCCGGCGTGGATTAAACCACCTTTTGAACGGCGGGACAAGGCGGCAAGGGCGGGCTCCGGGATCCTGTGGGGGGCGCGTGGCGATCTGACCCCGTGGGGTGCCTCCATGGTGGCCTGGCCCGCGATCGGGGCCCACCGATCCGCGGGCGGGCCTGTGCCGTGGGGGCACTCTTTCCCTTCCGCCTCCGCCACGGTCTCCACCATGGCGGAGGCGGAAGAGACTCCCTCCACTGCGCATGCGTGGCAAACTGTCAGCGGTCGCTGACACTCCCGCGCATGCGCCGCCCGGAGATGTCATTTCCGCGCCAGCTGGCGGGGCAACAAAGGCCGTTTCCACCAGCTGGCGGGGCGGAAATTCCTCCGGCATCGGCCTAGCCCCTCAATGTTGGGGCTCGGCCCCCAAAGATGCGGAGCATTCCGGACTTTTGGGGCGGCGCGATGCCCGTCTGATTGGCACCGTTTTGGGCGCCAGTCGGCGGACATCACGCCGTTTTGGGAGAATTTCGCCCCAGGTGATGTTTGGCAGCCATTTGTAAGACTCCTTGTGTACACTAAAAGGAAAGATTACATTTCTTGTACTAAATCCATAATATCATAACTACACATTTGTGATATGGGTGATAGGCTTGGAACATAGATACATAGAAGATAGGAGCTGGAGGAGGCCTTTTGGCCCTTCGGGCCTGCTCCGTCATTCACCACGATCATGGCTGATCATCCAACTCAATAGCCTAATCCTGCTTTGTCCCCATAGCCTTTGATCCCATTCCCCCCAAGTGCTATATCCAGCCGCTTCTTGAATATATTCAAATATATATATTCAAAGTTGTGGCATCAACTACTTCCTGTGGTAATGAATTCCACAGGCTCACCACTCTTTATGTGAAGAAATGTCTCCTTATCATACCAAGCAATGAATTCAGCTGTCGGTGAAGCTCCTAACACTCCTTCATTAAAAGCATCTATGATAATGAAATTATTCCCTGAAAGCCTACTGTCACAGACAAAATGTATGTGTTCTCTTACTTTCCATGATCAGTATGTTTTGTATGGAAAGAGGTGTGTGCCTTTCCTTAGATTGTTTGCCATTTGAGTGTGCATTCCAGTTCAGCAGCAAGCTTTTTGTGAGTTTGAAACAATGAATTTATTTATTCTCACAAATTTATCCTGAATTAAATGCAAGATCAGGCATCCAGTTTAATAGAAGGAGCTAACGTTTCGAGTCTGGATGACTCTATGTCAGAGTCATCTAGACTCAAAATATTAGCTTCCTCCTCTTTCCACAGATGCTGTCAGAACTGCTGAGATTGTCCAACATTTTCTGTTTTGGTTTCAGATTCCAGCATCCGCAAAAACTTGCTTTTATCCAGTTTAATATCTTTATTATGCCCAGTTTTTAAAAGTATTGACTGAAAGTTGGTAATATACTGGGCGTGACACTACATAAGTTTTTATTTTAAGTGTTGCTCCTGCTCCTTTGTTCGCGACAAACGGTGGTAATTTTCTTGAACTAGAAGATTAACAACTGTGATACGATCACTTAAAAATAATCACCTTTTGATTGCCAAGAAAATTCTGCGTCCAGTGCATATGGCAACTGAGGAAGGGATATTGATGGCTTGAATGAAACCAGAGAAGAGCTCAAAATCTATTAAACCATCAGAATGTAGCTCGAAATGGAACATGTCTGTGTATTAAGCAGATTAGAGATCACAAATGCAAATTTGAGTCAACCTGCACTGGGATTCATCCAATCTGTGCATCTCTCGCACTTCCAGTATGGTGTTAATCACTGCTAATCACAACACTTTCCAATGTCACTCTGGTGTCACATCGCTGACTGTGCACTACTGTGGCTCAGATCTGGTAGCCCTAGACCGACCTTTGATTCTCCTTCCCACTCCAGCCATTAATCATATATCTCTGAAGGTCAAATAGCCTTGTTGAAATATGGGAATTTTTTAAAAAAAGCAATAATTTTTCCCCCTTTCAAAAATATCTCATTGTTAATGGTGCAGTTCTTTCCTGTTGGAATACATTATACAGCAGTGTCTGCCAGATGCTTTGAATTCTGTCACCAGGCTGCTTTATTATTGGATTTGGTGCCATACTGACAGATGCTGAGGCTGGTGGGGGGTTGATGGAATAATTTCAGGATTATGTTTTTGGAGGGCTGGGGTTGGGGGGTGGGGGGGGGGACCAGGAAAGAAAGATGGCAGAGAGCATGCCTGGTCAGCAATCAGCTTTATAAGTTTTGAATCTTAATTTTTTTTAATTGCACAGCTTTGCCTTGGCATTAACATGAAATGCATGCTGACTGTCCTCTACACAGTTTAATTTCTCTGTGTCTCCGATATTGTGTGACTGCAGTGGTGTATGGCAGTGTTTTGCTGACCCATGTGTTTTATTCATAAGTAATTAGCGTACGGTTCGCAACCACAAGTCCTTATTAAGCTGCAGAAAATGCCATTCAATAATTTTTTGAAGGAGAGCAATTCACTTACCACAGTTTTGAGGGATTGTTATAAGTTGAAGCGGAAAGTTAAACGACATGTGATTTTGCATACATTGAGTGAAATTTTCTTGAACATCTGCAAAGGTTGATAGCGGGGCGGAGGGGTGTGGCCGGGGGTGGGGGGGGGGGGGGCGGTGGGGGACGACGTTGAAGCCACCGGTAGCGATGATGGATTTCTCCGCCGTTTCACCCCGGGCCTGGCGTAAAAAACTTGAAGTGGGGGTAGCAGGACTTATCGCTGGTGGGGCGGCATCTGATTGGTCCTGCCCCGCCAGCAGTTTAGTGTTTTTTTTCAAGATTAGGATGTTTTTACAGGTCGCCCCAGTGCACACAAGTTCACTTGCAACCAGGGAGCAATGCCTGGGTAGTGCCCAGGCATGATTCCCTCCCACCCCCACCCCACTTGCCTGTGCACGCCTTGGGAGACGTGATTCATGCTGGACTGCCCCTCGCACCGATGTGAAAAGACTTACGAACGGGGTGGGGTGGATGTTTCAAGCGTAGAGGCCTGGTAATGAGATGTTAATGGATGGAAAACATGCCCCCCCATGTTGAACTTTGTGAATCCCGTTATGTTATTGTCCAGGGGGAGAGGTTTGGGGAGGGGGGTGGCGGAGGGGACCATCGCGGCACGCTTTTTCAGCAGCGTGAAATACGATTCGGACATCTTGTGAGATTTTCTGACCTCGTTGTCGTACCCGCTCGACGAAGGTGGAAGTGGAAAATCCCGACCTTCACTTCAAATAGGTAAATTTGGCCATGTTTAAGTGCACTGTGCAAAATTAGACACACTGGTATTTTAAAAATATTTTCGTTCAAGGCATTTAACAAATTCACACAGAATATCAGAAGAACAACACATCAACCCAATAAACAACCACAACCCTCTAACCCCCCCTGACACCAACACACTGCCACGTCCCGCCTTCCCCATTTAACCCACTCCCTCTACCTGACCCCTCAATTCTCCTTTAAGAAATCAGTGAACAGTTTTCACCTCCGGGCGAACCCCTCTACAGACCCCCGCAGAGTGAACCTGACCTTCTCCAACCTCTGGAATTGTTCCAGGTCACGCAACCACACCCCCACTGTCAGTGTCCCTGAGTTCAGCCAACCCAACAAAATCCGTCTACGGGCTATCAGGGAGGCAAAGGCCAAGACATCGGCCACTCTCTCCTCCCTTGGACTCCTGGGTCTTCCTACACCCAAAATATCGCCACCTCCGGACTTGAAACCACCCCCACACCCAGCATCTCGGACACCATGTCCGAGAATCCCTGTCAGAACCCTTTCAACCTTGGACACATTCAGAACATGTGGACGTGATTCGCGGGCCCACACATGCACCACCCACACCTATCCCCCACCCCTGCAAAGAGCCAGCTCATCCTCACCACCGTCATGTGGGTCCTGTGCACCGCTTTAACCTCGCACACGACGAGGATGCATTCACCCTCTGCAAGACCTCTGCCCACGTCCCAGCCCCCACCTCCACTCACAGCTCCTCCTCCCATTTACGCTTAATATTCTCCATCAGTGCACCCTTCCGCTCCATCAGTTCCCTATAAATATCTGACAACTTCTCCTCCCCTTGTCTTGTGACACCGGAGGCGGCAGCCTCAGGAAGGATGGCACCCCTCTCCACACGTAATCCCGAACCTGTAGGTACCTAAAGCCATTCGCATTGGGCAACTCCTGCAATTCCTCCAACTCCTCCAGCCCTGGAAGTTTTTCCCCTATAAACAAGTCCCTGAAGTATTCAATCCCAAATCGCAAATAGACACCCACAATGACATAACCTCCAACCCTAAGTGTTGCCTACACTGCACTCACACCTTTAAAGCCGACAATGCCACTGGGCGCGCGGAGTACCTAGCCGGTGAGAACGGAACAAGCGCCAACAACAAAGCCCTCAAACCCATCCCGCTACCTCCACCCACCCCCAGACCGACCTCTCCGTCAAAGCCCATTTCCTCACCATCACAGTATTTGCCGCCCAAGAATAAATTATCAAATTCGACAGCACCAGCAACCCCCCTCGCACCTGTTCCAAAAAGGCCCGCTGCACTCGTGAGGCCTTCCCCGCCTACACAAACCCCAATATCAGTCCATTGACTTTCCTAAAAAAAGACTTAGGGACAAAGATAGGGAGGTTCTGAATCACAAACAGAAACCTAGGCAGCACTGTCATTTTCGCTGTCTGCACTCGCCCTGCCAGCGAAAGCGGCAAAACGTCCCACCTCTTAAAATCTGCCTTCATCCCCTCCACCAATTGGACTAAGTTCAATCTATGCAGTTGGGCCCAGCTCCGCGCCACCTGAATACCTATGCACCTGAAGCTTGTCCCAGCACCCTAAATGGCAACTCCCCTAATCTCATTTCCTGCCTCTGGCATTGATCGGGAACACCTCACTCTTTCCTATGTTCAATTTATATCCCCAAAACTGGCCAAATTCCCCCAAGATCTTCATAATCCCCCGAAGCTGTCCATCGGGACCGAAATATATAACAAGTCGTCTGCATACAGCAAACCCCTGTGCTCGGCATCTTCCCCGCTCAGTCCCTCTCCAATCCCTCAATGCCCGAAGCCGCATTGCCAACTGTTCCATCTCCAAGGCGAACAGCATCGGGGAAAGCGGGCACCCCTGCCTCGTTCCACGGTGTAACCCAAAGTACCCCGAACTCACTCTGTTCGTCCGCACACTCGCCACCTGCGCTTTGTACAGCAGCCAGAACCCAATCCACAAACCCCTTCCCGAACCCAAACCGCCCCAGCCCCTCAAACAGATATGCTCAATCCACCCGATCAAAAGCCTTCTCTGCGTCCATCGCCACCAATACCTCTACCTCACACACCAGACTCACCAGAGGAGCATTACCTTTCCTGGGCACTCGCACACCTTTTGCACTCAGAAATAAAAACCCCATACAGGTGGGGAAGGACCAACAAAGTCCACCTTGAGCGGGAGGCACCAAATGTGCGACCACTCACTCCATGGCTGCCACCGGAAGTCCACAATGGTTTTAATATGTTGCAAAGATTGATCTCCAGGGTGGAAGAAGCTGAGTACTCAGCCATAGCGGTTTCGGATCATGCCCCACATTGGGTGGACCTGGAATTAGGAGAGGAAAGGGAGCAGAGAACACTCTGGCGATTAGATGTGGGACTGATGGCGGATGAGGGAGTGTGTGCAAGAGTGCGGGGGTGTATTGAGAGATATCTGGAGGTCAATGACGACGGCGAGGTCCCTGTGGGAGTGGTATGGGAAGCACTAAAAGCGGTGGTCAGAGGAGAGCTGATCTCCATTGGGGCCCACAAAAGGAAAACAGAGGCCAAGGAAAGGGAAAGATTACTGGGGGAGATTTTAAGGGTGGATAGGGAATTTGCAGAGACCCCGGAGGAGGAATTGTACAGGGAGAGGAGACGACTCCAGACGGAATTTGACCTTCTGACCACCAGAAAGGCGGAGGTACTGTGGAGGAAGGCACAGGGGAGGAGGTATGAATATGGGGAAAAGGCGAGTCGCCTGTTGGCTCATCAATTGCGAAAGAGGGCAGCAGCGAGGGAGATAGGAGGAATTAGAGACGAAAGGGGAGACACGGTGCGAAGGGCATGAAAGATAAATGAGGTGTTCAAGACCTTCTATGAGGAACTGTATAGGTTTCAACCCCCAGAGGGAGAGGAGGGGATGCGGCAGTTCCTGGACCAATTGAGGTTCCCGAAAGTGGAGGAGCGGGGGGTGGTAGGCCTGGGGGCATCGATTGGGGTGGACGAGGTTATTAAGGGACTGGGAAGCATGCAAGCAGGGAAGGCCCCAGGACCAGACGGGTTCCCGGTGGAGTATTACAGAAAATATGTGGACTTGTTGGCCCCGTTGATGGTGAGGACGTTCAATGAGGCCAGGAAAGGGGGGACTCTACCCCCGACGATGTCGGAGGCGACGATATCGTTAATTTTGAAGAGGGATAAAGATCCGTTGCAGTGCGGGTCCTATAGACCCATTTCATTATTGAACGTGGACGCCAAATTGTTGGCAAAGGTACTGGCATCGAGGATAGAGGACTGTGTCCCGGGGGTGGTGCACGAAGACCAGACAGGGTTCGTAAAAGGGAGACAACTGAATGTTAACGTGCGACGACTATTAGGGGTGATAATGATGCCCCCAGTGGAGGGGGGGGCAGAGATAGTGGCGGCAATGGACGCAGAGAAGGCATTTGATAGGGTGGAGTGGGAGTATTTATGGGAAGTGTTAAGGAGGTTTGGGTTTGGGAACGGGTTTATTAGCTGGGTTAGACTTCTTTATGGGGCTCCAACGGCAAGCGTAGTTACAGGTCGACATAGATCGGAGTATTTCCGCCTATATAGGGGAACAAAACAGGGATGCCCGCTGTCTCCATTGTTGTTCGCGTTGGCAATTGAACCTCTGGCCATGGCGTTGAGAGACTCCAGGAAATGGAGAGGGGTGATTAGAGGGGGAGAAGAACACCGAGTCTCGTTATATGCGGATGACCTATTGTTATACGTGTCGGACCCAGCGGGGGGGATGATAGAGGTTATGCGAATTTTGAGGGGGTTCGGGGATTTCTCGGGGTATAGGCTAAACATGGGGAAGAGTGAATTATTTGTGATACATCCAGGGGACCAGAGTAGAGAGATAGAAGGCTTGCCTCTAAGGAAAGTGGAAAGAAACTTCTGATACCTGGGGATTCAGATCGCTAGGAGCTGGGGAACCTTGCACAGACTTAATCTGACACGGTTGGTAGAACAAATGGAGGAGGACTTCAAGAGGTGGGACATGCAGCCTCTATCGCTGGCGGGCAGGGTGCAAGCAATTAAGATGATGGTCCTCCCGAGGTTCTTATTTGTATTTCAATGTCTCCCTATACTAATCACCAAGACCTTTTTTAATAAAATAGACAGGAGCATCACGAGCTTCGTGTGGGCAGGGAAAGTCCCGAGAGTAAGGAGGGGGTTCCTTCAGCGTAGTAGGGACAGAGGAGGATTGGCACTACCGAACTTGGGCGATTACTATTGGGCCGCCAATGTGGCAATGATACGTAAATGGATGATGGAGGGTGAGGGAGCGGCGTGGGAAAGACTGGAGAGAAAGTCCTGTAAAGGGACGAGTTTAGAGGCGCTGGTGACGGCGCCGCTACCAATCTCACCTAAAAAGTTTACCACGAACCCGGTGGTGGCGGCAACATTGAATATCTGGGGACAGTGGAGGCGACAGAGAGGGGTGCGGGGAGCCCTGGTGGGGTCCCCAATCAGGAACAACCATAGGTTCGCCCCAGGAAGAATGGATGGAGGATTTCAGAGCTGGTACCAGTTGGGAATTAGGAGGGTGGGAGATTTATTTATAGATGGGACTTTTGCGAGCTTGGGAGCATTGGAGGAAAAGTATAAGTTGCCCCGGGGAAATTTCTTGAGATATATGCAGGTGAGGGCATTTACTAGACAACAGGTGAGGGAATTTCCGTTGCTCCCGACACAGGGGATACAGGACAGGGTGCTTTCAGGGGTGTGGGTCGGAGAGGGCAAGGTGTCAGAGATTTACCGAGAGATGAGGGAAGAGGGGGAGGAGTCGGTGGGCGAACTAAAAGGAAAGTGGGAAGAAGAACTAGGGGAGGAGATAGAGGAGGGTATGTGGGCTGATGCCCTAAGCAGGGTAAATTCCTCTTCCTCATGCGCCAGGCTTAGCCTGATTCAATTTAAGGTGCTACATAGAGCACACATAACGGGAGCAAGATTAAGCAGGTTCTTTGGAGTGGAGGACAAATGTGGGAGGTGTGGCGGGAGCCCGGCAAACCACGCACATATGTTTTGGGCGTGCCCGGCACTGGAAGGGTATTGGAAGGGAGTGACGGGAGTGATTTCGCGGGTGGTGAAGGCCCGGGTCAAACCAGGCTGGGGGTTAGCTCTATTTGGAGTTGCGGAAGAGCCGGGAGTGCAGGAGGCGAAAGAGGCCGACGTTGTGGCCTTTGCGCCCCTAGTAGCCTGGCGCAGGATCCTACTCATGTGGAAGGAGGCGAAACCCCCCGGACTGGAGGCCTGGGTAAATGATATGGCGGGGTTCATTAAACTGGAGCAGATGAAGTTTGCCCTGAGAGGATCGGCTCAAGGGTTCACCAGGCGGTGGCAGCCATTTCTCGACTACCTAGGGGAACGTCAGAGGGAAGACAGGTGACCAGCAGCAGCAACCCAGGGGGAAGGGGGGGGGGGGGGGGGGGGGGGGGGGCGGAGGGGGTGGGGGGGGGGGTGTTTAGTTTAGTTTAGGTCAAAGATAAAGGGGTTTTGTTACTTGTGTATTGTTAAAAATTTCTGTATTGTTATTGTTGCGTTTGCTTTGTAAGAGGGGAAAAATTGTTGTTTGGGAAAAAAATTTCAATAAAACATATTTAAAAAAAAAAAAATATGTTGCAAAGTAAGACGCACTTATTCTCTGCCCAGTCTTATTATTCCTCATAAAGAATGAATGCCAGCTTAAAATGTGATTGTTTGTTTGTTTTCCCCCAGCTTTTGTTGGGGGCAGGTGTTGGTAGGAAATAGAATAGGGCTCGTGTGCTTTCTAACCAGCAGTCTGTTTCAACACTGTGAACATTAAAAAAAGTGATATAATGGTGTTGACACTGGCGGGGCCTTCACTCCACAGGCGACAGCTGTCTGTCGTACCTCATTCCAATTATATGAGGCTGTGCGGTGAATAGCAGCAGGTTATCTGTCCATGACCCAGCCAGAACCTGTCCTCATCTGTGCACTCTCTATCCTCTCCCTCAAGTATTGACACTGACCCTGAGGCATTTTTTAAATACCAACTGCTGGTAGCACGGTAGCGTTGTGGTTAGCACAATTGCTTCACAGCTCCAGGGTCCCAGGTTCGATTCCGGCTTTGGTCGCTGAATGTGTTGAGTCTGCACATCCTCCCCGTGTGTGCGTGGATTTCCTCCGGGTGCTCCGGTTTCCTCCCACAGTCCAAAGATGTGCAGGTTAGGTGGATTGGCCATTATAAATTGCCCTTAGTGTGCAAAATTGCCCTTAGTGTTGGGTGGGGTTACTGGGTTTTGGGGATAGGGTGGAGGTGTTGACCTTGGGTAGGGTGCTCTTTCCAAGAGCCGGTGCAGACTCGATGGGCTGAATGGCCTCCTTCTGCACTGTAAATTCTATGAAATTCTATGAACTCAATACCGAGCAGGTATTCAGCCAAGGAAACCATTATACCACGTGAACGTTTTTGACAGGTCCATAGGATGAGTTAAAGCTATGTTTTCAAAACTTTTTCAACTCTCCAAAGATCAGCGATAGCATTGCATTGTATACTAAATCGGGCAGTTAATTTGTGATGCTTTTCCGTAAACATTTACATTAACCAATTTGACATCTGATTGGTCCATTGTGTCCTTCGTCACAGGTGTTTTATGATATTAATACAACAGGTGGGATTTTCCGCCCCTGCTGTGGCGTGTATTGTGCAGGCGGCCCGCCATTGGCCGAATGTGGGATCTTCCTCTCCCACCATGGTCAGCGGGGTTTCCCGCTATTCGTGCCCTCCACCGTCGGCGGAACTGGACGATCCCATTGGTGGAACGGTTGGAAAATCCTGCCCACAGGTTTACACTTTACATTGAGTGAATACAAAGCAGAGAGAGGTTCATCGTCAGAATCTTTTTATTTTAAAAAAAAAATTATTAACACAGTATTAAACTCTTTAACATGGCACTCAAAAATAGCTTACAATTGCCCCTTAAACAATACTACTCATTACAGTAAATATAATATGCCACGGTGGCACAGTGGTTAGCACTGCTGGCTCACAGCTCCAGGGTCCCAGGTTCGATTCTGGCCTTGGGTGACTGTCTATGTGGAGTCTGCACTTTCTCCCAGTGACTGTGTGGGTTTCCTCTGGCTGCTCCGGTTTCCTCACACAGAACAAAGATGTACAGGTTATGTAGATTGGCCATGCTAAATTGCCCCTTAGTATCCAAAAAAGGTTAGGCGGGGTTATGGGGATAGGGTGGGGGCATGGGCCCAGGTAAGGTGCACTTTCGGAGGGTCAGTGCAAACTCGACGGATCAAATGGCCTCCTTCTGTACTGTAGTGATTCTATAATTCTAATGCACTTAATTACTCTCTCTATTCCCCATTTAACAACAATAAAGTAAAAACGTACAGCTCCCAATTAATCCTACAACCCAATGGCACAGAGTAATACTTGCTTTCCAGAACAGATTTGGCTGCTGTTAGAACCCCTGCATACTTCGACTGGATGTCTTCAAAACACTGCTTCAGTTACAGCTTCTTCCTTGTCCTCATACAAGTCTGCACTGCTTTAAATTCTATTAATCTTTTTTAACTATCCTACTGTGAGAGCAGAAGACTTTACTTGTGCTCTAAAGAGCAGTCAGATCAAAACTCAACAGAAAAACTTTCTCGAACTTGCTGTACCCTTAGCCAAGATATTCCAGTTCAGCTACAAAACTGGCATCCATCGGCAAAGTGGGAAATTGCCCAGGCATTTCCCGTAGACAAGAAACAGGACAACTCCAACCCGATCAAATACCGCCCTACCAGTCTACTCTCCATCATCAGCAAAGTGATGGAAGGGGTCATCAACAGTACTATCAAGCTGCACTTACTCAGCAATAACCTGCTCACTGATGCTCAGTTTGGGTTCCGCCAGGGTGACTCAGCTCCTGATCTTGTTACAGTCTTGGTTCAAACATGGCCAAAAGAGCTGAATGCCAGAGGTGAGGTGAGAGTGACTGCCCTTGGCATCAAGGCAGTATTTGACTGAGTATGACATCAAGGAGCCCCAGCTAATCTGAAGTCAATGATACCCTCATCTTTTGGGTGTATTGAATCAAATTGTTCTATCACAATGGTAAGGAATTTGTAGGACCAAACCAAATCCTAGTGGGCAATTCACTATCAATACATGCCAGGGGTGGTGGGGGGGATGTGGGGGGAGGGGTGTGCATTCCACCACTGCCACAATCCCATTCCCCTAGTCAGCACTGCATCTGGGAGCCTTCCTATGTCTCCCCAGCATTTTACTGCCCTCTGCCTCCTAATCCTCATTTTAGGGGCCTGTAAAACCCTGGTTTGTGTATGTTCTGTCTGGTTCGTGTATGGGAAGAACATTGCCAAGACCTGGAAACTGCAGCTATGAGAAAAACACTCAATAAATTATTTTGAGAGTGTTGAGGAAGTGAAAGACCTTTTGAGTGCATGCCCACAGGTCCCTGATGGTGGTCAAGAAAACATATAGAATCCTTTCCTTTATTGGGCAAGGAATAGACTACAAATGCCGGGTGTGGTGATGGGACTGTATAAAATGCTGGTAATAATAATAATAATCGCTTATTGTCACAAGTAGGTTTCAATGAAGTTACTGTGAAAAGCCCTTAGTCACCACATTCTGGTGCCTGTTCGGGGAGGCCAGTACGGGAATTGAGCACGCGCTGCTGCCTCGTTCTGTATTGCAAGCCAGCTGTTTAGCCCACTGTGCTAAACCAGCCACTGTGCCATAGCTGGAATTATGAGAGGCCTAGACAGGGTAGGCAGGAAATACTTTTTTAAATAATCTTTATTGTCACAAATAGGCTTCCATTAACATTGCAATGAAGTTACTGTGAAAACCCCCTCGTTGCCACACTCCGGCACCTGTTCGGGTACACAGAGGGAGAATTCAGAATGTCCAAATTACCTAATAGCACGTCTTTCTGCACTTGAGGGAGGAAACCGGAGAACCCGGAGGAAACCCACGCAGACACGGGGAGAACGTGCAGACTCCGCACAGACAGTGACCCAAGCCGAGAATCAAACCTGGGACCCTGGCGCTGTGAAGCAACAGTGCTAACCACTGTGCTACTGTGCCGCCCATAGTTACCCTAGTTTGCCTAGTTACCAGGGGGCATAGATTTAAGTTGACTGGTGGAAAGATTAGAGGGGACATGAGGAAAAACCTTTTACCCAGAGAGTGGTGGGCATCTGGGATTCACTGCTTAAGTTGGTGGTTGAGACTGAAACACTCAACTCATTTATGAGGTAACAGAATCTGGAAAATAGGATTAAAATGAGCGGCTAGTTTCTTTTTTTTCTCTTTTTTTTGGCCAGTGCAGTCACGATGGGCTGAATGTCCTCTTTCTGCACCGTAACCTTTCTGTCGTTCTACGGAACTAGGCAAGGCTAAGTGGTTGAGCCGTCAAACCCCATCATAAGTCAGGACGTTCAGCGGAGAGGGAATTGGGAAAAATAATCAACCGGTAAAAATAATCAACCTTCTGGCCAACCTTCCCATTTGGCTATTTTGTTGCTCTGCTTCCTTTCTTTCCTCCTTTTCTTATGGTCTCTACTCTTATCTATCCGTTCACCGGCCATAGCACCTGTGTCAGTCTGTACGTGGTTAGAAGCGGTTCATTTCCTGCCATGTGGTGATTCAACTCAGAGAATTGTACTGTTCAGCTACATCATCTGATGATCCAGATTGAGAGGTTGCTGTACAAAATGATAAGACAGGTTTTCGCTACAATTTCCTTAAAGTGCTGGAAAAGAGGAATCTACTACAGTCATGAATCACAACACACACATTTACACCGATGGATCATCAACAAGTAGAAATGGTTACAATCTTAAGAAAACCTTTTTATAGCACTTAGTCAGGCATCGTTATTCCCAGTGGAGAATAAAGTGCCAGGATTCATTGCATATTGTAACTTTCACCATCAATGCTATCAGTAAATTTTACAAGAGAAAAGGTGTTTCATTGTGAAGTATTTACCCAGAGGTTATGTGCGGGCATTTTATTTATTCAAATAAAATTTTAAAATATTTATCCTCTTCAAAATCGACCAGCAAGATTTATATCTTTATTTTCAGTGACTTTAAGCAGAAGCACTAAAGGTGCTGCTGCTCAAGAGCATCCCATGCATTGTGCTCACCGACATCACTTACTGTCTGACTGGCTTGTTGTTTGATCTTTTTGGTTTTCCTACTAGTCCCCTCCCCTTCATTCATGTTGCTTTATCGTTCTTAAGTAGATGGATTGAGCTGCTGTTGGTGGCAATTTGAGCAGCGCTGCTAACAATGATAGCGGTGTCCTCCAGAATGCTGAGTGCAGCAAATCTGCTCACAGGTGCAAAAGTAAAAGCAACAGCAGAGAATAGGCCTGGCACCTCTGTTGGGGATAATGATTGATTTGACTGTTACCCTGTTCAGAAAACCATCACAGCCAACCAGGTAACTAAGGTTTCTCACCTCCTTACTGGGACTGCACACCTTCTGTTTGATAATCGATTTTGGCGCATTTAATGCATTCTGACCTACCACAGTGTGTCCTCTCCACACCCTTTTTACACAAGGTTACCTTAAAGGTATACACAGCACACTTTGCACTGGTGATGGTTCAGAACCATGACAAAAAAGCAGCAGTCTGTAGACAGATTGGTAGTGGGGAAGTTGCTGGAGTCCATTATCAGGGATTTCATAGCACAGCATTTGGAAAGCAGTGGCGTAATCAGACAAAGTCAGCATGGATTTACAAAACAAAAATCATGCTTGTCAAATCTACTAGAATTCTTTGAAGATGTAATGAGTAGAGTTGCCCAGGGAGAACTGGTGGATGTGGTTTATTCAGATTTTCAGAAGGCTTTCGACAAGGTCTCACATAGCAGGTGAATATGTAAAGTTAAAGCGCATGGGATTATGGGTAGTGCCTTGAGATGGATAGAAAGCTGGTTAGCAGACAGGAAGCAAAAATTTGGAAGTTTTTTTCTGAATATCATGCAGTGACTAGTTGGATACCTCAGGGATCTGTGCTCGGACTCCAACTGTTCACATATATTAATAATTTGGACGAGGGAACTAAATGTATTATCTCCAAATTTGCAGATGATACAAAGTTGGGTGGGAGAGTGAGCTGTGAGGAAGATGCAGAGATGCTTCAGCAGGATATGGACAGGCTGAGTGAGTGGGCAAATGTATGGCAGATGCAGTACACTGTGGATAAATGTGAGGTTATCTGCTTTGGTAGCAAAAATAGGAAGGCACATGATTATTTGAATGTAAATTGAGTGAGGTGGATACTCATTGAGACCTTGGTGTCCTCGTGCACCAGTCATTGAAAGTAAGCGGGCAGGTTCAGCAGGCAGTAAAGAAGGCAAATGGTAAGTTGGCCTTCATAGCGAGAGGATTAGGGATAGAGATGTTTTACTGCAATTGTATCGGGCATTGGTGAGGCCACATCTGGAGTATTGAGTGCAGTTTTGGTGTTCTTATCGGAGGAAGAATGTTCTTGCTATGGAGGGAGTGCAGCGAAGGTTTACCAGACTGATTCATGGGATGGCGGGGCTGTCATATGAGGAGAGACTAAGCCGGTTAGGATTGTATTAATTGGGGTTTAGAAGAGTGAGAGGGATCTCAAAGAAACTTACAGAATTTTAACAGGATTGGACAGGGTAGATTCAGAAAGAATGTTCCCAATGGTGGGGAAGTCCAGAACTCAGGGTCATAGTTTAGGTGAGGAGAAATTTCTTCACTCAGAGAGTGGTCAATCTATGGAATTTGCTACCACAGAAAGTAGTTGACGTCAAACGTTGTGTAATTTCATGAAGGAATTAGATATAGCTCTTGGAGCTAAAGGAATCAAAGGATATGGGGGGGAAGGCGGAATCAGGGTATTGAACTTGGTAATCAGCCATGATCATACTGAATGGCGGAGCAGGTTTGAAGGGCCGAATGGCCTCTTCCTGCTTCTATTTTCTATGTTTCTACGATCTTACTTACTTCTGACAAAGCATACAGTTGTGTAAGCCTAGAACCAGGCTGTTTGCCAGGAAGCTTTTCTTTTTGTGACTCTGCTATGTAGGATTTTATAGTTAATTCTCAATGTGTAGGTATTTTATACAGTCGGTAGCACTGTAGTCATGTTTTCCTGACACTGAAAGGTTTTAAATGGTGAGCCATCCAATGTATGTATTGCAACAGTTTGAGCTGTTTGTTCATTCCTGATCAGCTCTTCATTTGACGTGTGGCAATAGAATGCGAACATCATTTAGCCCTTGTTCTACATAAAATAGTAGACATATGGAAAATAGGTGGGAAACAACATCAGGATCTTCAAGCCCTTCATCTGTTAGGTTGTCAAACCTTTGCCGTACCACCTTAACTATTGAGCAATATTGAGGGAGGTGGGAAATAACAAAGAACTTCTTTAACACTCTCCCTGAAATGAAGGATGTTGTGACAAAACAATTAAAGTTATCTATAGTATAGCATCTCGAGTAAATTGTCGAATAACATTTTCGATCTCAGTTCGTATCTGTTTGAGAAGCCCATGGCTTGACTCCATGGGAGCTATCACCATATTGACTCAAGACATCGAAGATGCTGAGAGTGCAGCTCAGTATGTATACGCGCCCATAACTCCCAGAATGTAATTAGCAGCATGCCTGGCCATTCAAAGAGTGGGCCAGGACTTAATGTTGTGAGGAAACTTTTTAAGAGCAGTGAAAGAAACCAGATTTCTCTCTGTATAAAATGTGAAACAGGGCGAAGCTGAACTTTTCAACTTTTCGGAATGTAGGTTTCCTGGAAAAAAAAGTATGGCTTTCCATCTCCGAGAAATAGTTTAGTTTTTAGAAATATGTGTGTGACACAGTAAGCTTTTCACTTCGCATTTCAAAATTGTTTAAACTTGGTAATGTTTTTAAATGCTTGGAACAACTGCATTCCTTTTACTCATAAACAAACAGCAAAAACAAAATGATTAATATATAAACAGCAGCAATGATACAACTGCAGCATTATTAACATTAGGGTCAACTAGTCACCTAAACCGAATTGCCTGGTAACTCTCGAGTGCTGTGCCACAGACATTTGGCAATGCAAATTTATTATTTTCTTACATGAACGTTTATTCTTTCTTGCTGTTTGTCACTTTTGTGAGGGCCATGAAGAATCCAGCACGAGTTTCAAGGATACAAAGAAATAACATTTATTTACAATAACATATCCATATACACAACAGCAGCAACAACCTCGCTTGCTGCTTACTCCTTCCTGCTGGTTCCAAATTGGCCAGCTTTATTTATACAGGGAGTCTGTTAATGATTCTCCGCCCCCCTCATTGGGGAAGCTCATGCTCCCACAGGATTGTGGGATTGTCATTAGTCCCCAGCCAATGGTAAGCAGGCAGGTTATAGCAGTCACTAAGGGCAAGCCTTAAGCAGATGGACATTAAAGATGAACGCCTGCACATTACATGAGGAGATTTATTTAGTTCAAATTTGAACAAATGGATTTGTCAGTCTGCAGGATTGAGCAGGTTAAAATCCTGGGCGGGATTCCCCAGCCTCCCAGCTACGTGTTTCTCGGTGGTGCTGGCAGCGGGAGTCTCTCTTCCCGCCGCTTGTCAATGGAATTTCCCATTGAAACCACCCCACGCCGTCGGGAGGGAAAAGAGAATCCCAACAACTGGAGAATTCCGACCCACATTCGGAGGCTGCATAGACAATGGCACCCTTCAAACATGGAGCTCCTCTCAGAGGTTCACTAAAGATGCTGCCTAAAGGTACCATGAGCTGAATTTTCCCCTCGGAGTCTGGAAACGGGTGGCGGGACTGTTTCTATGTCCCAAATTCACCCCCCAGGAAAACAGCCACTGACCTTGGATTTGTATGAACGTGCTCCCTTATTACTGTGGGACAGGTTTTCTGTACAATTATGGGCAGGTGCAGGCTGTAAGGCAGGAGGGGCACTCAGAGGCCGCTCAGGTTGAGAGGAGCAGCTGGCTATAGTTCAAGCTGAGTAACTGAGAGCTCACTTCATCATGGAAACCCACTCTCAATAATGTTTTGGAACATTAAATAAAAAACAGAAAAAACAACCAGGCGTCACTGGAGGGTGGAGGCTAGAGGAACCCTCGTCAGTATGGTCTTTGACTGCAGCCCCACTCATGCAGACAGGTGGACTTGGAAGCCTGCCTGGAGTCCAGAGACCACAGCCTACCACTGGATTCCTTTAATAAGGCTCTTAATGAGCCTAATTGGTTGCCTGCCTCATGGGGGTGGGCATTCTTGCTGGGTGCAGAACTTACCTCTCCGACAATGGCCGGCAGCACGAACGATGTTGGGAAACATGCATGCTGGCCAGCGCCAGTACATTTGGGCATGTCCACCTCTGCACCCATCCTTGACATCAGCCAAATATTCTCCCCCATGAAAAGTATAACACCTCGCGGACTGATGTCTTCAGCTGTGCTGCCTTATTCCCCTTGCCTCCATGGGCTGCCTTTCATCCTTCTCTGCAATGATGGCACAGGAAAGTGTCCCCACTGGGAATACAATACTTACTCCAGTGCCATTTTGAGGTGGGGGGGTGGAGGCGGTGGAGGCAGCGCGTCAGAAAATGTAGCAGGACTGTAGCACTATGGTGGACAGGGAGAAGTGAAGTGGCCCAATGCTGGGGAGGGAAGGAAAGGTTAAATTTTGAAGAAAAAAGTCTGTGAAATCAGTGTTCCTCAAGCAAAGTTTGGAGACTTTTCAGATCTGTCAAACTCCTCACTTTCCCCCGAATCAATAACTGGGAATCAGTAACAAACAGTGTGAAGGGCATGTTTTGTTATGTTTCCTTTGTAACATAAGCGGCTTCCTTGTGTTGCATTTGTCAAGGAAGGTCGAGACGTGTAAATAACTTCAACTCATTTATTTACACTATGTACACTTTTATAACTTGAGTTCGACACTACTGCTAATCCTATTATAGCTACCTAAACTGACTAACCATCTTCTGTCTTCCACGTGGTGGGTGTAATATTGAATCAACCTGTGTCAGTCCTCACTGACTGTCTCCACTGGCCAAAAGGGGCTGATCATGTGTGTGGTGTCCTTTATGTATGGGTTGGTGTAATGCCCCCCTGTGGTTGTGTCACCTCCTTGTGTATCGTGAATGTCCATTGGTCGCCTCCTATCTAACTTATCTATTGGTTGAGTGTGTGTGTGTGATGTTTCTGGTGCTCCCTCTAGTGTCTGTCTAGCTTACATGTATTTACAGTGATGCACATCACCACAGGGCACAAACAGCACAAAATCCTCAAATTGCATTCAAGAGCATGTTTAGCCAGCACAGAACAAACTCAAAGAGAGTGCGCAATTCCTGATTTAGTCTTAGAAAATGAACATGGGCAATTGGATGAAGTAGCAGTGGGGGACCATTTTGGAGATAGTGACCATAATATAGTTAGATTTAACATCATTATGGAAAAGGACAAAAATAAAACGGGAGGAAACGTTCTAAATTGGGGGGGAAGACAAATTGTTAAAAATCAAGATGAGCTGGCGAAGTTAGCCTGGATGCAGCCAACAGAAGGGAAATGTATTCAAAAGTGAGATTGTATGGGCAGTGTGGACACGTGCGGCCAAAGAAAAAGGGTGGCAGATGCCATTGACGTCTCTCACTGAGGAGAGATTTGACAGGTTAGAATTGTTTTCCTTAGAGCAAAGGAGGCTGAGGGTGACCTAATTGATGTACAAAATTTGAGGGACCTAGACAGGAACGATGTGTTACCCCTAGCTGAGGGGTCAATAAGGGGGCTTAGATAAGGTGATTGGTAAAAAGATTAGAGGGGTCATGAAGAAAATCTTTTTCACCCAGGAGATGGGTGTCTGGAATTCACGGCCTGAATTGTTGGATGAGGCAGATATGCACAACTCATTTAAAAGATACCTGGACCTGCAACAGAAGTGCTGTAACCTGCATGGCTATGGACAGATGCTGGAAAGTGGGATGAGCGGCAAGTTTCTTTCTTTCTCTCCTTTTGGCCGACGCAGACACAATGGGCTGAATGGCCTCTTTCTGCCATAGCTTTTATGTGGATCTATGGTGAGCAGATTGAGCAGTTTTCTTTCCCTGTCTAACTTTCCCAGATTTCAGTATCCAGCCAAATTCCCAGAAATAGCACAGGCAGAAAAGTGATGTCCGGCGTTAATAAATTCCACATGGAGTGAGGATGTAATGCCAAACCAATCAACAAGGTCGGGGATACCTGCATTAATGACATAATGCACTGAGTACAAGTTTCTTGATCTTCTTTAGTTGAATAATTGCTCAGGTTGTAAAGACGCTGGGCATTCAATATCAGTATTTCCTGTGAGTTGCTGTGAGCAGCACTTTCTGAAAGCTGTCATTTACTACAAGATTATCAATGTGACTTGTTAAATGCATGTAGTTCATTTCCTAGATGCAAATTTACCCACCCTCATGGAGAGGCAATGGTGTAGTGGTATTGTCACTGGACTAGTAAATCAGAGACCCAGGGTAATGCTCTTGGGACCCAGGTTCCAATCCCACCACTGCAGATGGTGACATTTGAATTTTTAATTGGTGCAGAAGGAGGCCATTCGGCCCATCGAGTCTGCACCGATCCTTTGAGCAAGCACTCTACCCATATCCACTCACCCAAGCACTCCTCCCTACCCCCGTAACCTAACCTGCACATCCCTGGACACTAAGAGGCAATTTAGCATGGCCAATACACCTAACCCGTACATCTTTGGACTGTGGGAGGAAACCGGAAAACGCAGAGGAAACCCACGCAGACACTGGGAAAATGCACAAACTACACACAGACAGTGACCCAAGCCGGAATTGAACCCGGATCCCTGTCGCTGAGAGGCAGCAGTGCCAACCACTGTGCCTCCCTGCCACCCAACTGAATGATTACCATGAAACCTTTGTCGATTGTCGGAAAAACCCATCAGGTTCACTAATTTTCTTTAGGGAAGAAACTCTGTTGTCCATACCTGGTCTGACCTATATGTGACACGAGATCCACAGCAATGTGGTTGACTCTTAAATGCCCTCATGGATGGGCACTTTAATAAGGACATGGGGAGTCCACAACGAGTAAAAACAAGAACAAAGTCTTATTTATAAATGATATATATATAAATATAATATATATACACACACGCTTCCCGGTAGCCTCCTACTTGGTTCCTGCTTGGTCGGTGCCTTACTTGCCAACCTTATATACACTGGGTAATACACTGGGAATCCTAGTCTTCCCCGTACTCCTTGCTAGGGGAAACGTGAAACCCAGGAATGGACCGGCACAATCGGTGTGCATGTGGGCCCAAGGGCGCCTGCGCCACTCCCAAGGGTGTAGGGGTGCCACCGCGGTGAGCTTCTGTTGCTCATGACATACTCCTGGGCGAATGATTCGATATCTGTGTCCATACCCTGTCACCAGACATAGCTTCTCGCCAGCATTTTCATTTTGGACATTCTGGGATGACCGTTGTGAAGGTCCTTCGACCTTCAACACAACAGCCTATCCGAAAGTATGCGGTCCAAAGGCTCTCAACAGTATGACCGTCTAGAGCTTGTTCTCCGTGATATTGTTGGCTCGAAAGAAATAACATGTTCGTTCAGCATATTAGTTCCAGTCGGCAACACCGGCGTCAAATGAATCTAACCGCCCAAACAGAGACATGGCGAATCAAAGAAATCCCAACCTGGGTCCAGGAATTCAGGGAGATGGCTCAGCTGAGTAGGTCACAGCATTGACAGCAAACCAGTTTACTCCTTGTCGCCAGTTTAATAAGGACGCTGGAGTCCACACCAAGTAAAAATAAGAACCAAGTTTTAATTACAAATGATATAGAAACTTCCTGGTAGACCCCTACCATGTTCCTGCTCGGTAGACGCCTACCTGCTGACCTTATATACACTGGGTAATTGAGATACCCGACCCTAACAGGGGAGGTTGTACTTTGCAGGGAGCATGGGGACGATAAGCCTTCCCACCCATGAATGATTAAAAACAAAAGTTGTGCCGATACTAAGCATTTACAAGAATCCTATATGTATGTATTTTGTACAATATAGGACATTTTTTATTTAGAATTCTTGTTGAAATCCTTGAATAAATGAAACAATGAGCATTTGCAGTTATTAATAGGTAATTTGAATGAGGACATTTAAAATATTAACACACAGCTTCTGTATCATGCAATGTTGATATTCTTTACCCTTCCCTGCCCATTACCTGCAAAGTATTCTGCTAAGGGCAGCACGGTGGCGCAGTGGTTAGCACTGCTGCCTCACGACGCCGAGGTCCCAGGTTCGATCCTGGCTCTGGGTCGCTGTCTGTGTGGAGTTTGCACATTCTCCCCGTGTTTGCGTGGGTTTCGCCACCACAAGCCAAAGATGTGTAGGGTAGGTGGATTGGCCACGCTAAATTGCCCCTTAATTGGAAAAAATGAATTGAGTACTCTAAATTTATTTTTTTAAAAGGTATTCTGCTAATAACGTAATATGCTGAATGGTCGTGCTTCATACACATAAGTCATTTTGTAGAAAAGTTCACAGAAAACTGGAAGTACTACATAAAGTCTTCACTTTATTTTTCAGTTGAATCGGAAGTGGTGAGGACAATATCCATCAAAGGAAAACCAAAAGCAATTATAAATTACTCATAAACTTTATAGTTTTCAAGAAACTGAAATGAATAATTTTAGTTATTTCTCTTCCATGTGAATAGCCTTTAGTTACTCCTGTAACAAAGCCCCTTTGCACGTTGTTTATGGGCAGCTGTCTGTAATATATTGGCAGCAAGAAAACTGATGGTTCAGTGAAAATAATGAATGAGTCATTTTGTTCAAATGTAGAGCTCAGCAGTTAACCCCTTACTGCTTCTAGTCAGTATTGCTTTTAGTACATAATACCTGGGAGTGGGTTATGGGCTGAAATCTACTCAAAGAGTTTGGATAATTTACAAGTAGAGTATTCCTGTGTCAGAATAATGGCCCAAATCTTTTGCAATTTCAAAGGGGATGTGAGATTCACGCAGTCAGCTGGAGGGGTGGGGCCTAAGGAAGCCTAAGGGACAGCATGGTAGCATAGTGGATAGCACAATTGCTTCACAGCTCCAGGGTCCCAGGTTCGATTCCGACTTGGGTCACTGTCTGCACATCCTCCCCGTGTGTGCGTGGGTTTCCTCCGGGTGCTCCGGTTTCCTCCCACAGTCCAAAGATGTGCAGGTTAGGTGGATTGGCGATGATAAATTGCCCTTAGTGTCCAAAATTGTCCTTAGTGTTGGGTGGGGTTACTGGGTTATGGGGATAGGGTGGAGGTGTTGACCTTGGGTAGGGTGCTCTTTCCAAGAGCTGGTGCAGACTCGATGGGCCGAATGGCCTCCTTCTGCATTGTAAATTCTAAATTCTAAAGCCGACAACACTGGGAATCCAGAGATCTGGGAGCCGTTTTGAAAGGGTGCGCCGATCTCAGATTTAAATAAAAGGCACGCACCCGCACGGACACCATAATCCCTCACCCCCCAACTTCCCCACGGATATCGTGACCCCACACGCGGAAGGGCAACTTCTCACAGATAAGGGGAACTGCTGCAGTGGAGCTCCCAAGAGGGCCCCCTGGCAGTGCCCCATAACCAGGTACCTAATTCGAAAAAAGGGTGGTAAAAGGAGGAGAAAGGCCACATAAGGACCAAAAGGGAATTCACTCACGGAGGCAGAGGGTATGGCTGAGGTAGCAAATGAAGGCTTTGCACTTGTCTTTATTAGAGTAGAAGATGCTACACATGCCATGATGAAAAAGGAGGCAATTCAGAAATTGGAAGGGTTTAAAATTGATAAGGAGGAGATCATGGGCGGGATTCTCCGAAATGGAGACAGAGTGTTCGCGCCGTTGTGAACGCCGTCGAGGTTCATGACGGCGCGATACGGCCCCTATCCCGACCGATTCAGGGCCCGATACTGGGCTAGGAGCGGCGCCGCGTCATTTACGCCCGCCAGGCCTTGGCACCGTGTAAAGGCGCCGCCGCATACATGACGCGGCCGGCGCTGCATAACTGGCGTCACCCGCACATGCGTGGGTTGGCCGGTGCCAACCCGCGCATGCGTGGTTCCCGTCTTCTCTGAGTCCACCCCACAAGAAGATGTCTGACGGATCTTGCGGGGCTGCGGAATAAAGGAGGTCCTCCTTCAGAGAGGCCTGCCCGACGATCGGTGGGAACCGATTGCGGGCCAGACCCCATTTGAGGCCCCCCCCCTGGTGCAGGATCCCCCCTCGCCCCCCCCGCAGGCCATCCCCCCAGCGTTCCCGCGCTGTTCCCGCCGGTAGCGACCAGGTGTGGATGGCGCCGGGGGGAACCCGCCGTTTTGGGCAGACCGCTTGGCCCATCCGGGCCGGAGAATCGCGGGGGTACCGGTGAATCACCATTTTGGCTGTCTGGGGTGATTCACTGTACCGCGCAGCGCAAAACGCGATTGTGCCGATCTGGCTGCTTCAATGAATCGCGGGAGGGAAAATTTGGCGACCCAGGCGATTCTCCCAACCGGCGCGGGAGTGGAGAGTCGCGCCCATTGATCCGGATATCTGGGGCAGGATTCTCCGACCCTCCCCGCCGGGTCGGAGAATCGCCGGGGGCTGGCGTGAATCCCGCCCCCGCCGGTTGCCGAATTCTCCATCACTGGATATTCGGCGGGGGCGGGAATCACGCCGGGCCGGTTGGCGGGCCCCCCCGACGATTCTCCGGCCCGCGATGGGCCGAAGTCCCGCTGCTGGAATGCCTGTCCCGCCGGCGAGAATCAAACCACCTCTCTTACCGGCGGGACAAGGCGGCGCGGGCGGGCTCCAGGGTCCTGGGGGGAGGGCGGGGCGATCTGGCCCCGGGGGGTGCCCCCACGGTGGCCTGGCCCGTGATCGGGGCCCACCGATCCGCGGGTGGGCCTGTGCCGTGGGGGCACTCTTTCCCTTCCGCCTCCGCCACGGTCTCCACCATGGCGGAGGCGGAAGAGACTCCCTCCACTGCGCATGCGCGGGAATGCCGTGAGCGGCCGCTGACGCTCCCACGCATGCGCCGCACGGCAAAGTCAGTTTCGCGCCAGCTGACGGGGCACCAAAGGCCTTTCCCGCTAGCTGGCGGGGCGGAAATCAGTCCAGCGCGGGCCTAGCCCCTCAAGGTTCCGGCTCGGCCCCTCAAGATGCGGACGATTCCGCACCTTTGGGGCCGCGCGATGCCGGACTGATTCGCGCCGTGTTTGGCGCTGGTCGGCGGACATCGTGCCGATTGTCGAGAATCCTGCCCCAGTAATTAAAGTTGATAAGGAACCAGGACTGGCTGAAATGCATCCAAGGACACTGAAGGAACATGAAAGTGGATATTGTGACATGCTGGCCCTAATATTTTATTAACTGTTGGCGGCCGCTGACGCTCCCGCGCATGCGCCGCATTTCCGCGCCAGCTGGCGGGGCACCAAACGCCATTTCCGCCAGCTGGCGGGGCACCAAACGCCATTTCCGAAGTACAATCTTCGTGTAGAAGATTGTAGTTTAGTCGGGCAGCATGGTCGGCACGGGCTTGGAGGGCCGAAGGGCCTGTTCCTGTGCTGTACATTTCTTTGTTCTTTGTTCTTTGTTCTGGCGGGGCAACAAACGCCATTTCCGCCAGCTGGCGGGGCGGAAAACCCTCCGGCGTCGGCCTAGCCCCTCAATGTTGGGGCTCAGCCCCCAAAGATGCGGAGCATTCCGCACCTTTGGGCCAGCGCGATGCCCGTCTGATTGGCGCCGTTTTTGGCGCCAGTCGGCGGACATCACGCCATTGGGGGAGAATTTCGCCCCAGGTGTGGACGGCGCCGGCGGGAACCTGTCGTTTTGGGCAGGTCGCTTGGCCCATCTGGGCCGGAGAATTGCCGCTCGCCCGTTACCAACGGCAAGTGGCGATTCGCCCAGCGACCAGCCGTGATTCTCACCGCGCCGGTTTAGGGAGGGTGGGAGAATCGCGTGCGGGCGTCAGGGCGGCGTGGCGGGACTAGCGCGGCGCCCGGGCGATTCTCCCACCCGGCTTGGGGCGGAGAATTCCGCCCTATGTTTAACTAACTTGCTGGAGTTTGTTTTTGAAGAGTTAAGAGGGGGTTCATGAGAGTAATGCCGTTGATGTGATGTACAGGGACTTCCAAAAGGCATTTGATACAGTGCTGTAACAGATTTGTGAGCAAAGTTATGGCTCATAGAATAAAAGAGAAAAGTAGCAACCTGGATACAAAATTGGCTGTGTGGCAGGAATCAGCAAGTAGTGTTTTTGCAGCTGGGGGGAGGTTTGAAGTGGAGTGCCCCAGGGGCCTGTGTTTGGACCCTTTCTTTTCCTGATATATCTTAATGATCTAGACCTTGTTGTACAGGGCAGAATTTCAAAATTTGTTGATAATATGAAACGTGCAAGCATTGCAAACTGTGAGGACAATGTCAAACCTTAAACGGAAAAAGACAAATTGGTGCAATGGGCACACAGTGGCGGATTAAGTTCAGTTATGGAGAAATGTGGAGTGATTTGGTTTGAAGAACCTGGAGAGACATTGGACAAAATTCTCCACCTTGCGATGGCGTAAACGCGAACCGTGATCAGGCGCACGGCCAAGATCGAGGTCCGCGCCTGCCGCTGATTCAGGTGCCATGCACCACATTCCCTCGCTTGTGGCGACAGCGAGGTTTTCACCCACGCCGGCGGCGACATGCAAAACTGGCACTTGCATGCATTTAAATATGATTAGTGGGTTGGACACAGTATGCTGTGCCCTTCTGTGATGCTCTGCACCTCTCAGGGTGGACGTTTCACCAGCATGAATTACTAGAAGTATTGACAAACATGGACTGGGCACCATGGTTGCGGAGGGGAGCAGGTGGCTACAAATATACAGAACAAACGTTCACAACTTTCGGGCTTGCTGGAGGATGGCTGCCCGGGCCGGGGGCAGGAGCAGGTAGTGAATTGGTGCTATGTCTGTGGACTTGGGGTATCCATCTCGGGTTGGGGTAGCCTGGCTCAGACCACCATTTCTGCATCTTACAAGCTCCAGAATACTCACATGGCTGAATGCTGGCTGTGTCCTTTAAATGCTCAGAAGGCCTCTGGTCATCTGGGAGCCCACCCAAGCCATCCTTCTGGACACCCCCATACCCTAGCTGCATCATCAAGGGCCAAGCTCAATCAGGAGTCCACCATGTGTTGGCACTCCTCAGAAGCGCTTCCCCATTGCAGAAGAAGCAGGGGATCAGCAGGGCTCATCCAAACCAGAGGACACCTGCACCATGGCCTTTGGAGCCCTCCACTGTTCGCTGCCCCGCACAGGGCAGAGGTCTCATCATTGACCCTACACCCCTCCAGCTCACCAGCTGTATCCTACTGGCGCGGCTGGTAGAGCGGACTGCCTCTGCCACCACCTCCTGGGCAGTGTTCAGGAAGGCAGGTTTGAGTCTGCGGCCCTGGGGAAGAGGGTGTCCTTCCGCCGCTCACTGGCATGGAGCTGGGGGCCCACCTCGGACTCCCGATACGTCTGCTGTGAGCCATCTTAATGGCTGCAGTGAGTATGTGGTAAGTGGAGCAATTCACAACAGCTCCAGCAGTCTCGAGACTGGTCCCGGAGAGCGGCACGTGGAGGAGGAGTGGGGATCGCTCGGAAACGGCCTGAAAGTCAGAGCACGGAGAGGATCACAAGAACAAAATAAGAATTTTTTAATTCAATCTTCCTTGTTCCTCTCCTGCAAACTTTTTTTAAAAAAGAAAAACTTTTTTAAAGGGAAAAAAATCATTCAAAAAAATATTCCTCCCATAGGGGGAGGAATGGAGAAGCGTGCTAAAAACGGAGCCTAAGAGGGAAAGTGGAGGACCAGGAAAATAGGTCCAGACAGCAGAATGTTAAAATAGTGGGTCTGTCAGAGGGGATGGAGGGCAGAGATCCAACAGGCTACGTCACCCAAATGCTGGGCAAGCTAGTGGGAAGGGAGAAATTTCTAAACTCCCCAGAAATCGCCAGGCCGCACAGGTCTCTCCGACCCAGGCCCAAAGCCGGGGAGCAGCCCAGAGCGATTATCGTGAAGCTGCACAGGTTCCAAGACAGGGAAAAAAATCCTAAAGTGGGCCCGGCAGATGAAAGCGAGCACGTGGGAAGGGAAGACCATAAGGGTTTATCAGGTCATTGGGGCGGACATGGCCAAAAGAAGGGCTGAATTCAACATGGCCAAATCAGCACTCGACAAAAGTAATGTGAAATTTGGGATGCTATTCCCGGCCAAACTCTGGGTAACAATTGAGGGGAAGGAGCTGTTTTTTAACACCCCAGCGGCAGTGGAGGAGTTCGTTAGAGCAAACAAACTGGGGGAGGGACAGCCACAACGGCCATCATGAAAGCGACGGGGATGGAAAAGAAAGGAAGAATCGGAACAAAGAGCAGCGGGCAGACCGCAAACAGAGACAATACCATCACGAACTGTACACACGTGTTTGGTGCACTGTGCGGGACTGTGCTGACTCGTTCCCGGGCTCATTCCACCTCTCAATGCAATGGGGGGGAGCGAAGCAAAGTGAATGAGGGTGAAAAAGGCAGACAGGAGGGCGAGACAAGGGCTCGCAAAAGGAAGGTAAAACAGGACCAGAGCAGGGCAAGTGCTGGGAGGGGGGCCACCGTGCTAGCGAGGAGGGCTAACACGGGAGGGCAGGAAGAAAGGAGGGCCGCGGCGCGCTTCTCAGGGGAGAGGGAGCGCCTGGCACAAAGAGAAGGGGGGGCAGGGCAGAAGGGGGGAAGAATACGGGGGGGACAGAGGAACAGGGACTAAGGGGGGGGAAGAGGAGTCGGGGGGAGAGCGCAGGACAAAAGAGAAGCAAAGGGAAGGGTGAGGTAGATAAGCAGCACGAACATAGGCCTCAGCAGGCATGGAGCAGGGCGAGGAACCAAGATGGTGCCACAAACAGCCACTCGGGAGGGCTTCAGGACGAAGGGAGACCCTGGAGTGCAGGGGCGCAGCCACGTGGCGTACACACAGTTGGCGGCCATGGTGGGTGCCCCCTGGACAAAAGGAAACCCCGGAGCCCGGCCTCATGGTGAGAGCGGTGACCGCGGCCATTTTGTACAGCCCCCTAACGAAGGGAAACCCCGGAGGGCAGGGGCGTGTCCACCAGGTAAGTATGGGTGACCCCGCAGGACCGGGGGGGTCAAAAGCCCCCCACCACGATTGTTACCTGGAACGTAAGGGGACTCAACGGCCCGGTTAAAAGAACCAGAGTCTTCACCCACCAAAGAAGCCTGAAAGCAGACATAATCTACCAACAAGAGACGCACCTGAGGGAGAAGGACCGACTGCTGGTAAGGAAGGGCTGGGTGGGACAGACATACCACTCATGCTACGGGACGAGGGCTAGGGGTGTAGCAATATTAATTAGTAAGAGGACGAGGTTTACGGAAACCAAGACAGTTACTGACCCAGGGGGACGGTACATCATGGTCAGCGGTGTCCTGGAAGGGGCACCGTCGTACTGGCAAATGTGTACGCTCCCAACTGGGACGACACAGAATTCATAAAGAAGACCATGGCAGAAATCCCCGACCTCGACACACACCAACTGATCATGGGGGGACGACTTCAACTGTGTACAGGACCCACTGACCGACCGATCAAACCCCAGAGCAGGGAAAAAGACTGGCATGGCCAGGGAACTAGGAACATTTATGGAGCCGATGGGGGCGGTGGACCCATGGAGGTTCCTGCACCCGGGAGAGAAGGAATTTTCATACTTCTCACAAGGACACAAGGTATACACCCTTATCGACTTCTTTGCAGTGGGGAAATCGGTGCTTCCAAGGATCACGGGAACGGGGTACTCCGCGATCGTTATCTCTGACCACACTCCACATTATATGGATGTGAGGTTGGAAACAGGCCGGGCCCAGCGCCCCACATGGAGGCTGGACAAGGACCTCCTGGCCGACAAGGCCTTCTGTCAGAAAACATCGCGGGCCATAGGCGACTACGTGAGTAACAACCAAAACGGGGAGGTCTCACCCTCCACGTTCTGGGAGGAATTGAAGGCCTTGATTAGAGGAGAGATCATAGCCTACAAGGCAAGCAGAGATAGGGAAGAGAGGGTGGCCAGGCAACAACTGGTGGACTCCATCCTGGAAGTCGACAGAAAATACTCCGAGGCCCCGACCGTAGAGCTGCTGGGGGAGAGGAAAAAGCTGCAAATGGACTTTAACCTGCTATCCACTAGGAAAGCAGTGTACCAACTCCGTCAGACACGGGGGACCTTCTACGAACACGGAGGCAAGGCTGGCCGCCTATTGGCTCACCAGCTGAGAAAGCAGGCAGCCACAAGGGAAATAGCGCAGGTTAAGGATAGCAGAGGCAGACTGGTAACAGAGGTCAATCAGGCATTTGAGACCTTCTACCGGGGACTGTACACCTCTGAGCCCCGCAACGGGGGTGCAGGGATGAAATAGTTCCTAGACAGAATGGAACTACCAGTTGTGGGGGAAGATAGACGGGTGGAGATGGAAGCACCAATAGACCTGGGAGAAATCATGGAGAGCATCAGCTCCATGCAGGCAGGGAAGGCACCGGGACCCGATCGGTTCCCGGCGGACTTCTACAAAATATTTGCACCAGTCCTGGCCCCACACCTAAGGGACATGTTCGCAGACTCACTGGCAAGGGGCACCCTGCCCCCCACGCTAGCGCAGGCCACAATTTCACTGACACCCAAAAAGATAAAGACCTGACGGAATGTGGATCATACAGACCCATTTCACTGCTGAACGTGGATGCGAAAATACTCGCAAAGGTCCTGGCCAAAAGGCGACAGGGCTGTGTACCAGAGGTGGTCGCAGAGGACCAAACCGGCTTTGTCAAGGGTAGGCATCTCACGGCGAACATCAGGCGGCTGCTGAACGTAATAATGACCCCCTCTGGGGAGAGAACACCAGAGCTGATCGTCTCCCTGGATGCAAAAAAGGCCTTCGACAGAGTCGAATGGAACTACCTCCTCGAGGTACTGGAACGGTTTGGGCTAGGAGCGGGATTCATCGCCTGCGTGAGGCTCCTGTACGATGCTCCCAAAGCGAGCGTCCAAACTAACACCACCAGCTCTAAATACTTCCAGCTACAGAGACAACAAGACAGGGTTGCCCCCTGTCCCCCTGTCTTGTTCGCGCTAGCCATTGAAACCCCTGGCGCTAGCCCTGCGGAACGCGAAAAGCGGGAAGGGAATCAGGAGAGGAGACAGAGAGCACAGAGTCTCACTCTATGCAGATGACCTTCTCCTCTATGTCTCGAAGCCACAGGAGGGACTGAAGGCAATACTGCAAATGCTGAAAGAGTTTGGAACCTTCTCGGGCTACAAACCTAACGTGGGCAAAAACGGGGCATTCCCAGTGAACCCAAATGCGGGAGGGAGAGAGCTGGAGGGGCTCCCGTTCAAAACAGCCCAGAACAGATTCCGCGACCTGGGGATCCAGATAGCCAGAGACTGGACACAGATCCACAAGTGGAACCTAACCAGCCTGGTGGAGGAAGTAAGAAGAGACCTTCAACGGTGGGGCTCACTCCCCTCTCCCTGGCGGGGAGAGTGCAGACGATCAAGATGAACGTACTTGTACAAGATGAAGGTTCCTCTTCCTGTTTAGATCCATTCCGATCTTCATCCCCAAGGCCTTTTTCCAAAACGTAGTCAGTCTAATCATGCCGTTTGTGTGGGGGGCAAGAGCCCGAGAATTTCCAAACAGACACTGCAAAGAAAGAAAGGGGGCTTGGCCTTACCAAACCTACAATACTACCACTGGGCAGCAACGGCAGAAAGAGTGAGGGTATGGATACAAGAACCTGACACAGATTGGGTACAAATGGAGGAGGCATCCTGTAAAGGAACGACCCTCCGGGCCCTGGCCACAGCAGCACTCCCATCCCCCTCAACAAGATACACAACAAGCCCAGTGGTAGCGACCACGCTGAGAACGTGGACCCAGCTGAGACAACACTTTGGGATAACCGAAATGTCCCCCATGGCCCCCATCTGCGGCAATCACAGATTCCCCCCAGCCATGCTGGATACCACCTTCAAAAGATGGAGGCGGGACGGGGGCACATTGACGGTCGGGGACTTCTACGTAGGGCACAGACCGGTGACACTAGACGAACTGACGAGGAAGTGGAGGCTAGCAAAAGGACAGGAAATGAGACACCTCCAAATAAAACACTTCCTCCGCAAAGAGACAGTAGGGTACCCCGGGGCCCCAGAAACCACACGACTAGAGGACCTGATAGACACAAGCAATGAGAAGGGGGGGCTATGTGGGAAAATATACGGACAGCTACTGGACAGAGCCCAGACTCCACGGGACGAGATCAGACAAAAATGGGAGGATGAACTGGGGACAGAGGTGGGATGGGGACTCTGGAGCGAACCACTGAGCAGGACGAACTCCACCTCCTGCGCAAGGCTAAGCCTAATGCAGCTCAAAGTGGTGCACATAGCGCACCTGACCAGAACCCGAATGAGCAGGTTCTTCCCGGAGGTGGAGGACAAATGTGAGCGGTGCCAGAGGGGCCCGGCCAACCACACCCACATGTTTTGGGCTTGCCCCAAACTTGCTGGGTTCTGGGCAGCCTTCTCCGAGGCAATGTCCAATGTTGTGGGGGTGAGTGTGAAGCCATGCCCAATAGTGGCAATCGTTGGGGTATCGGAGCAGCCAGAGTTACACATGGGGAAGGGGGCCAACGCCCTTGCTTTCACTTCCCTAAATGCATGCCGGAGAATCCTGCTCGGCTGGCGATCGGCAGCACCTCCCACAGCTGCAGACTGGCTCTCTGACCTCTCAGAATTTCTCCACCTGGAGAAGATTAAGTACGCCACCCGAGGGTCAGAGGAAGGCTTCCTGGATACTTGGGGGCAGTTTGTCGGTCTGATCCAAAACCTGTTCGAGGCCAACAATGAGGAAATGAAATGAAAAATGAAATGAAATAAAAATCGCTTATTGTCAGAAGTAGGTTTCAAATGAAGTTACTGTGAAAAGCTCCTAGTCGCCACATTCCGGCGCCTGTTCGGGGAAGCTGGAACGGGAATAACCTAATAAGATTTTTAAAAAAAACAAACACCAAGATAGATGAGTAACCAAAAGACTGCGCAACCGGGGCGGCGGGGGCAGGTAAACCACGAGAGATGATCCCACTCTGTCCGGAAAATAAAAAGAGCAGCACAGCCGAAGCCGGGGAGGGGGGGTGGGGAGGGTGGGGGTGGGGGGCAGGGGGAGGAACCATAGACCGATCCAGAGGGCAATGAAAGGCACGTAGGGTCAGTTAAACGAAGGACAAACTAAACCTCTGTATAATAAAGGAAATTAGTGCAGGCGAGAAAAATGTGCTGTGTATACACAACTGCTTATAAATATGAGAAATGCCAATAAAAAGATTTTTTTAAAAAACAGCACCAGCTGCCAGTCTCTTTAACGCTAACTCAGGCCCCAGTGGTTTGAATGCCCATTGGGCTGGGAATTTCTCAGAATTCGCACCAACCGAGTGCATGTCCTGAATTGCTCCCTGAATAGCGCACCCAATGGGAACAGGAACCAAACACCAACCAGCTTCAGTGTCAACACTTAGTTTCGAAACGGAGAATTTCACCCAATGTAAAGGAAAGGGTACAATTCTAAATGGGGTACAGGAGCGGGATGGGCTGGGTGTATATGTGCATAGATCATTGAAGGTGGCAGGTCAGATTGAGACAGAAGTAACTAAAGTGTATAGGATCCTGAGCTTTATTAATAGGGGCATAGAGTATAAGGGCAAGAAGGTTATATTGAACTTGTATAGGACATTGGTTCGACCTGAGCTGGAGTACTGCATCCAGTTTTGGGTGCTACACTTAGGAAAGATATGAAGGCATTTGGAGAAAGTGCCTAAAAGGTTCACAAGAATAGTTCTAGGCACGAGGAACTTCAGGTATGAAGATAGATTGGAGAAGTTAGGACTGTTTTTCTTGGAGAAGAGAAGGCTGAGAGGAGATTTGACAGAGGGATTCAAAATCGTGAGGGGTCTGAACAGAGTAAATAGAGAGAAACTGTTCCCACATGTGAAGGGATTGGCAACAAGAGGGCAAGGACTTAAAGTAATTTGCAAAAGTGATATGAGAGGAAAAAACGTTCTCACGCAGCGAGTGGTTAAGTACTGGAATGCACTGCCTGAGGTTGTGACGGAGGCAGGTTCAGTCGAAGCATTCTGTAATATCCTAACAGACGGACGACCACCAGGTCACAGTCAATGGGGAATTAGATTGTTATTTGACGAGGAAGAATATGTAGAGTTATGGGGAAAAGGCAGAGGCGTGGCATTAAGTGAGTTGCTCTTTCGGAGAACCGGTGACGCGGAGGGCTAAATGACCTTCTTCACCGTAACAATTCTGCAATTCTGTGAAATGAGAGAGTGTTAAAGTGATTTGTCTGGAGTATGTGAGACTGTTAGCCAGATTTACGCAGAGTTAGGAAGACTCCATAGATCTTTGAAAATGGTGGCTGGAATCCAGATAAGGAAGTCCTACCCGCATCCCGTCTCTGACAGATCAAATTTCTGCCGGTAGGGGAAAGGGGGCAGGATGTGAACCACACAGGAGGGAAAGCTAAACTCAGTCCGGTCATTTGAGCTGTGCTGAGTTCAAACAGACCCCATTTGAGTGGTTCAAGAGCCTTAAGAGTTACAAATTGCTGAAGAAAATGGCAATGCTTTTAAATGGTGAATATGGTTTGTCTAACTGTCATGATATAAAGTTTTTTATATGACCTGAAAAGAGGCTGCAGCTGCCAGTGAAAGTTTCAAAAAATAATTATTTTATGTACTGCTTTTATTGACAGACATAAGTTTAAAAAAAGACATTTCCATCTCGTCCAGCAGTTTCAATAGAGCTTTTTATTGACATTTCTGCAAGGGCTATCATTATGTCATTGTGAATGCTTGGCTGAATTTCAAAACCTATAATTATCTTAGCAGGTTTTCTGAATTCACTGTTTGATTGTTTAGAGCATCTATTCAAGGATTAGCTGTCTTTAATGTGGGGTCCAATGTGAGGTTTGTTTTTGGAAGCAAACATCTGAATAGGTTTTATGAATGGGAGTGGTTTTTACTATCACGTGTGTAGGCGTGAGGGCTGTATTAGATTGTTAGAACTTTTTTTTCATCTCCACATGGCCCCTGCGGACTGCTCATCGTGAGCACTGGGTGAGTGGCGAGGTGATGGTATGGAAAGTATGCGGAATCTTGGGGGTGTGTTCAGGACATGAGTTGGATGGAGAGTTGAGGGATCATGGTGGTTGTGAGGGATTGTGAGGGGTGAAGACTAGAGGACCTCACAACTTCTGGAACAACTGGAATAATATCCCAGAGAATTGCAGCATGCTGTCTAACCAACCCGCTTCAGCACTCGCATTCCCCATACCCGCTTACGCATTCCTTCCGGAGTTTGTAGACCCAAACTCTATCCTGCGTCTGGCCCAACCCCACCATCCTCCCAAAGTAAAGAAGTACTTTTTGACCAAAGTGGGTCTGGCAAATCGTGAAATCTCCCGACTCGGACCATTTGCTTCGGCAGCCGGAATATGGCCCGATGAAGTGTTGAGAATTGCGGGAAATTAAGATGAAAATATTAAATTGGGATAAAAGGAAATAAAGCAGGGAGATGCGTGAAGAGATGTTGAGATGCAAATTCGCATATCAGTGAGAAAAGCAAGTGACTAGAGGAAAACAATGGGGGTAAAGAAAAGATCACTTCAAAATGGGGAGGTAAGGAAATCAACACATAAACAAAAAGCCAACTTCACAGGTTGGATAACGTCAGAGGGAAAATGACATATCGATAGCAGAACGACTGGGGGAGAAAGGTAGATAGGGCCAAACACTGATCCAGGTTTTGTCATTGCCGAAACTGAACTCGATTTTCCCAATGTGGCTACATAACCCGTGCATGGTATTTATTTGCTGGATTTAGCTTGTGGAGTTTTACAATATTAGATAACATTTGGGAACAAAGGGGCACCTCAGAGTTCAGGCAACGCAGGTAGTTGAAACCAAGGGGTAATTTCCTGTAATACTGCGTGTGTATAGCCGTCAGTGTGTCCTCCTTGTATGCGTTCTTTTTCTTTTAAGTTCACAAATATTCTTCATTAATTGTTCCCACAATGACTGGACTATTTCTTCCCGGGTTCACATATTTTTCTCACAGTATATCAAATTCAAAATATGCACCACGACTTCCGATTGCGGCTATGCGGAGCTAAGTCGCACGTTCGGCAGCTCCCGACAGAACCGGACTTTTGGGCGCTTTTTAGGGCCCCCAGCGGCATTTGTTCGACGGTTCCCAGTGTGGGAAGGTGATAGTAACATTTCCCCGGCACTGTATGGATTGGACCAGGAGTGGAGCGGTGAAAAAAGTAGTTTTGGAGCAGCGAAAAGTGCGAGGGAGGAAAACCAAGATGGCGGCGGGTGGAGACCAGGCATCGTGGGCGCAATGGTCGCAGGAACAGCAGGAGTTTCTCCAGCGCTGCTTCACGGAATTGAAGGCAGAGCTGTTGGAGCCGATGAAGGCTTCGATAGACAAGCTGCTCGAGACCCAGAAGGCCCAAGGGGCAGCTATCCGGGAGGTGCGACAACAGGCCACGGAGAACGAGGACGAGATCTTGGGCCTGGCGGTGAAGGTAGAGACGCACGAGGCGATGCACAAGAAATGGCAGGAGAAGTTTCGAGGACATGGAGAACCGGTTGAGGAGGAAGAACCTACGGATTCTGGGTCTCCCGGAGGGAGTGGAGGGGTCGGATGTTGGAGCATACGTGGTCACAATGCTGAACACGTTGATGGGTGCGGGGGCCTTCCCAGAGCCCCTGGAGCTGGAGGGGGCCCACCGAGTCCTGGCGAGGAGGCCCAAGCCCAACGAGCCGCCGCGGGCGGTGCTGGTGCGGTTCCTCCGCTTCGTGGACAGGGAGTGTGTCCTAAGGTGGGCAAAGAAGGAGCGGAGCAGCAGGTGGGAGAATGCAGAGGTCCAGATATACCAGGACTGGAGCGCAGAGGTGGCCAAGAAGAGGGCCGGGTACAATCGGGCTAAGGCGGCTCTGCATCGGAAGGGAGTGAAATTTGGAATGTTGTAGCCGACGCGACTGTGGGTCACTTTCAAGGACCGCCACCACTACTTTGAGATGTTGGAGGAGGCGTGGACCTTTATCCAGGCCGAAAGGTTGGACTCGGATTGAGGGCCGGTTGCGAGGGGATGTCGAGAGGGGATTGATGTGATTGTTGTGTTTTGGGGGATGTTCTGTTCTGTTTGGTACTGTTCTTTCTGGGTGCTGGTGAGAGTGTGGGCGTCGGTGGTTGGATGAGGGGGCCCCATTGGGGGGAGGGGAGACCCGAGGTGGGGGAGCTGGGATCAGGCCGCAAAAGGGAACGGGGCCGGCTTGGTTGAAAGCGAGTTTTTTTTTCCGCGCTAGGGAAGGGGGCGGGGTCAGGGGGAGGGGTGGTGCTGGAGAGGAGCGCCCGCTGATGGACAGGAGGGGGAGGGAGATTCTCACACTGGGGGGGGGTCGATGGAGTGGCGGGAGCAGCCGGGGTCAGCAGGAGTCAGCTGACTTACGGAAGTGCTATGGGGGGAGCAACGCAGCTAGAGGGGGCCCAGCTTGGGGGGGGGGGGGGCGCAACTGGAAACTGGCTTGCTGCTGCATTGACCAAAGGGGAGCTGGAGCCTGAAGAGAGAGTCGGGGCAGGGGTCTGCCGCTGGGGGAAAGGAGAGTGTGGGAGGCGCGGGCACGTGGCTGGCCTAGAAAGGGAGATGGCTAATCGGCAGGGTGGGGGGGTGGGTAGCTCCCTGATCCAGCTGATAACTTGGAATGTGAGAGGCCTGAACGGGCCGGTCAAGAGGGCCCGTGTGTTCACGCACCTGAAGGGACTGAAGGCAAATGTGGTCATGCTCCAGGAGACGCATTTGAGGGTAGCAGATCAGGTTAGGCTGAGAAAGGGGTGCGTAGGGCAGGTTTTCCACTCTGGGTTGGACGCAAAGAATCGAGGGGTGGCGATTTTGGTGGGGAAGCGGGTATCGTTTGAGGCGCTGAGCATCGTGGCAGACAATGGAGGTAGGTACGTGATGGTGAGCGGTAAGCTGCAGGGGGTGCGGGTGGTCTTGGTGAATGTGTATGCCCCGAATTGGGACGATGCCGGATTTATGCGGCGCATGTTGGGCCGGATTCCGGACCTGGAGGCAGGGAGCTTGATAATGGGGGGGGACTTTAATACAGTATTGGATCCAGCATTGGACCGCTCTAGATCCAGGACGGGTAAGTGGCCGGCGACGGCCAAGGTGTTGAGGGGGTTTATGGACCAGATGGGAGGAGTGGACCCTTGGAGGTTTGTCAGGCCGGGGGCCAGGGAATTCTCTTTCTTTTCTCACGTCCATAAAGCCTACTCCCGGATTGACTTCTTCGTTTTGAACAGGGCGCTGATCCCGAGGGTGAAGGACACGGAGTATTCGGCCATAGCCATCTCAGACCATGCCCCGCACTGGGTGGAGCTCGAGCTAGGGGAGGAGAGGGACCAGCGCCCACTGTGGCGCCTGGAGGTGGGTTTGCTGGCGGATGAGGAGGTGAGCGGGCGGATCCGGGGGTGCATTGAAAGATACCTAGAGGTGAACGATAATGGGGAGGTGCAGGTAGGGGTGGTCTGGGAGGCGCTGAAGGCGGTGATTATGGGAGAGCTAATCTCCACTAGGGCCCACAAGGAGGGGAAGGAGAGGAGAGAGAGGGAGAGGTTGGTGGGGGAGATTTTAAGGGTAGATAGGAGGTATGCAGAGGTCCCCGAGGAGGGACTACTCAAGGAGTGACGAAGCCTCCAGGCCGAGTTCGAAACTGTTATCTACTAAGAAGGCGGAGGTGCAGTGGAGGAAGGCGCAAGGGGCGGTGTATGAATACGGGGAGAAGGCTAGCCGGATGCTGGCACATCAGCTTCGGAAGCGGGTGGCAGCGAGGGAGATTGGGGGAGTTAGGGATAAAGGGGGGAACATGGTGCGGAGTGCGGTGGGACTAAATGGGGTATTTAGAGACTTCTATGAGGGGCTGTACAGGTCTGAGCCCCCAACGGAGATGACGGGGCTTGGGGCACCGGTAGGGCCGGAGGAGCTGACTAAGGGGCTGGGCGGGGCCAGATGGGTTCCCGGTGGAATTTTACAGGAAGTATATGGACCTGTTGGGCCCACTACTAGTGAGGACTTTCAATGAGGCGAGGCCCCCCCCCCCCCCCCGGACGATGTCCAGGGCGCTGATCTCGCTGATCTTGAAGCGGGACAAGGACCCTTTACAGTGTGGGTCGTATAGGCCAATCTCGCTCCTCAACGTGGATGCGAAGCTGTTAGCGAAGGTATTGACTACCAGAATTGAGGCCTGTGTTCCGGGGGTGATCCACGGGGACCAGACGGGTTTCGTGAAGGGAAGGCAGCTAAACACCAATGTGCGGAGGCTCCTAAATGTAATCATGATGCCTGCAGTGGAGGGGGAAGCGGAGATAGTGGCGGCTATGGATGCGGAGAAGGCCTTTGATAGGGTGGAGTGTTGGTACCTGTGGGAAGTGTTGAGGAGGGTCGGGGAGGGGTTCGTTACTTGGGTTAGGTTACTGTAAGAAGTCCCAGTGGCGAATGTGGCCACAAATCGGAGGAGGTCGGAATACTTTCGGCTGTACCGGGGGATGAGGCAGGGGTGCCCCCGAACCCCCCCTGCTATTTGCGTTGGCAATTGAACCTTTGGCGATGGCTTTGAGGGAGTCCAGGAACTGGAGGGGGCTAGTGCGGGTGGGGGGGAGGAACACCGGGTATCACTGTATGCAGACGACCTGTTACTGTATGTGGCGGACCCGGTGGGGGGGGGATGCCGGAGGTGATGCGGATCCTCAGGGAGTTTGGAGACTTTTCCGGGTATAAGCTCAACATGGAGAAGAGTGAGCTATTCGTGATACACCCAGGGGACCAGGGAAGGGGGATAGACGAGCTTCCACTGAAGAGGGCGGAAAGGAGTTTTCAGTACCTAGGGATCCAGGTGGCCAGGAGCTGGGGGGCCCTACACAAGCTCAACTTGACCATGCCGGTGGAGCAGATGGAGGAGGAGTTTAAAAGGTGGGATATGCTGCCACTCTCCCTGGCGGGTAGGGTAGAGTCGGTGAAGATGACGGTGCTCCCGAGGTTCCTTTTTATATTCCAGTGCCTCCCCATCCTGATCCCTAAGGCCTTTTTTAAGCGGGTCAGCAGGAGCATCATAGGGTTTGTATGGGCGAAAAAGACCCCGAGGGTGAGAAGGGTGTTTCTGGAATGGAGCAGGGACAGAGGAGGGCTAGCGTTGCCTAATCTGTGTGGGTACTACTGGGTTGCCAATGTGACGATGATACGCAAGTGGGTAATGGAGGGGGAGGAGGCGGCGTGGAAGAGGCTGAAGATGGCGTCCTGTGTGGGCACGAGCCTGAGAGCGCTGGTGACGGCACCGCTGCCAATCCCGCCGACAAGGTACACATTGAGTCCAGTGGTGGGGGCGACCCTCAAAATTTGGGGGCAGTGGAGACGCCACAGGGGGGAAGCAGAGGCTTCGGTGTGGTCCCCGATCTGAGAGAACCATCGGTTTGTCCCGGGGAGAATGGATGGGTGGTTCCTGAGCTGGCACAGGGCAGGTATTAGAAGGATGGGGGACCTGTTTATAGATGGGACGTTTGGGCCCCCCCCTAGAAATGCCTTCAGGTACATGCAGGTAAGGGCGTTTGTAAGACGGCAGGTGAGGGGATTTCCGCTGCTGCCAGCACGTAGGATCCAGGATAGGGTGCTCTCGGGGGTGTGGGTTGGAGAAGGCACGGTCTCGACGATCTACCAGGAGATACAGGAGGAGGAGGAGGCCTTGGTGGCGGAGCTGAAAGGTAAATGGGAGGAGGAGCTGGGGAGGAGATAGACGAGGGTATGTGGGTGGACGCTCTGGGTAGGGTAAATTCTTCCTCCTCTTGCCTGATACAATTTAAGGTTCTGCACAGGGCGCAAATGACAGGGACAAGGCTGAGTCGGTTTTTTGGAGTGGAGGACAGATGTGTGAGGTGTTCGGGGAGCCCAGCAAATCATGCCCACATGTTCTGGGCGTGCCCAGCGCTGGATGGGTTCTGGAGGGGCGTTGCGAGGACGGTGTCTAAGGTGGTAAACACCCGGGTTAAGCCGAGTTGGGGGCTCGCACTATTTGGGGTATCGGACGAGCCGGGAGTACAGGAGGCGAAAGAGGCCGGTATTCTGGCCTTTGCGTCCCTGGTAGCCCGGTGGAGGATTCTGCTACAGTGGAAGGATGCGAGGCCCCCAAGCGTGGAAGCCTGGATCAGCGACATGGCAGGGTTCATTAAATTGGAGATAAAATTTGCCTTAAGAGGATCTGTGCAAGGGTTCTTCAGGCAGTGGCAACCGTTCCTAGACTTTCTAGCGGAGTGTTAGGAGGTGGTCAGGAGCAGCAGCAACCCGGGGGTTACTATTGTGTTTATTATTGTTTAATGGGGGGCTTGTATATTGGGGGAATACGTGACATAGCTATTCGATGTTTATTATGTGTTCTTTGTTTTTTCTTATTTTTGTAAGTTTGTTGAAAATTTGTAAAAAATTTGAATAAAAATATTTTTTTTAAAAAAAGAAAATATGCACCACTAAGAACCAGGGCTCCAAGTTACCCTTCTGGGTTTTGGGACACTCTCGTATCCAACACCTGGGAGGTTCTTAACAGAAGTAAGAAGTAAGAGAGTATTGGAGAGAGTTACACCAGGAGGTTGGTGTCTATCAGACACAATTACGATGACAGGCATGAGGTAAATGAGGCAGTTGCAGTGAGACAGCTATGGTGCAGCAATATGGTTCAAATACTTTCTTACTGGTGAGGGAAACGTAAATAATATCACAAAGTACACCATAAAGGGAGACGAAGTGCCGGGGGTTTGCAGAACAATCTTTGGTGTGCAACTGCTGGTTCCGGCATCATATTTAAAGTCAAGGAGGAAGTTCAATCCTTGACAGCCAGTATTTAATGCCAACACATGCTGCTGTAATCAAGCGCCCTGCACTGCCAACTCTGCTAATCTGAGGTGAATCTGTTCTTTGTTTTGGAACTCCTGTTCAAACCAATTGCATTTGCATTTCCTTAGATATTTGGAACTCCTGTTACTGTTTCCAGGCTACACTGTCACAAGAATACGTTTTTTCCCCAACGTACAAATGCAGCTTCGCTAACCAATGCCGGTTACTGAGGTGCAAAGTTGGCACAGCAATCCAATTCAATTTAATTTTTTCTGTCCACAATTTTCTGGCTGGTTACATTTTGCGCTCCAGAGTACTTGCTCACATGTAATGCTGAAAGCCTAATTAAGGGTGCAGAATGCATATAAGAATGTTTGAATGGTTACCTGGCACAATTTCCTGGCTTTTGTATTCAAAGTGTTTGTTTTCCTTTCCAAGGCAGTTTAGAACCTGTGCAAGGGAAAACTCCATTGGCAAGTGAAACATTGGAAGGAAAACAAGCTTTCTCTGACCGTCTTTATGTCAGACTATTTCAGTATTTCTGAAATGTTTAATTAATATATATTTTTGGAATATATATTGCAATAAGGACAAATAACATTGCAGTGTTTTTCTTTATAAATGCGTTGGAAAGGTAGTCCATCACTTTGAAGTTGATTTCTGCTTGACACCTGGTGGCGGTAGATTCGGAACTTAATCAATTCTTTGTGGCAGACTCAGTAATTATGGGCTGGATTCTCCGGTCTCCCGGTTGCGTGTTTCTGGGCCATGCGCTGACGGCGGGATTCTATTCTCCTGCCGCCTGTCAAGGGAGTTCCCATTGAAGTCACCCCACGACGCCGGGAAACCGGTGAGTGGGGGTGCCTTGCTGTCGGGAACAGAGAATTCGGGCCGTATGTCTGAGCCAGGCAGGTACACGGTATTCTAGCAGCCTGGAGCACTGTTGATAGTTGTTGGCCGATGTGCTGAATTTTTTTATGGGGCCTGAAGGAGCAAATCTATAAAACTTTGAGCAGTGAAAACCTAACATTGTTCTGCAGAGTTCTCGCTTGTCAAAATTCAGAAAATGCTTTAAGGCTTTTTTGAAAACCTTAGTTGCTGCCAACCTGTGCTTGGGCATGTTTGACTTTTATGGTTTGTCCCTAAGAGGAGTGACTCTACATTCCACATAAACCAAAGAAAAACTCAATTTCTGTGGATTTCTCATTCGAGGTTTGGAGCCTGGGGATAACATGTGGCTGATCAAAAAAATTAGAATTTTATAGAAGAATTACATTCAAGTGTTTTTTCAAAGTATTTGTTAGCATCTGCTGGATGTTGAATATAAATACAATGATATTATTTTGTGGTTAAAGTTGTTAAGGAGATGTTTGGGGCATGGTGACTGTGAGAAGCTGTCTGAATCCTATTGGCTGGGGACTAATGACTATGCCATAAATATTTTAAGTTTATTGACAACTTGTGATGAACGGTTACTGTAACACTGTACCCTTGTCATCATGTAAGGTGATGTCCCTTTTAAGACCGGGCTTGGAACCCTGGGGAACTTCGCCTCCGGCTCCGCCCATCTGGGAGTCGTATATAAGGGGCCGCCTTGTGGGCGGCGTAGCTGTTAGCACACGTCTCGGCACCAGTCTAGTTCTTAGTTTATTAAAGCCTTCTTTACCGTTTACACTCTAAGCGTCGTTATTGTGGGTACTACAATTTAATAAACTAAACTACATCAGGATGGACGCAGGCCTAAAACCAGAGAAGCTCAACCTGGAAGCACGGACACCGGAGGCAAAGGAAATTTTTAAATACTGGCTTCGATGCTTCGAGGCTTATCTGGACTCCTCAGAGACTCCCATCCTGGGTCCGCGCAAGCTGTGTCTACTCCACGCCCGGGTGAGTCACAGAATCTTCGCCACGCTCGAAAAGGCGACGACTTATGAAGAGGCGGTCGAGCTACTCCGCAAGCGGTTCGTCAAGGCTATCAATGAGGTGCACGCCAGGCATCAGCTCTGTTACCTGCCGGCAGTGCTCGTGGGAATCGCTAGACGAATTCGTCGAAAAACTCACCGTGCTTGCCAGGGACTGTGAGCACCAGGATGTGACAAGGGAAGTCCATAGGAACCTGCACATCAGAGACGCTTTTGTGTCCGGCATCCGCTCGACCTACATCCGGCAGCGGCTGCTCGAAAACGGGGCAAAAGATCTCCAGGACACACTAATGCTCGCCTCCTCGCTGGAGGTGGCCCAACATAACTTGGGTACGTACCCCGCGGACTCTGCGAGCCCCCCCCCCGGACTTACTCAGACTCAGCCATATTACAGGCCTGCGCCACGCGGCGAACCGCTCATCATGGCGGCACACCATGCTACTTCTGCAGGCAGGGTCAGCACCCATGCCCACGTGCCCAGCCCGCTCCGCGATCTGCAGCGACTGCGGGAAGAAGGAGCATTTTGCGAGGGTCTGCCTGGCCAGACCCAGGGGCCAGAAGAACAAAGAACAGCCGGCCCGAAAATCAGGCTCTCAGACCCGCAGGTCTCGCAATGCGGCTGCGCACCGACCCGACACGCCCCCTTCTGACGCGTCATGTGCGAATCATGGGAGAGGCCACCTTGTCGGTGGCCATCTTCTCGACCCGACACGTGCAGCCGACGGCGGCGGCCATTATACGAGTCCGACTCTGCTGAGGACGCCGACTACCCGCGAGTGGGAGCGATCACCCTCGACCAAACTCGGCCAAAACACCTGCAGAACTCTATGATGCAGGTCCAGGTCAACTGGTGTGACACTGCATGCCTCTTCGACTCCGGGAGCACGGAGAGCTTTATCCATCCTGAAATGGTAAGGCGCTGCTCCCTGCGCACCCATCCCACGTCCCAAACCATAACCCTCGCATCCAGGTCCCACTCAGTACAAATCAAGGGGTACTGTATCGCGGATCTCTCGATCCAGGGCGCCACGTACACCTGTTTCAAATTTTATATCCTTCCCCACCTCTGTGCCCCCCCTGCTGCTCGGACTGGATTTCCAGTGCAGCCACCGAAGCCTGACACTGAAGTTCGGCAGACCCTTGCCCCCCCTCACGGTATGCTGCCTTTCGCCACTGAAAGTCGCATCCCCCTCGCTATTCGCGAACCTCACTCCCAACTGTAAGCCCGTCGCCACCAGGAGCCGGCGCTACAGTGCCCAAGATATGACCTTTATCAAGTCAGAGGTCCAGCATTTACTGGGAGAGGGGTCATCGAGGCTAGCAACAGCCCTTGGAGAGCACAAGTGGTGGTAGTCCGGTCCGGGGATAAGAAACGGATAGTCGTGGATTATAGCCAGACCATAAACCGATTCACGCAGCTTGATGTGTACCCCTTCCTCGCATCGCAGAAATGGTAAATCGGATTGCCCAATACTGAGTATTTTCCACGGTCGACCTCTCATCCGCCTACCACCAGCTCCCCATCCGACCAAAAGACCGCCCCTATACTGCCTTCGAAGCAGCCGGCCAGCTCTTCCACTTCCTTAGGGTCCCCTTCGGCGTCACAAATGGGATCTCCGTCTTTCAAAGGGCAATGGATCAAATGGTGGACCAGTACGGTTTGCGGGCTACATACCCGTACTTGGACAATGTCATCATCAGGACCATGACGCAAACCTCGGAAAGTTCCTCCAGACCGCCCGGGCCCTTAACCTGACCTATAATAAGGAAAACTGCGTTTTCCACACAACCCGGCTAGCCATCCTCGGCTATGTCGTGGAAAACGGGGTCCTAGGTCCCGACCCGGACTGCCCCCTTAAGGAACTCCCCCTCCCCCGGATGGACTTATGATGGCACTTCATCCCCGCCGGACTCTTTTTTTAAACAGGGGGTGAATGTGATGAACGGTTACTGTAACACTGTACCCTTGTCATCATGTAAGGTGATGTCCCCTTTAAGACTGGGCTTGGAACCCTGGGGAACTCCGGCTCCGCCCATCTGGGAGTCGTATATAAGGGGCCGCCTTGTGGGCGGCGTAGCTGATAGCACACTTCTCGGCACCAGTCTAGTTCTTAGTTTATTAAAGCCTTCTTTACCGTTTACACTCTAAGCGTTGTTATTGAGGGTACCACACAACTCAAGAATACAAAAGAACAAACAACATGCTAAAAACCGTCATGAAAATAAGTAATATGCAAAAAGCATTTACAGACACCACCAAAAAAATACAAAATCATCAGGTCTCAAGCAAACCCCTGACCCCAGTGGTAGTCCCACATCAGCGAAAAGACGCCCAAACGAGCGGCACAAACCACGGGAAAAGGACACACTGGTGCCCTGCCCTAACTGCAGCCCCACATTGGGGGAAAGGCACCCAAATGAGCAGCTCAGACCACCGGAATAGGAAACACCAATACGTGGTGGCATGGCAGAAGAGAGGGAGAAAACCCCCTTTACAAAAAAAAAATCGAAGACAAAATACAGAAACTCCACAAAGCAATTAAGTACAAGGTGAAACTGCCAGCACTCAAGCCAGCATACCTACCCCTCCCCAGGCTCCAGCAACAGCCCCACGTCGGTGAAGAGGTGCCCGCAAGCAGCTGAATTCATTGGAAAAGGACAGGCAGCGCGCGGTTGAGGAGAGAGAACACCCCTACCCCTCACTAGCACCGGGAAGGATCCCTCAACCCCAGTGCACAGAAGCAAGAGGGCCGCAATAGGCGAGCACCCAGCCGCTAGGTCCAAAATAACAATACTTAACAAAAATACAATAATAACTATACAATCCCCAACAATAAAACAAAACCAGCATGAGTACAAACAGTTCACATAGTCAATTGGGCCACCGCCCTGCTGCTCTCGCACTTCAGCATCGGTTCCCAGACACCATCCAGTCCAAAACTGCAAAAACAAGTCTGTTCTCCTCCACATACAGCCCAGCAGCAGGCCAACCAAATCCGCTCGTCGCTCCACTCCCAAACGATAAGCAGAAAGGCAGCTAGTAACAAGTACGAGTCCCAGGCATGACAACTGCAGCCAGGCAACTCCATTCTCCCTTTCTGCTGCAAGCAACTTTTCCTCCATCTAACTGGTTGTAGCACTGATTACACTTGCTGTAGTCCAGGCTTCAAAGTCCAGAAAAGGCAGCCAGCATACAGAATAATAAATCAGGTCAGGGAGCAGGTTTACAGACAGAAGCAGCTCAGAGACCGGTCCCCCACCAACACCTCAAGATTGTGAGCTACTCAGGTGGAGTGTGAGCACCCTCAATGAGGGGGGTGGGGAAATCAATTAGCAGTTGCACCTGTATAAATAGAGCTGTCCAGTGTGGTACCAGTTTGAGCAGGAAGCAGTGGTGAACTACTGCTGCTGTGTGTATATTATTGTAAATAAAATTATTTTATGTTGACTCGTCAAACTCTTGCTGAATTCTTCGTGTGGCCAACTTATTGATCGTCAGATTTCCGATATTTCAACAATGCAACCGTGATCACGTTATTTTCTCAGTCTGATGGTATTTTCTCGCAGGCAGCTTGACCTGTTCCACTTCCCTCATCAGTGCTTCCCCAGCCAACCAGTGAGAGTGATGTATATAAAAACATCAAGTGAAGAGATGATAGGATTTGGCAGTCAGTCTCAAAGGCCTGAAAATGGAGAATAACTGCCTGGGTGTAGCCCCCAACAGAATCACAGAACTGTTAAGGCGCAGAAGGAGGCCATTTGGCCCATTGTGTATGCACTGGCCATCCAAACGTGCATCATGGTTTAGTGCCATTCCCTTGCCTTTTCCCCACGCCGCTTAACATTGTTTCTATTCAAGTCTAATGCCCCCTTGAATGCCTCAAATGAACCCGCCTCCACCATGCAGGTGGGCACCATAGGGCAGCACGGTAGCATAGTGGTTAGCACAATTGCTCACAGCTCCAGGGTCCCAGTTTCGATTCCGGCTTGGGTCACTGTCTGTGCGGAGTCTGCAGATCCTCCCCGTGTGTGCGTGGGTTTCCTCTGGTTGCTCCGATTTCCTCCCACAGTCCTAAGACGTGCAGGTTAGGTGGATTGGCCATGATAAATTGCCCATAGTGTCCAAAATTGCCCTTAGCGTTGGGTGGGGTTACTGGGTTATGGGGATAGGGTGGAGGTGTTGACCTTGGGTAGGGTGCTCTTTCCAAGAGCCGGTGCAGACTTGATGGGCCGAATGGCCTCCTTCTGCACTGTAAATTCTATGATAATCTATCCTTCCAAGCAGTGCTTTTAAGACCAGAACCACTTGTTGTGTGAAAACATTTTGACATATTAGCCTATGAATCTGGACTGAAAGGAGAGCCCCAATTTTTATTTGGACAGGTGCAGGGGGAAATGGGGAAAAAAGTACTGGACATGAACATAATTTTAAAAAGAAAGTTGCTGACTACTAAGCACCATGCTACTTGATTGCTTGATTATATTTTTCCATTTTTATATTTCCTATGTAGTTAATTTTTCCATTCCTGCTCTATTGTACCTGAAGTGAAAGGGCTGGGAGATCCCACGCCTGTTTATCTCTCACAATCCTACTGATTGATCGATTATCTGGAGTCACGTGGGTTGATATTTCTCTCTAAAATAGCATTTTAGTTCAACAACCATCAGAAGAGTTGCGCGAATCTGTTGCAGACCACCTGTGTCAGCAATTTGCATTCTTTCACTTGATTTTGTTTATTTCATCAAAGAATCATAGAAACATAGAATCCCTACCGTGCAGAAGGAGGCCATTTGACCCATCAAATCTGCACCGACCCTTTGAAAGAGCACTCCACCCAAGCCTACTCCCCCACCCTATTCAACCCCTTAACCCAATCTTAGGACACTAAGGGGCAATTGAGCATGGCCAATCCACCTAACCTGCACATCTTTGGACTGTGGGAGGAAACTGGAGCACCCGGAGGAAACCCACGCAGACACGGGGAGAAAGTGCAAATTCCAAACAGTCACCTAAGGTCGGAATTGAACCCGGGATCCTGGGACTGTGAGGCAGCAATGCTAACCACTGTGCCATCGTGCCGCGTTTAAATGGCAAGGAATCAAAAGAAGACTGAATGAATGAACAAACTTGCATTTATATGGAGTTATTTACAACCCAGGACATCCCAAAGAAATTTACAGCTAACAAAGTACTATTGAAGTATAGTGTAATGTAGGAAATATAGCAGCCACATTGCGCACAGCAAGCTCCCACAAACAGAAAATGTGAGCAGATCATTTTGTTTTGTCATGTTTCTTGTGAGATGAACACTGGACGGAGCATCAGGAAGAACTGCCAACTGCTCTTGCTCAAAGTAGGGCCAAGAGGGCAGAAAGGGGCCTCGGTATACATACGACAATCTCTCTGACAGTGCAAGCTCAGGCACAGAGAGAAAGTGCAATCTCCACAGAGACAATCACCCAAGGCTGGAACTGAACCTGGGTCATAAGACCATAAGATATAGGAGCAGAATTAGGCCACTCAGCCCATCAATTCTGCTGCACCATTCAATCATGGCTGATATTTTTCTCATCCCCAATCTTCTGCCTTTTCCCCATAACCCCTGATCCCCTTGTTAATCAAGAACCTATCTATCTCAGTCTTAAAGCTACTCCGTGATTTGGCCTCCACAGCTTTCTGCGGCAAAGCGTTCCACAGATTCACCCCCCCTCTGGCTGAAGAAATTCTTCCTCATCTCGGTTTTAAACAATCGTCCCTTTAGTCTAAGATGTTGTCCTCTGATTCTAGTTTTTCCTACAAATGGAAACATCCTCTCCATGTCCATCCTATCCTGGCCTCGCAGTATCCTGTAAGTTTCAATAAGATCCCCCCTCATCCTTCTAAACGCCAATGAGTACAGACCCAAAGTCCTCAACCGTTCCTCATATGGCAAGCTCTTCATTCCAGGGATCATTCTTGTGAACCTCCTCTGGACCCTTTCCAAGACCAGCATTTCTTTGCTTAGATACGGGGCCCAAAACTGCTCACAATACTCCAAATGGGGTCTGACCAGAGCCTTATACTGCCTCAGATGTCCACCCCTGGTCATGTATTCTAGCCCTCTCGACATAAATGCTAACATTGCATTTGCCTTCCTAGCTGTCGACTGAACCTGCACGTTAACGAGAATCGTGAACAAGGACTCCCAGGTCCCTGGTGCTGTGAGGCAGCTGTGCACTGTGCCACCGAGCCTTTCATGTCAAGTTGGAATATACGCTTCCCCGTCACAGTTTATTTTCAGGTCTCTGCCTCTCCTAACCTAGCTGCAAGGAGGTTGATTCAATCTCTGCCTAACTACAGATGAACATCTTGAGAAAATGGCAAAGAAAAGCCATTCAAAGTTTCACTTAGCTCTTTCAATTAGTGCTCCACTTCTTTCCATTTCTCCTGCCCTAGCATTCTAGAATATTCTTCATTTCCAAAATCTTTTCACCTCCCATTATAAAGGATGTTGTAGTCTCTGCCTCAGTAGCTACCTGATAAAGCACTAGGCTCATAATATTGTGTGAAAAAAATCATCTAACTTCCTTCTTTGCTCTGGTGACAATCCTCGCTAACAATTCCACAGAAAAGCTACAAGCTTTTAGATCTCGCCCCTCCCTTCCCTCTTTCTGCACACTACTTCTTGAATCTTGTCAATAAATCCTTTTTGCTCTCGAACAATTATCTAATTTCTCCTCAATTGCCGCCACTATGCCGCATCAGGTTTCACATTCTCATCACACATTAGTAAAGCGGGTTCTCCTGAACTTTTCATTGGATTGACTATCTTGGGCAGGATTCTCTGACCTCCTGCCGGGCCGGAGAATTGCCGGTTTTGGTGGGGGCGGGAATCGCGCCGCGCAGGTCAGAGGCCGCGATTCTCCGGTATGCGATGGGCCAAGCGGCCGTCCGATTTAGGCCGGTCCCACCGGCGTAAATTAGACCTGGCGCTTACCGGCGGGACCTGGCTCTGCGGGCGGGCGCGGGGGGGGGGATCTGGCCCCGGGGGGGTGCCCCCACGGTGGCCTGGCTCGCGATCGGGGCCCACCGATCCGAGGGCGGGCCTGTGCCGTGGGGGCACTCTTTCCCTCCGCACCGGCTGCTGTGGACCTCCGCCACGGCCGGTGCGGAGATGAACCCCCCTGTGCATGCGCTGGGATGATGCCAGCACACACTGGCGCTCCCACGCATGCGCCAACCCGCGCTGGCCGGCGGAGGCATTCCGGCGCCGGCCTAGCCCCTGCAGGTGCGGAGGATTCGCACCACCCTCGGCGCTGGGACCGCCCGCCCCGCCAAGAAGGGAAGAAACCCACTCCTTATATTTATGGCTCCTGGTTCTGGTCTCCTCCGCAAGCGGGAACAGCCGGGGTGATTCTCCGGGCACGTTTCCCGCTATGTCGGGAGAATAGCAGGAGAATCCCTGAACGGGGTTTGTACCTTTCACCAACCAGTGCGCGATGCTCCCGGCCTGCTGCAGCAGAGGTAATCTGGTTCACACCCCCGCTTGGTGTGAACCAGATTAGCATATTTAAATGACCATTTAAATATGCTGGAATGGTTTGAAGCTGGATTCTCCCAGCTTCTGTATCCTTTCCTCCCACTGGCACAACGTGACACCGGCAGGAATCATTACTGGACTGCATTATCGACGACCAGACGTGGTGAATATGCCAGGGTGGGGAATGGGGGAGTGTGGTGGGGTGGGGGTGGGGGTCTGAGATTGGAGCCCTTGGGGTGTTCTGGACATCGCAATTCAGTATTGGCACTGCCATGGTGCCAGGGCGTAATGCCAGGTTGGCACTGCCAAGGAGAGGAACTGAAAGGGGCCAGGACATGAAGAGATGGGGCATGAAGAGGAGGGCATTTTACAACCTCATAGCAGGGTGTCACTCATCTGAGGAGGTTGATGCTGGTGAGGAAGGTGGGGCACCGAAGTTTCAATGCCGGCGATGTTCGGGGAGTGGTCCTTTACTGTCACATTGAGATTGGGGTGCCCTTTAAAGAGGGCGCCCCGATCTCCGTGAAGCTGGACCTGCTGGTGTGATAAGGCACCATCCTCTCAGCACTGTAGACTCTGATCTTCCAGGACAATGGGACCAGGAGCACTCACTAATGTTCCATCGTAGTCACTGAAACTCCTGCGTCCTCTCTTTGTTTGAGATTTGGGGTAAAAAATGTCGATTCGGGCGGCCCGCCAGCGATTCTCCGACCCGGCGGGGAGGTCGGAGAATTCCGCCCATGTTTTTCAGCTGACCCAGGATTCTACACCCGATCGGGATTCCCAATCTTAGTGGTGGGGAATGGCGGATCGGTCTCAGTCACCGTTGGGGACATTTCCCTCCGTCATCTCAATGCCTACCTAATTAATCCCTTTCATAAGCTTAAAGACCTCTATCACGTCATGCCTGAGACTGCCTTTCTAGAGAAAAGAGCATCAGTCTGTTGGAAATTATACTTACATCCTGAGTGAAAATGTAGCCACTTTGCAGGTCTTTTAGAATGGTGCATCCTCTGTTCAGGAGCTGCGTAACAACAGTGTCTGCGCCAGTTTTAACAAAGCAGACTCTCCAAAAATGGCATGTTCGTTAATTTAGATTGCATTTTGTCAGCAGACAGATGTCTAACACAGGCCTGCAACAGCCTTTGTCCTTGCTCACCAAATATTTCATGAATATCTGTGGTGTTGGTTGCTCTGGTTCACAGATGAGCCAACACAGTTGTATGTGGTACAACTCTATTTTATTTTAACTCTTATATACAGTTTGTTCTGGATACTCTGCACGTGCTGTCTCCCTGAGTGTGTCGTGTAGCAGGTCTGTCCTTGTCCTTGTCTCCAGCTAATACTGTCCACCAGGTGTCGTGTTTGTGCTTTATATGTTTCCTGTCTTTGTCTGTGATTGGTTGTGGTGTTGAGTGTTCTGATTTGTCTGTTGGTGTGTCTATCATGATGTGTGTGTTTGAATATCATGACATCCCCCCTTTTTATAAAGATATGTGCCTACGTGGTTATAAATATAATCGTGTCGTGAGTGCATCTAAGAGTGTGTGTGTGTGTTGTGTACAGCGTGTGTATATGACGTAACTATTTACAATGTCGGGTGCGTCACACTAACAAGGTTGTACCATAACAACACATGAATGCGAGAAAAAAAAACTTGAACAGTGGTCCGGTCAGATGATATCTGGAACGATAAACAACAACAGGTTATAATACAGAAGTGTTTGACTTTTTGAACGTATGAACAGCGTTATAAGTCCAGTCTAATGGGTGACCGCCTCAAGAATAGGCTGGTCCTCAAGCCGGTTCAGCTGTGGAGATTTGGGTTCACACTGGTTCACCTTGGACTGTTGGAGGTGATGCTGTTGCCGAAGTCTCTACTTTTCCATTTGTTGTACTTCGTGCAGTGCTTGGTTTTTCATTCGTGCAAATATAACATTCAACATTTTTGTTAGTGTTGCCTTGGCTGTGGTTTGGTTTACTAAGTTTTTTGCTGGCCAGGTGTATATTGTAGCGCGTTCTAACAGCCTGTAACACAGTTCCTTCGTGTATTTCTATGTGCTGAGATGTTACTGTAGTTAGTTAGGCCTTAATTATCTGCAACTGAACACCTTCGTCGGTTTGTGGTCCTTGAGAACAACCACATATTGTCTCTATAATTCTATCAATTAATTTCTGTAAACAGTCAGATGATGTGCTGACTATGCGGGGACATTTCGACTGGCATGCCAACTCACAAGGGGGAAAATACTTGTCTGCTTCAATAAAGTTTGCCCTGGATTTGACAGGTGGCAAGGTCCTAGAAACAGCCTTAGCTTCTGCATGGGGAGGATTTTAGCTGCTGTGGCCTGGTCACGGGTGGCGATGGAAGGGGCATGATCCGTGGCATCTCCACGAAGTCATCCTTGGGAACCAGTGGAGGATCCAGCGTGGGCGTACGGTTCAGTTGCGAGCGTGGAAGGCGGCGCAAAGCTCGCTGATTGCGCCTACGCACCAATCCATCCGCCCTGCATGTCAGGAACAAGGTGGAGTCTTTTTTCTTTTTATGTTTGTGGTGGACGGCATCTTGTAGCCGTTGGGTCGTTGCCATCGAAGAAGCACCATCACTAATGTCATGCAAGGCGATGACTGTGCCAGATGTGGAAGTTGGCCGAGACCGTGCACGCTGGTTCCGGCCACCTGCTGTGCCGGATGGGCGACTCTGCAGAGAAACGTCGAAGCATGTCGCCTTGGAGAGGGAATTGTTGCTCGCATCAACGTCTGGCGATGGCGCGAATTGGTGTGTCCGTCTTGGACCGCGATCCATTCCCTGTGTCTCCGTGGCAGCCGCCGTCACTCTGAGCGTGCCTCACCGAGGCTGCGACATCGCCCGTCCGGAGCAAGGTCTGGCGTGTGCGAATCAGAGTCGGCGCTTGGCTGCTCCCCATCTGGAGTCCGGTCTGCCTTCCGTCGATGCTCCCCGTCCGGAGTCCCAACAGGTTCACTGGAGGCAGCCGAGATTCCCTGAAGCTGCACTTCTGGAGTCGGAACATGCAGGAATGCACCGACCAGTGGAGAGGCTCGAGCCATCGAGGGTGGAAGCGGTGCGCCGCCACCGCAGTCATCAGTGGTCCCACCGTGTGCGTCGAGTGCCTCGGTACGCACTAGGCGAGGTCTGTCACCTTGCACCTTTTGCATGGGAAGTGGGATGCTGTCGTCACTCGTCTCACATCCCGTGGATAGATCCTCATTAGGAGCTTGCTGTTCACTAGGGTTGGGTAAATTGTCAGAGTTTCCATCTGGTGGTGCACACCATGTCGGTGGACTGTCATTGTCTTGCCGTTGTCCTTCATTTGGGCTTTTCTTCTTTGGAATTTTAAATCTTCCCCCAGACATTGCAGAACCTTGTTTATTACCCCCAAATTCTCCCATATGTATGGTCTCGAATATAGGATCCAATGTTTCTATCGACATTGTACTATTTTCCAAAGAACATTCCGTTTCACTGTTCTTCTCAGGTACCTCATATGTATCTTTGTCTAATGTACATGCCTTCATGGTCTCTGGGTCTGATTTTGCTGGGACTGGCATGGTCACAGTCTTTCTTTTACTGTTCTCAATTGCCCACATTATACTCCCCAGACATAACTGCTTAATCACTGGGGTTAGTGTGGTACAATGGATAATCGGGTCGACCTTATCTGCATCTTCACCATTAGTGGAAAGCACACTTGGTTCACTTGAAACTGCTGCGGGTTTTAAGTTCTTTATCTGGCTACTCGATGTCGGTGTCCTCAGGATTCTTGCTCCAATGTTCTGCTCATTTATCAGTGGAGTGTGTTTAGATTCAATGCAGTTAATGTTCCCCTCAAGGTTTGAAGAGTCATTACTGACTAACTGCTGGTCTCCGAAGTTGGGACTTTGCGGTGTTGTGTTGAAGGGAGACATTTGTCCCTGCTGTAGGTATGATTCAGGTTGTGTTATTTCCATTAACTGAGGATCAATGTCTTGTCCATTTTTTTTTCTCTTACTAAAACACTGGCAATTCTCAGTCTGCTCCTTTTGTGACCGTGCAGCATTATTAATCTCTGTTCGGCTACAATAATTCTGAAGGTCAGCGCATGAACCTTTTTCCTTCGGGCTTGGAAGAGGAGATTCCTTTGGCTTGTCTTCAGTTGGGCTTGAACAGTCATCAGCGCTGTGCCCTTCATTGTAGCATGAGAGACCGTCATGGTCATGCTGCTGTGCAGTGGAGCGTGGCAGGCTGTCATAGCCTTCTTGCTGTTCACGTGAGCATGGCAGACTTGCATCGTCTGCCGCTGGTTGGTCAGGAGAGGTTGCTAGACCCTCATGGTCTTGTTCCTGCAAGGACGGCACATTGGAGTCTTGCGTTGCTTCTATCGTGGAGGCTGTCCACGAGCTCTCTGTGGAGGCTTGTGACACTGGAGTCACTTCTTGTTCGTGCAAGGACTGCGCTCTGGAGTCTTGCGTTCCTTCTATCGTGGAGTCTGTCCACGAGCTTGCTGTGGAGGCTTGTGACTCTGGAGTCACTTCTTGTTCATGCAAGGACTGCGCTCTGGAGTCTTGCGTTTCTGCAATTGTGGAGTCTGTCCACAAGCTTGCTGTGGAGTCTTGCATGTCTTCTTTCATAGAGTCGGGAACGCTGAGCGGGACGTGGACCATGCTCTGTGTGGCAGCAGGGCGCTCTCCGTGGGCTTGCACCGCTCCCTGTCTGTTAATTTCAGGCTGCAGCATCATCCGGTACTGATAAGTTGGGACATCATATCTGCTGGGTTGAAGATCTTCAAATCCGAAAAATGAATCCGCATCTGTGTCGGATTCAATGTGGGGGCCGCCAATGTGCAACTCGAAAGGTTCGTCCGAGTCATAGTCGTATAGGACCACGGAGCTATCATTAGGCTCGCGAGGTCCCGAAACACTGTAAAGATCGTCATCGAAGTATTCGAGGTCGGAATCATCGGCTTGTGCGTAGGTAACTGCTTGTCGGAGGGTTCTTCGGAGGTCAAATTCATCTCCTGGGTCAATTTGCGGCAATGTGCTGTCATTCCAGGTGAGGGAAGGTTGTTTTACAGCTTTAACAGATTTTTGTTTTTTTGATTTGGGACGTTTCCCTTTTAAATTGGATTTGGGACGTTTCCCCTTTAAATTGGTGCGGTCTGGGGCCTCTGACATCCTGACGCTCGGTATGTAGCAAGTAGGAAGCGACTGCGCATGCTCAGATCGCTGTTCCTTTACCGATGGCCATTTTCTTGACTGCGCATGCGCAGCATCTCCCGCATGCGCAAACGAAACTTCCGGTTCTGCGCACTGCTCGCGCAACTGTGCTAGCGTGATACCTTTAGCAAGATGGCCACCGACCTCGACCCAGCCCTCTCTCAGGCCCGGGATTTCGGCCTCTGGGATTTCGGCCTCTGGGAATTTGGGCTCCGGGATCCCGGCCACGAGGTGAGTACTGCCGCTTTTCTTACCTTTACTTGCCGATTGGATTGCGTTTTCTTCACAGTACTTGGAGAATTTGTCCAGGACTGCCTGGTAATCGTACCTTTGCTGCCTCCTGAAGAACCTGAACCTTGTGAATATTTCTCTTGCCCTTGCACCGGCGATGGTGAGGAGAAATTCAATTTTTTCACTATCATCCAGGTCTTGGAGTTCAGCTGCCACCAGGAACAATTCGAACACTTGCCGGAATCGCCGCCAGTTTTCGCGGAGATCGCCGTGGCACTGGAGCGGCTGCGGAACCGGGAGCTGTAACATTTTGCCTGGGCACTGCTGGTTGTCTCTGTACACTGAGGTATTCCGGCAGGTATCGATCCACTCCTGTACCATGTGGTGTTGGGTGCTCTGGTGCACAGATGAGCCAACACAGTTGTATGTGGTACAATTCTATTTTATTTTAACTCTTAGATACAGTTCGTTCTGGATACTCTGCACGTGCTGTCTCCCTGAGTGTGTCGTGTAGCAGGTCTGTCCTTGTCCTTGTCTCCAGCTAATACTGTCCACCAGGTGTCGTGTTTGTGCTTTATATGTTTCCTGTCTTTGTCTGTGATTGGTTGTGGTGTTGTGTGTTCTGATTTGTCTGTTGGTGTGTCTATCATGATGTGTGTGTTTGAATATCATGACATATCTTCTGACTATCATTCCTTTAAATAGAAACAGATGTTGTGTTCTGCTTCTTAATGTAGCATAAGCTGCTTCCTTGATGTATACTCTGACAAAGGAAGGTTCAGACTTGGAGATAGGTTTAACACATTTATTGAACAGTTAACAATTCTCCTATTTGAGTTCAACTCTCCTGCTAATCTTGCTATAGTAACTCAGTCTAACTAACCAGTCTGCTCTAAGCCATGCAGTGGGTGTGATGCTTCTGATCTGCCCCTGTCCTTCTCTCTAAGTGTTGCCTGTGGAAAAGAGAAAGAGCATGTGTGCCCTGTCCTTTTATATGGGTTGCCCCCTTGTGGAAGTCACCTCTGGGTGCCGATTGGTCGTGTCCTATTCTATGTGTTCATTAGCTGTATGTCTACATGTCATGACACCTCTGGTGCTCCCTCTAGTGTTTACTTAGTTGTAGTGTACTTACATTAACCCCTTGTGTATTTACAGTGATGCATATCACCACAACAGACAGGATTAAATTAGAAGTTTTCTTATTTAAGGAAACTGACAAAACAAAACCAGCAGACTTAAAGTTTTAACTGGAGAGTAGAAATGGCTGCAGCGAGAGTGCTCTTTTTCCACTTACGCAGCCCAATGGTTGTCTGTAGCACACATGTCGTACCAACTTTTACACAAGCTTTGTCTGTCAACAGTTGTGCAATTATCTGGTCATCAAAGTTCATGCACGCTGCTGAAAAAGCACCACATTACAAGACTGTGCTAAATCACATGTTTCTTATAGTTGCTTCTGGCAATGCACCTACATTTCTGGTGGCTAACCGCAGGAGTCAATCCATGGCTTTGTAAATAATTTTATTTTGACTGTACATTGCGGAATAATTCTATTTTGGCTGTGTGTTGTGGAATACTCATTTAGTCAAAAGCATCTAGAACGTTCTTTGATTAGGGGTGGCGCTGGTGGAGAAACTAAAAATAATTCATCTAGGAATTCCGAGTATTTGAAGATAATTTTGCCGTGGTGCGGCAGGGTTTGTAAAATTATATTATACGAATGAAAAGCTGATGCTTAGCCATATATGGAGGGATTTTGGTTGTCAGGCATCAGTGTGCTGGTGACCAATCCTCGAGGAACCTTAGGTAGCAGCTCTAAGGGAGAAGGAAAAACAAGAGTTGGAGCATTTAATGTAATTTGTTGCCTGACAGATAAAATGTTATTTAGAGGGGTGTATAGACCTGTCCAAAATATAACAGGCATGTCCATCGTGCAAGATGATAGTTCCAACCCTTTGAGTAATCAGTGACTGAATTTAGGTACTGTCATGATATGCAGGCACACACATAATGATATACAGACAAGCAGCTAATGGACACAGAGAACAGGACATGACCAATAAGCAGGTAGGACACTCAGGGGTGGGATCTGACTATAAAAGACACGAGGCAGTCACACTCCGCTGATGAACAACTAGAGAGTCAGTCAAGGGTGTTGTTACAATCTCACACCTCTACCACGTGGCTACGGGCTAGTCTGGTTCAGTCAGACAGAGTAACCACACTTAAGTTAGCAGAGAGTCAAACTCACAGAGAACTGTGCTAACCGTGCGATTAGTTCAATAAACATGATTGAACTAACTTCAAGGTCTGGAGTATCTTTCTGATCTAAGCTGCATCCGGTTTCACCTACCACGACAGGTAACTTAGCGTACAGTTATCACCAAAATATCGCACCTTCCTCCTCAATGAATGGAATAATCTCCCATATTGCTTTGTCAGTGAGCACGGAAATGATAAGTATCTTACTTCACTTCCCTTGTCAGTTCCAAAAGTTGTCATTAAAATCCTTGTCCGACATTTCGGGACCTGGACAGTTGGGGATTCAGGAAGGCACAGAAGGGAGGGGGAGGAATTCCTGGATAATTACATTTCAAATACAGTCACACCTCAGAGGAAAGCACAGGTTCAAGAGGGGTAAATTCAGCTGTTGCAGTCCATGTTGGATCAAATGACGTGCAGGAACAGGGGGATGTCCTGCTGAAAGGGTATCGGGAGTTAGGCCCTTGCTTAAAAAGCAGGACCTTGAGGGTAATAAGGTTCCTTACCATAAATTTGCATGGCAAGGGATAGTGAATCACCTCTGATTTGCCCTCCCACCCAGCATTAGCACAAATCAGATTTGATCATTTCTGACAGGAGAACATGAAAATGAAATGAATGCATGAAAATTGTTTATTGTCACAAGTAGGCTTCAAATGAAGTTACTGTGAAAAGCCCCTAGTCGCCACGTTCCGGCGCCTGTTCAGAGTGGCTGGTACATAGGGCAAGATTCTCTGGCTCCGCCCACCCGGTGTCTGGAAATTCCCGCCCAAGGTCAGTGGACCATTAGATGGTCTGCGTCCCGCCCGTGGTGATCTTGCGGCGGAAGAATCCAACCCATTGTCTCCCAAACAGAGAATTCCGGCCAGTGTGTTGGATCAGGTACTAAGTGGGGTGAAAAGACTGTGCTCCTTCTTAGTTGCCTCTATTACCTAGCTACCAACTCCATCCTACTCTCTGGCAACTGTCTAAACCAGACTGTTTGTAACCTTGGTGTCATATTTGATCAGTGGATGTGCTTCCGAACACATATTTGTGCCATCACTCAGGCTGCCTCTTTTCCACCTCCATTACATTTCCTAAATTATCCCATGTCGCAGCTCATCTGTTACTGAGACCCTCTTTTATATTTTCTTTACCTCTGGAAAGACTGCTTGCTGATCTCCCACATCCATTAAGTTGAGGTCACCAAAAACCCTTCTTCCTGTGCCCTAACTCACACCATGTCCCTTTCACCTCTCATCCCTGTGCTCACTGACCTATATTGGTTCACTGACCTACACTGGATCACTGACCTACACTGGATCACTGACCTACACTGTCTCACTGACCTACACTGTCTCACTGACCTACACTGGCTCATTGACCTACACTGGCTCATTGACCTATACTGGATCACTGACCCACACTGGATCACTGACCTACACTGTCTCACTGACCTACACATGCTCACTGACCTACACTGTCTCACTGACCTACACTGGATCACTGACCTATACTGGATCACTGACCCACACTGGATCACTGACCCACACTGGTTCACTGACCTACACTGGTTCACTGACCTACACTGGTTCACTGACCTACACTGGATCACTGACCTACACTGTCTCACTGACCTATACTGGATCACTGATCTACACGGGTTCACTGACCTACACTGGCTCACTGACGTACACTGGTTCACTGACCTACACTGGTTCACTGACCTACACTGTCTCACTGACCTACACTGTCTCACTGACCTACACTGTCTCACTGACCTACACTGGCTCACTGACCTACACTGGCTCACTGACCTACACTGGCTCACTGACCTACACTGGCTCACTGACCTACACTGGATCACTGACCTACACTGGATTACTGACCTATACTGGATCACTGACCTACACTGGCTCACTGACCTACACTGGATCACTGACCTACACTGGATTACTGACCTACACTGTCTCACTGACCTACACTGTCTCACTGACCTACACTGTCTCACTGACCTACACTGGCTCACTGACCTACACTGGCTCACTGACCTACACTGGCTCAGTGACCTACACTGTCTCACTGACCTACACTGGCTCACTGACCTACACTGGCTCACTGACCTACATTGGATCACTGACCTACACTGGATCACTGACCTATACTGGCTCACTGACCTACACTGGATCACTGACCTACACTGGATCACTGACCTACACTGGATCACTGACCTACATTGACTCCCGGACAAGCACGTTGAGATTTCCAAATTCTCATCCTGTTTTCAAATCTTTCCATGCCCTAATCCCTTCCTGTCTCTTTATTCCAGCCCACAAAAGTCCGAGATATCAGCACATCTAATTCTGGCCTCTTGAACATGCCTGATTCTAATTGCTCCACCATTGGTGGCAGTGCTTTCAATTGCCTTGGTCACAAGCTCTGGAATTTCTTCCCTACATCCCTCCATCTCTCTACCTTGTTGCCCTCTTTTAAGATACTCCTTAAAATCCATCTTTTTGACCAGACTTTGGATTATCTGACAGAATGGGTGGATTCTCCGGTCCCCCAGGCGCAAGTTTCTCAGCCATGAGCCATTCGCTGGCGGCGGGATTCTATCCTCCCGTCGCTTGTCAATGGGTTTTCCCATTGAAACCACGCCGCCCCGAAACCCACTGGCCGGGGTGCATCGTCAGACACAAAGTGAATCCCAAAGGCCGGAGAATTCCGGCCCATATCTCCTTATGTGTCTCAGGGTCATATTGTGTTTTGTAATGTTCCTGTGAAGCACCCTGGCATAGTTTATTTTTTTTAAAATAATTTTTATTAAAGGTTTTCATAAAATATCAATCACAAAATGAGGAAGTAAAAAGAACCCAACAGGATTAAGTACAAAACACAATCTAAAAAAGCAACCCCCAAACCCCTCCCCCCCCGTACCGAAATAATAAATTAACATTAACACCCCGACGTAACACAATAGGTGTATACACCCCCTCAGACCCTCCAGTGTAAATAACATAAACAAAAATAAAGTAAGCCCCCCCCCCCCAGCTGCTGCTGCCATTGACCAATGTCTATCGTTCTGCCAGAAAGTCTAAGAACGGTTGCCACCGCCTAAAGAACCCTTGTACCGACCCTCTCAAGGCGGATTTCACCCTCTCCAATTTAATAAACTCCGCCATATTGCTGATCCAGGATTCCACACTTGGGAGCCTCGCATCTTTCCACTGAAGAAGAATCGTCCGCCGGGCTACCAGGGACGCAAAGAACCAGAATTCCGGCCTCTTTCGCCTCCTGCACTCCCGGCTCCTCTGCCACCCCAAATATTGCGAGCCCCCAGCCCGGTTTGACCCTGGTTCCTACCACCCTCGACACCGTCCTCGCTAAGCCCTTCCAAAATTCCTCCAGCGCTGGGCATGCCCAGAACATATGGGTGTGATTTGCTGGGCTCCCTGAGCACCGAACACACCTGTCCTCACCCCCAAAGAACCGGCTCATCCTTGTCCCGGTCATGTGTGCCCTGTGCAGCACCTTAAACTGTATGAGGCTGAGCCTCGCGCATGAAGAGGAAGAGTTCACCCTCCCTAGGGCATCTGCCCACGTCCCCTCTTCGATCTCCTCTCCCAACCCCACCTCCCACTTACCCTTCAACTCCACCACCGAGGCCTCCTCCTCCTCCTGCATCACCTGCTAAGTTTCCGAGATCTTCTCCACTCCCACCCACCCCCCCAAGAGCACCCTGTCCTGTACTGTGTGTGGCAGTAGCCGTGGGAATTCCACCATCTGCCGTCTGGCAAACGCCCTTACCTGTAAGTACTTGAAGGTGTTCCCCGGGGGGAGCCCGTACTTCTCCTCCAGCTCACCCAAGCTTGCGAACTTCCCGTCCACAAACAGGTCCCCCAACTTTCGTATCCCTGCCCTGTGCCACCCCGAAAACCCTCCACCTGTTCTTCCTGCGGCGAACCGGTGGTTCCCCCGTAATGGGGTCCACGCCGAGGCCCTAACTTCCCCCCCTATGCCGCCTCCACTGCCCCCAAATTTTGAGGGCCGCCACCACCACCGGGCTCGTGGTATACCTCCTTGGAGGGAGCGGCAGCGGCGCCGTTGCCAGCGGCCCCAGACTCGTACCCACACAGAACGCCATCTCCAGCCTCTTCCATGCAGCCCCCTCCATCACCCGCTTGCGCACCATTGTCGCATTGGCGGCCCAGTAGTACCCACAGAGGTTGGGCAGCACCAGCCCCCCCCTATCTCTACTCCGCTCCAGGAACACCCTTCTCACCCTCTGAGTCCCTCGCGCCCACACAAACCCCATTATACTCCTGTTAACACGCCTGAAAAAAGCCTTCGGGATAAACACGGGGAGGCACTGGAACAGGAACAAAAACCTTGGGAGAACCGTCATTTTGATTGACTGCACCCTACCCGCCAGGGACAGCGGCAACGCGTCCCACCACTTGAACTCCTCCTCCATTTGCTCCACCAGCCTTGTAAAGTTAAGCCTATGCAGGGCCCCCCAGCTCCTGGCCACCTGGACCCCCAAATATCTGGAGCTCCTCTCCGCCCTTTTTAGTGGGAGCTCGCCAATCCCCCTCTCCTGGTCCCCTAGCTGAACTACGAACAGCTCGCTCTTCCCCATATTGAGCTTGTACCCCGAAAAGTCCCCGAATTCCCTAAGGATCCTCATTACCTCTGGCATTCCTCCCACCGGGTCCGCCACATACAGCAGCAGGTCGTCCGCATAAAGCGACACCCTATGCTCCTCCCCACCCCGCACCAACCCCCTCCAGTTCCTCGACACTCTCAGTGCCATAGCCAGGGGTTCAATCGCCAGTGCGAAGAGCCGGGGGACAGGGGACACCCCTGTCTCGTCCCTCGGTGCAACCGAAAGTACTCGGACCTCCTCCTATTTGTGGCCACACTCGCCATCGGGACCTCATACAACAACCTAACCCACCTGACAAACCCCCACCCCCCAAACCCAAACCTCTTCAGCACCTCCCACAGGTACCCCCACTCTACCCTATCGAAGGCTTTCTCAGCGTCCATCGCCACCACTATCTCCGCCTCCCCTCCCTCGCCGGAAACATGATAACGTTCAAAAGCCTCCGCACATTCGCGTTCAACTGTCTCCCCTTCACAAACCCCGTCTGGTCTTCATGGATGATCTGCGGCACACAATCCTCAATCCTCGTGGCTAAGACCTTCGCCAGCACCTTGGCATCTACATTTAGCAAGGAAATCGGTCTGTAAGACCCACATTGCAGGGGATCCTTGTCCCGCTTCAGGATCAAGGAAATCAGTACCCGGGATATCGTCGGGGGTAAAGCCCCCCCCTCCCTTGCCTCATTGAAGGTCCCAACCAACAGCGGCCCAACAGGTCCATATATTTTTTTATAAAATTCGACCGGGAAACCGACCGGCCCTGGTGCCTTCCCCGCCTGCATGCTTCCTATCCCTTTGATCAGCTACTCCAGCCTAATCGGGGCCCCCAGTCCCGCCACCAGTCCCTCTTCCACCTTTGGAAACCTCAATTGGTCCAGGAAACGGCCCATCCCTCCCTCCTCCCGTGGGGGCTCGGATCGGTACAATTCCTCGTAGAAGTCCCTGAAGACCCCATTGATGCCAATCCCACTCCGCACCACGCTCCCTCCCCTGTCCTTAACTCCCCCGATCTCCCTAGTTGCGTCCCGCTTCCGAAGCTGATGCGCCAGCATCCGGCTTGCCTTTTCCCCATACTCGTAGACCGCCCCCTGGGCCTTCCTCCACTGCACCTCCGCCTTCCTGGTGGTCACCAGGTTGAATTTGGCCTGGAGGCTGCGCCTCTTCCTCAACAATCCTTCCTCAGGTTCTTCCGCATACCTCCTGTCTACCCTCACCATCTCCCCCACCAGCCTCTCCCTCTCCCCCCGCTCCCTGTGGGCCCTGATGGAGATCAGCTCTCCCCTCACCACCGCCTTCAGTGCCTCCCATACCATCCCCACTCGGACCTCCCCGTTGTCGTTGGTCTCCAAGTACCTCTCTATACTTCCTCGGACCCGCTCGCTCACCTCCTCGTCCGCCAACAGCCCCACCTCCAAGCGCCACAGCGGGCGCTGGTCCCTCTCCTCCCCCATCTCCAAGTCCACCCAATGCAGGGCGTGGTCCGAAATGGCTATTGCCGAATACTCGGTATCCTCTACTCTCGCTATCAGCGCCCTACTCAAAATGAAAAAGTCGATTCGAGAATAAGCCTTATGGACATGTGTGAATGAAAATTCCCTAGCCCCCGGCCTTGCAAATCTCCAAGGGTCCACCCCTCCCATTTGGTCCATAAATCCCCTCAACACTCTAGCCGCCGCGGGCTTCTTACCCGTCCTAGACCTGGAGCGATCCAGTGCAGTCTCCCCCCATTATCAGGCCCCCCACCTCCAAGTCTGGGATCCGACCCAACATACGCCGCATAAAACTCGCATCGTCCCAGTTCGGAGCATACACATTGACCAGTACCACCCTCTCTCCCTGCAACTTACCACTTACCATTATGTACCTACCGCCATTATCTGCCACAATGCTCGACGCCTCGAATAACACCTTCTTTCCCACCAAGATCGCCACCCCTCGATTTTTGGCATCTAGCCCTGAGTGAAACACCTGACCTACCCACCCTTTCCTCAGTCTTACCTGGTCTGCCACCTTCAGGTGTGTCTCCTGGAGCATAACCACATCCGCCTTGAGCCCCTTCAGGTGCGCGAACATGCGGGCCCGCTTAACCGGCAGATTCAGTCCCCTTACATTCCTGGTTATCAGCCGGATCAGGGGGCTACCCGCCCCCCTCCCCCGCCGACTAGCCATGACCCCCTCCTCGGCCAGCCACGCGCCCGCACCCCACACCCGGCCCGTTCCCCACAGCGGCATACCCTTGTCTCGACCCACCCCACTCGCTCCAGCTCCTCCTTGATCTTAGCAGCAGCAACTCGATTCCCCCCCATCCCCCCCAGTCTTCGGCGCGGGAAAAAAATCCCGCGCTCTCCACCAACAGGCCCCGCCACCAACCAAAACAGTGCCCAACCCGCCCCATCCACCCTCCCCAACCCGAAAGAGAAAAACACAGAAAAAGAAACCCAAAACAATGCAAAGACCCCCCCCCCCGAACCAAAAATAGGCATAACATATCCACCGCAGTCCCCAATCACCCATCCCGACCCTCAGTCTGTGTCCAGCTTCTGGGCCTGAACAAAGGCCCACGCCTCTGGAGACTCAAAATAATGGTGCCGGTCCTTGTAGGTAACCCACAATCGTGCCGGCTGCAACATGCCAAACTTCACCCCCCCTCCTGTGCAGCACCGCCTTCACTCGATTGTACCCGGCCCTCCTCTTCGCCACCTCTGCACTCCAGTCCTGATATATCCGAACCTCCGCGTTCTCCCACCTGCTGCTCCTCTCCTTCTTGGCCCACCTGAGCACACACTCCCAATCGATGAACCGATGGAACCGCCCCAGCACCGCCCGCGGAGGCTCGTTAGCCTTGGGCCTCCTCGCCAACACTCAATCGGCCCCTTCCAGCTCCAGGGGCCCCTGGAAGGACCCCGCTCCCATCAGCGAGTTCAACATGGTGACCACATAGGCCCCCACGTCCGGCCCCTCCAGCCCCTCCGGGAGGCCCAGAATCCGCAGATTCTTTCGCCTCGACCGATTCTCCATCTCCTCGAACCGCTCCTGCCATTTCTTGTGGAGCGCCTCGTGCGCCTCCACCTTTACCGCCAGGACTAAGATCTCGTCCTCATTGTCAGAGATCTTTTGTTAAGCCTCTCGGATCGCCACCCCCTGGGCCGTCTGTGTCTCCAGCAGCTTATCAATAGAAGCCTTCATCGGCTCTAGCAGGTCCGTTTAAATCTCTCTGAGGCAGCGCTGGATACCTTCCAGCTGCTCCTCCGCCCACTGCCTCCACGCTGCCTGGTCTCTGCCCGCCGCCATTCTGTCCTTCTTCCCTCCCTTCTTCTGGTCCATCCACCACCTTTTTTGTCACCCCGCTCCTAGTTAAAGCCATATACTGATGGGGAGCTATTATTAACTCCTTCCCACACTGGGAATCGTCGAAAATGTGCCCTTGGGGGCCCTGAAAAGAGCCCAAAAGTCCGTTTTTGCGGGAGCCGCCGAATGTGCGACTTAGCTCCGCATAGCCGCAACTGGAAGTCTCGAGAGGGAATCCTTCTGGCAGTGTTCGCTTCACCAATCTGCCCCAAAATGTCTGTGGAAACTCCTGAAAAAGGTCTAAGTGTCCATTCCAGACGGGAGCTGCCGAATGTGCGACCTACTCCTCCATGGCAGCCACCGGAAGCCTCGTCCCCGCTTCTTCAGTGGCCCTGGTGAGATCTTTTCACAGTTGTTCCCTCTGCTGTTAGAATTCACCTTTGATAAAGGCCCTCAGGTCAGTTTGCAGCTTTAAGCTTGCCCTTCCCCCTGGCATAGTTTATTACATTAAAGCTGCTATATAAACATAAGTTGTTCTTGTGGATTCAGAATTGGCTTAGCTGTAGGAGACAGAGGGTGATGACAGACGGCTGCTTTAGTGACTGGAAGCCAGTGTCCAATGGCGTACCACAGGGATCTGTGCTGGGTCTCCTATTGATTGTCATTTATATAAATGACCTAGATGACTATGTGGGAGATAGGGTCAGTAAGTTTACGGATGACACAAAGATTGGTCAGGTGGTTAACAGTGAAGTTCAGTGTCTTGGGTTACAGGAAGTTACAGACGGGATGGGCAGAAAAGTGACAGATGGGGCGGGATTCTCTCATCCTGCGGCAGAGTGTCCACGCCGTTGTAAACGCCGTCTTTTTTTACGATGGCATGAATGGGCCACTCCCAGGACTAATTCTGGACCCTACCGGGGGCCAGCACGGCGCAGGAGCGGATCACGGCACTCCAGCTGCCGGTCCCGGTGCGAACTGGGCGCAGCGAGATCCG